>NC_088602.1:136100666-136402981 GCF_036013475.1 Columba livia | reverse complement strand
CTGTGGACCTCTTGCCATGATCTTCTGGACCGCCAGAGGCCTATAGATCAAAAGTTATGCTTGCAGAGTTTTGAAAGTGGTTTCAGCTATGCTGTGAACAACGAAAAAAAAGACGCATGGAAAATATCCACACTGGAGAGTTATTACTGTTATCACTGTATTGGTTTAATTTTATGGGTATAATTATGCCTGTAAAAATGAATTCCATTTAGACAAGGCTGTAGACTTTAAAGTTTTTCTTGGAGCTAGGGAGAAGGATCCACAATATGGGTGTTCTGATCTTTCTTTTCTCAGTCCCTTATGCGTGAGTCCCTTATTTACCAGTGAGAGCGATGCCTCCAGTCCTCTCCCTGAACTCCCGTAATGTGAAACAACACACAGCCCTTGGCATCTGCATCTTTAAAATGAACAGGGAGACTGAATGGTTTCTTAGAAACATTATTTCTGCTTTGATATGTTAAATGTAAATCTGCTTTCTGCTGTTCCAGATTATAAATATGATTCAAGAAATATCACATTTTTGGCAATTCTTACTATTTTTGAGCTTATTTTTTCTTAAATTAAATTTTAATAGCAGCTGAAAAGGCAAAGATTGAAAAGGAAAGGGCCAAATTAATCTCTGGTGAAATGCTATTAACTTCAATTAATTTGGTTTAGGGATGAGCTTGGCATGACTTATCCAAGACATAACTGAATGTTTTTGCAGTACGGATTTTAATCATAATATTTGACACATTTAATACATATTTATTTTCGTTCTGTAGTGTCCATTCTGCAACAAGATTGCTGCAACAGCAGATAACTGTACGACTGAAGTCCATATAAAATATGTTAAAGTGATGTTTATAGTTTCCATCCTGCAGCATATTTGATTTGCTTTTAAGAGCTCTGTCAATGAAGTTGGTGTATACAAGCATATTTATGTCAAAAGCTTTTATTTTTTCTTATTTATTTGACTTTATTTAGTCCTTTTCTCCCACTTTGTTGCAGAAAGGAGAAGAATGCGGTTCAGCTTGATGATGAAGGAGGCAGAACTTTTTTACGGGTCCTCATTCACCTCATCATGCATGACTACCCTCCTTTGCTCTCAGGTGCTCTGCATCTGCTATTTAAGCATTTCAGCCAGAGAGCAGAAGTTCTACAAGCATTTAAACAGGTATAGAATCATAGAATCACAGGATGTCCTGAGTTGGAAGGGACCCACAAGGATCATCGAGTCCAACTGCTGTCCCTGCACAGGACAACCCCACAGTTCACACCATGTGTCTGAGGGCCTTGTCCAGTCTCTTCTTGAACACTGTCAGGCTTGGGGCCGTGACACCTCCCTGGGGAGCCTGTTCCAGTGCTCCAACACCCTCTGGGGAAGAACCTTTTCCTAATGTCCAACCTAAACCTCCCCTGACACATCTTCCTGCCATTCCCTCGGGTTCTGTTGGTCACCAGAAAGAAAAGATCAGCACCTGTCCCTCCCCCTCCCCTTGTGAGGAAGCTGTAGCCGCCATGAGGTCTCCCCTCAGGATGCTCTTCTCCAGGCTGAATGAACTAAGTGACTTTAGCTGGTCCTCATACGGCTTCCCCTCCAAAACCTTGGGCACAGCTTTATTCCAGGAAACTGACTGTGGGGAAAATATTTCCAAAGGCTGCTTTACTTACCCAGATTGCTGTTTGTAGCATGATAGTGTTATTTCCTTAAAAGTCCAAATTCAGCAGAGATTTTGTTGTTGTTGTTAGAGTTGAACATATGTGCTAGTGTATATTATAGTTACGCACCCAGAAGTAGTTGTTTCTGGCATTGCGTTCACAGAGTCACAGAATGGTTGGGGTTGGAAGGAACCTCTGGAGATCATCTAGTCCAACTCCCCTGCTAAAGCTGAAAATGTAGGTCTCTGGTCACAGCTGGGCCATCTCACAGTGAGACATGGTGTAGTGATCCCTCAGAGACAGCGTTGTTAGCTCATGTTCTGTCAGCAGTAAGACTTTCCTGTCTTCAGGGCTATTTTGGCTGGGTACAAAGTTCTCTTGTCATTCATGTGGTGTTTCCCATTCTAATTCAGGTGTCTTCAAATTGCACCCCGCTGCATGATACAGAGAGGGCCCATATAACAGGAAGGGAGTAATAAAGCCAAGCCTGTTCTCAGCTTTTATTCCTTCTCTTCAATAGCGGTGCATGTGCAGGTTCCATGTGTCAGTGGATTAGGATGGGCAGATCTGCTGTCATGGGGTTGGATGACAGAGACACCTCTCTTACATAACCCTGTGTAACATATGTCAATAAGACCATCTGATGCTTATTTCAGGAGATTGACAGCGTGTTGTCTCATCCTTATGTAAGATGTGGAGGTTTTTCTTGTTTAAAAACAGATGAATGATAAAAGACCTGGAAAGCTTTTGTTTGTTTTTCTAGCGCAGCATAATGGCCTCCCACCAGGTTGTTAGAGTTAGGCCATGCTGGTTTGTTGCATAAGTAGTTGTTATCCCCAGGTAAGCAAGGGCCAAGTAGCCTAACGTTTTCATAAGGGAAGGAAAAGGCAAATTGACAAGTAAACAAAAGAGACTGCAGAGAACATGGAATATGAATATCTGCAGATGAACAGTGTTCATAAATTCTGTAAAATAACAGAGTTTTACAAAGCTAAGAGAGAAGATGATGAAAACTTTATATTACAAAATAGTCAATATTTGCCTGCAACTAGTTGTTTTTTTAAAGAAGGTCCCTATCATGTTCTTATCTGCCACGTGACCTTAATCTTTTATGTAACTGTGATTTCTTAAAAGTGCTTATTGATTTACTGTAAAGATTGTTGTTAGTTTTTGGGAATATTCTCTTCATTAATAACCTTGGGAGCGCAAAGAGCATTACAAAGAAAGGAAAGGTGTAAATCATGCTAAATGAAGAGCTACAAATAACAGTGAAAAAACCCATAGAATTTGAGCAGTAAAAAAAAAAAAAAAAGTGAGATTAATCTTACTAAGAGGCAACCACTCAAATGGTGGAAATTACATAAACCTGAAAGTCAGTTTGTGAGCTATATTCAAACAGGTTTTTCTAAGCTGGCCTAACAATGTTGTAAATGTAATTTTAAAATATCTGATTATAGTGATGTAGGTGATCATTAAAGTTGCTGGCTATTCTGACTTCTTTGGATATCCTGATTCCTGATCATATCATCCTCTTTTTTTTTTTTTCCCTCTTGTGAAGTACTGTGATGATAGGATAAGCTGTTTGTAACTGTATTGTTTTAATAATGAGAGTCATAATAACTGCATCAGAGCTAACTGCATAGAACTCAAGGGCTTGTAAATATGCCCTTGTCCTGAAGTTGTTTCACAGTGCATTAAAGAAGGTGAGAGAATGCTGTGAATGTTATAACTGTCCTGTTTTGGTTAACCACAATCTCTGGTTCTCTTAAAAGTTTTTGATAAATGGGGGCTAAAAATGTGTGCCATGTTTCAGTTTCATAGAGAAGGTTATATAAAACACCTGGAAGGAGGGACTTAGAGTAGAAACTGTCAAACGAATTACTCAGGCATAAGTGTTGATGCTGCTGCTGTAATAGCTGCACAATTTTCTGTATTTCCAGGTTCAGTTGCTGGTGTCTAATCAAGATGTTGATAACTACAAGCAAATCAAGGCTGATCTTGATCAACTACGTCTGACTGTAGAAAAATCAGAATTGTGGGTTGAGAAGAGCACCAATTATGAGAGTGGAGAGGTGGGCGACGGTCAAACCAAAGGGGGAGAAGAGCCAATAGAGGTGGGTTTAAAGCCTTTGTTTCCAGAATTGTTTCAATATTGATAGGGAGTTTAATGAACAACTGCACATTTGTGGTCTGGTTAATCAAGGCAGCAAAGCGAGAATGTACAGCATTTTGACTGAGCTTTAAGATTAAACAGAATAGAAGGGAAAACCTTTTTTATCAATGTGTTTAGTGTTCTCTTTCTGTTTGCTTTCGGTAACTGTGTTCTCATGTCACAGACCTGCCTGTGAGCAAGCCACAGTGTATGGCATCATTCTGTGGTCAAGGAAGTCGTCTAGGGGTCACATGTGGGCAGTTGTGTTGACTTGCTGGAAGGAAGAAGGAGTAGCCAGAATCTGTTCCTGCAACTAGGAGAGAGGAGCACCATCAAACCCATTTTTTTGAACTTGACAACTAATTCCACATTCTGGCAAACATGAGACTGACCTCAAGAATATTGAGATCTTGTAGGCAAACTAACACATTTTTTTTGAACCTTGTCATCCCACACTCTTGGGGTATATTCTGCTCTGAGAAACTTTAGAACTTGAATCTTGAACCACGAAGATATGATTTTTTAAAATCCAATTTATTAAAAAATTTTGTTTTCAGTGAAAACTGAGGTCCTTGTGTAGTCACCCAACTCCAATATGAGCCTTTAAGAAAATTTAAAGTGTTGCAAGAGTTGCTATAGTTGAGGTTTGTGGCATAACAGTAGGCAGAGCAGGCTTTCCCACTTTTCCATTTTTTATCAGAGGAAATGGGGAGAGATGAACAACTGTCAGCAGCACTTCCCTTATTATCTTCTGTGGTAGAGTCTTTACTGGTGGCAAGAAAATGGGTGGAAGCATGGTAAGAAGCCAAGTGGAAATTATACAGCATTGTGAAGCCAGTGCATTGAGGAAAAGTAGAAGCTGTTGAGAAGAGACAGGGTGTTTGCAGATATCTATGACATATGTACGCTTGGCCTTTCAGATGGTAAAGCAGATTTTAGGTGGCTTCATAGAGGGGAAAATCCAGCACTTAAAGGGAGAAACCTGATTTCTTGGGACAGTGTAGGCCCTACTCTTTCTTTGATATAACTTATATGAATTTAGTGGTGTTGGAACTGGGGAGGAATCTGGACTTTATGAGCTTAAGTATGTAGGGTTTCCTACTTTCTTTCCTCAGGCATAGCTCTAGTAGGAAAGAAAGTATTCCTTTCTATATTTAATGAATGGAAAAAGTAATGGGGAAACGGGATACAGAATTTCAGAAGAATATCTACAAGGTTTTTTAGCTAAAATGTGTTTTAGAAGTGTAATAAGGTCATTTTTATTCCTACAGATAACCCTGATAGCAAAGAAACTCCAGAAAGAGGGGACAAAACAATGTGCTTTAAACAGAAGCATCTCTAAATGGGATATTTTCCTTTTTTTTTTTTTTCCCCTTGAGGCATCCATGGGTCTGTATGGATTAACAGTGCTTCAGTAGATGCACAGTATTATCTCTGGTAGATCTGAAAGGCTATTGTATCAGAACAGTAATATGTAATCTGCACAACAGGTTAGACCATCTGGTGGTAATTCCATGTGAGCTGTGTGAGGTTACAATAGCTCAGAACCTCGTCCATTATTTTTTCCCCTGTTAAATTATTCTTTGACACTCAGGAAATGCTTTAACCTGGCAAAACTCCTTTGGATAGTGAACACTGTCTTTGAGATGTTAAGTCAGACGTAAGAGGTGACGTGCTGGTCATTATCTACAATGTGTGAAGCAGGTGGCTAGCTTTGAGCAGATAAACATCCCTGTGAGATCCCATGCTTTCTTGGAATGGATGCTGGGTGTTCAGTACTGAGCTGGATCAACCTCTAGGTCTTTAGGGAATAGGCTTCATTTCCCTGTGCTTATTTTTTCCTAAACAACATCAAAGCATGCACAAGGGCTTAAATTACATTCCAGAACAGTCTTATGTTAAGCTCAGGTTTCTGTCCATATAGAAACACATTGCAAGATTGGCATAAGAGTTTAAAAAAACTACTTATATTTTTTTGCCCTTAGGCTTCTGAGTCTTTCGGGGCAATTGTTTCCACCTTTCTTTCATAACTTGGAGGAGGCTAGAGACTTACTTTTTGTTTGGTAGTCACATGGCTCCAGAAATGGGATTTGTAGAAGAAAGGCCCTGTTCTTCTAAAGAAAGTATCCAGAGTTCTCCACAGGAAGAACATCGAATCTTACATCCATGCAGGATCATCTTGATAGGAACTGGAGATCAGAATTATAAGAAAGAATGCTTAGAGTTAGGTCAGACATAAATTAGACACCATGTAGTATTAGGAAGAAACGCTGAAATTGATCTCACATAATTGAGTTTTGCTTGAGAAGGGAAAAGCAGATAAAGCCTGTTTACTTGATTATCTCTAGAAAGGGTGGTATGAGTCTGTATAGACAGGATGGACTATGGAAAGTGTAGTCTTTCTTGTCCTGTCACTGGAGAATGCGTTGGTGATGTAGCGCCAGAAACACAGATCTGAGAAGGAGAAATAGTCTCAGTGAAAGGCCTCTCAAGTGAAGCTGGCTTACAGTGCAGTGCCATTTATAAAGCTGCTTGTTTTCACCATCTGCTGAGAAAATTCAGCAAGGTTTCAAGTGGTACAAACTCTCAGGACCCTTAAGCGCCTGGTGTTGCCTTTGCTCTCCTCTTTTTCTGGTCTGTGGCAGTTTGATTTGGTTCTGGGAATGTTTGAACAAACATCTCCTGAGATGTCAAATACAGGTTGAAACTGCAAACAGAAACTTCTGAGTGCTCCTTACTCTCCTAGTAAGTAAATCCAGGCTGTGGAGGGCACAGCTGTGCCACCGTGATGCTGACTGGTGCCCTGCACGGTTGTCCTGCTGAGGTGGGTGAGACGATGTCAGCAGTGGGGAACTGCTCAGGCTGAAACCTGGAGGCTGTCAAGAAAGGATCCTAGGTCTGATGCAGAGCGATGTCCTGCAGATGTTCTGTAGAGATGTAGTCATCTTTGTCAGAAGATACCCTTTCCTAAAGGTGGGGAGGGATACTTGGAGGATAATTTTTCTCAGTGCAAGCTCTATGACTCTCTGTCCCCTACGGAGAAGCGTGACAGAGAATTGTCTTATCAAGGGGCATAATGAGGCAAGATATGCTCCTGAGTGTCTCTGGTATCCCAGTGGTGTGATTATCACTTGATAACTACGACCCTGGCATACTCTTATGGGTTCAATAAACAGGTTTTTATTTTGTTAAGAGAAAGGATAGTTTCAGCAGTTTAATGCTGATCAGCACTTCCAGATAAGATGTATAGTTCACATGGATTATAAAACTACTTTGATTGAGGAAGAATGCGTATAAAAGTAACAGGTAAATTAATCTTGGTTAACCCACAGTCCCAGAACAGAGGAGGGTGGTTAATTATAGCAAAGAGCCTGAAATATCTTCCAAAATATTGATTCAAACAGCTAGAGAGAAGGCAGCGTGCATACTAACAAACCTAGACAAATAAAAATCCACTGTTGTTGCATAGATCAACATGACCACACTGAACAGCAGTGCTGACAAAGTTATAAACAGCTTCCATGGCCAAATAGTGCAGCTGTACTTGCCCCACTGGAAATTAAGACCAGATGGGATTTATAGAACTCCTAATCTTCACCGTCAGCTAAGAAAGTTCAGAGAGAGGTTTCAGGAGGTATAAACATTCAGATTGGTGTGCGCATGTGTGTTTTAGCATACTTCTCTTTCTAGAACAGTGGGAAGTTTGAGGACACAGTGAAACTCAGAAGCATACCTGTTTTGTTCTTTTTTTATACTATTATGCTGGTTTATATCCTTGTGTTTATACCATGAGGCAGTCTCAAGATCTGCTACAGTTAATAACTTCAGCTTCTGAAGTCCAATCTTTCAGTTTTTTGTGTTTCCTGATAAGAAAGGCTGACCACAGCTGGCAGCAGAAAAAAAAGAAATCACTGCTGGTATTCTAGGTGACAGTATTTGTGTAGATGTTCTGTGTTTTGACTGAGGTATGGATGGAAAGGTGTTGGCAGTTACTTGCTGACTTTATTTCTGAAGCCAAAGCCCAGAGCATATGGCATCATGACTGGATGTTGCAGTTTAACATAAGGTTCTCATTTGTTTTTAAATCCTTTCCTGCATCATCCAGAGATAAGGACGGAAGTGTCCTCTTCATGGGAGGAACATCTGTAATTTCCACATGCTACTTGTTGTACTCTGGGGAGCCCCACCCTACTTATTTCAACTACAGAGGTCATCTTAAACTCTCGTTCCAGACGTTTTATGTTCACATACACAGACTTTGTAATCTTTCCAGCTGTATTAGAGATTTTTGGAACAAGTGGTGGCTATTGAAATACATTTATGGTCTCTATTCTCATATTAGCTAAATTCCTTGGGATGTGTAGTCTGTGATTTAGGGATGTATTCTCCTTTAGGAAGATAAACATGAAGGTGTAAAGTAATTGCCCCAAATCATGTTGGAAATTTGAAACAAAGGAAGGTCTTTAATGTGAATCTTTTCACTCACTGGACCAGTGGATAAAAAATAAATTGGTCTTTTTTCTTTATTATCTGTGTTATATCTGTTCCCTATGAGCTGCTATAATACTCCTTCACTTACTGTTATTAAATATAATTAGTTCACGTTGAGGAAATTGCAATAGATCTCCACTTCTTGTGTGTTCTTTTTTACAGGAGTCAAATATTTTGAGTCCAATACAAGATGGGACCAAAAAACCCCAGATAGACAGCAATAAAAGCAATAACTACAATATTGTTAAAGAGGTTGGTACATCTGCTAAGAAACTTGCTTGACATACTTGTTTGATAAGTAGATTTAGTAAATATTTTGAAATAATGCATTTTTGTTCGGTTTTGTGTGACGTGACTGATTCTTTGCTTGCTTGCATGCTTATTTATTTGTTTGTTTATTTATAGATTTTGATTCGACTCAGCAAACTTTGTGTTCAGAATAAAAAATGTCGGAATCAACAGCAGCGATTGCTGAAAAACATGGGTGCCCACTTGGTAGTCTTGGACCTTCTGCAAATACCCTACGAAAAGGTTATTCTCATAATTTTAGTGGTAAAGAACATGAACTCGGTAAAGGGAGAGGCCTCAAGAGGCCTGAGAATCAATGTGAATATTTTTTTTAACTGACTTCAGTCAATTGTGGTACAAACACGAAACGATGATGCCGTTTTTCTACCTTAATAATAATCCGTTTGGGCCTAAGTTTAAATATGGAACATATATAGAACAGTGTTTTTTAAGAACTTAATGTTTACTGCCTCAGGTACCTTGATGTCACTGCGCTATGATTCCATTCCTGAAATGGGCAAACCTTAGATCTGCAGTCACTGCCCAGTAAGAAGTATTGATTTAATGGAGCTCCTGGCAGGGTATCTAAATTCCA
This sequence comes from Columba livia, assembly GCF_036013475.1. NCBI lineage: Eukaryota > Metazoa > Chordata > Aves > Columbiformes > Columbidae > Columba > Columba livia. The sequence continues at coordinate 136,393,814 of NC_088602.1, read as the reverse complement.
CTGTTGGGTACCGACATGAGGGCTATCATGGATACAGAAGATGAACAAAAAGCTGTCAAGGATCAAATCTGAAATAATTTCTTTGTTTCTGTGGTGGAAGCCTCTAACCTAGTTCTACTTGCAAGTTTTTCAGAAAATAATGTGATTTTGTACTAATTTAGTGGCATTGAGCATATAAATTAATGCTCTAGGTAGTCTTTTAAAGAGCACATCTTTCTAGATCTGATAGGAAGCATTGAGTGGAGATGCAACCTCTTCTGGGCTACATTTTCCTGAGTGTTACACACTGATGTTGTGATACAGACACTGGGTTCAACTGTCTTCAGTCAAATAGTGCTTGTCTGGATAGATGGTTCATCAACTTAGAGTTACACAATACTATATGAGAGGAACATAAAATGGGGATGAAACTAGACATATATTTGTGTGGGAGTATGTGTACGGACATATATATTCATGTAGGTGTACACACATATGCACACATACATCTGTTTCTATGCATAGCTATATAAAAACCAAAGCTTTTCAAAAGCTTAAAATCAATGCAGGCTCGAGAGGTTTTGTTGAAAATCAAGCCACTTTTTAAACTAGGAAATTATAACCATGCATGAGGAAATCTTGCTTTGAGTTTGTGGTCAAGTCATTTCAGAGTAAGGTACAACCACCACTGGACTCTGAAGGAAACCAGATCAGTTGCTTTCACAAGAGAGAGAATTCTTGCCCTATAAAGGCTCGGGAGAGTTGGTTTGTTCCTGGCTAAATTCACATTGTGTGGTTTTAACAAGCATGTTTAGGTATGCCCAGCTGATTTCGTTTGTCTCTTCTTTCTGCAGAGTGATGAAAAGATGAATGAAGTTATGAATCTAGCCCACACTTTTCTTCAAAATTTCTGTCGAGGAAATCCTCAGAATCAAGTTCTCCTCCACAAAAATCTCAACTTGTTCCTAACTCCAGGGGTAAGTATTCAATTTTAAGGAAAATATTATAACTGAAAGTAAATTTGGACTTGCTGAAAAATGACAGTGCTAAATAAATAATTTCATTGAATTATGCCCTTTCTGCCTTCTCTGTCTTTGTATTTTCTCCCTTATCGTTGCTCTTTATGTCATTGTTTTTAATGTTGCCATTTTAAAAATGGAAAACAATATTACCTGTGGGGCTTACTGGAAATGTCTATGAACATGTGTCACATCATCACATTATGTTTAGCTTGACTGATCTTATTCGTTGTAACTCACTCACAGATGGACTGTAAGTCGAGGCAGAAGATGCTGTGACTGTGCTGTCATGAAGCTTGTGTGACAGCAGAATCAGACCCATACATTTTTGTTGATGATGCTTCCATTTGCTTCAACGAATCTAAAATTTGTTCCTTTATTAAATCATTACCTTTACAGTAAACCTCTTTGTCATGGTCCCTTTGTGCATGTACATATGTGCGTGAGTTTACAGATACAGTAATGCAGAATGATACCTGGCTCAGTGGCAGATCTACTGAGCAAAACATGCTTTTATTAGAAAAAGTGGGAGTATTAGGATTGTAGACCCCTGGCTTGTGTACATTATGAAGCATTTGTTCTGTTATTTTTTTATTTATGCTATTTTTGTGTAAAATTAGTGAAAAGCACTGAGGTGACCATAGTGAGAACTAGCGCCCAGACCTCATTCTACCCAACACTGACACTTAACTGAAGTGTCAAGTAGAGAGCCTGCTTGCACTTGCATTTCTGTTCTTTTGAAGTTGATCTTCTGATCATCCCACACTTTTTGTTCACGCTGAGGAGCAAACTTGATGTGGATTCCTTTCAGATGGCACTAAACAGAAAGGTAATACTCTAGGAGCACACCCTGACCCTCATGGGCCTTTAGTCCAATGGACCAAACTAGAGCAAGTTTGAAGTAAAAGCCCCAAGAATTCATGAAGTCTGGATGCTTGGTCCTCAGCAGCATCCCTTTCTTGCTACAGTTCTGTTCCTCTTGTACCGTGCTACCTGCCCATAGCAACACAGCCTCTGTAGTCAATGTGGAAAGTGATGTTCTCTCAGAGAGTGTGATCAGACTGTAGGTGCAGTGATTTGCCTGCTGGAAATGCCTGCCTCTGTCGACCACAGAGGGATCCAGAAGTAGCTGATCATCTTATTTGGTTGCTTCAATGCAAAGTTTGATGGTGAGCGAGATGAATGTGGTCTCAGTTGTCTTGTATACCACAGTTCATACAGAGTGTTCTAGCAGTGTTGTGTGTGTCTTCACCTTCCATGTGGGCACAGATTTTAGTTATGTCCACTTTAGGACCAATTTTGTACTCACAGGAAGGTGTGGAGCAACCCCACCATAAATGAAAGCTAAGCCTTAAGGTCACTGCTTAATCACTGCACTGGTGCACACTGGATTTTTCCAGTTTCCCTTTACCCATGTGCCTTTCTCTAGTCTTGAGTCCCGTGAGTCTTTTAATTTCAAAAGAAATCTGCTCTTCTTATAAGGCTGTCTTGATTTAAATCTGTTTAGCTCCTGGAAGCTGAAACCATGCGGCACATCTTCACAAATAATTACCTTCTGTGTAATGAAATTAGTGAGAGAGTGGTGCAGCACTTTGTACACTGCATTGAGACCCATGGCCGTCATGTGGAATACCTGCGTTTCCTGCAGACCATTGTGAAAGCAGATGGCAAATACGTGAAAAAATGCCAAGACATGGTAATGACAGAGGTAAGTGAAGGGTTCATATGTTAATCACTCCCGTGATGTCTTTTTAACACACTAGTATTTTGAGGTTGCTTTTTCTGCTCTTTATACCAATAGGATGTAATGGCATCATTGCTTTAGAATTTTAAACGGTCTCACAAATAATGAATATTTTAGCAGAGTTTTTGGGAGTTTAATCTAATTTTGTAAGGCCATCTGTATAACTACTAGAAAGAAAATGTGAGTGTTAGCATGGTGATACAGAGATGTCTATTTGTAGATGATGTAGCATGGAAATCTCAGAGTTACATAAACCTTCATTTTCCTGTACTGTAATTTAGGATCCCATTTGCTCACCAAACTCGACATATTGTGGCATGGTTTCACCGTATAAGAGGCTCTTACCTCTGTGGATTTGTCTAAATAGTATTGTAGACCATTTTTTAGCATGTAACCATGGTACAACTCTAGGTACTATTTTCTGCTTTTGTTTCTTTTGTTCCAGAGCATTTCTGTGAGAGTCAGTATGGCTACTCTAGTTTTAACTTGCTGAATTCGGAGTCTGACCCAGTAAATTCCGTAGAGTGGCTTGTGGACAAATCTTTATGCCAATAAAGTCACTGGGAAAATACCTAATTGGCTTCTCTGCAATTAGGATTTGGTATATAGTGCCCATGACAAATGAAGCCTTCAACTTGCAGACACTCATGCATTTAACTGTAATTATGTTAACAGTTCAGTGAGATTAATAAGTGGGTAAAGTTGAATACAGTGAAAAGTCCAGGTAGGATAAGAGTCCAAGGAACATTTTTCTTTACAAAGTGGGTTTTTTTTTGTTGTTGTTTGTTTTTGTTATTTTTAAGAGACACCTTCACAAATAAAACAGCTCTATTTGTGCTATGAATAAAATTAAGCCCTGCTGAATTTTTTTTTCCACAGCGACAAAGAGAAAAAACTTCTGATTAAGAAAATAAAGCTGCAGCTTACGTGGATAACCTTTAATAGAATCCACCTGAACCTTTTCAATTTTAGTGAAGTGTTTTAACATGCAATATCAATTACAAGCCCCTTTGTCTTACATAATTCAAACAGTTCTTGTGCCTTTATGCTTTGAGATTTTTCCCCTTCTGCCACAGCTTCTTGTTAGTTTTTACTTTCTCAGAAAACAAAATTTTTAGATTTTTTTCTGCATTTAAATGCATTTTGTTACTGACCTATAATAGCTTGAAAATAAATTGTCATATTACATTTTCAAGCTGACTGCATGATGAAAATTGAAAAGAGCTCAGATGTGACATTTACATCATGAGTCCTGCAAGAATTTACTGGGGATAGGGAGCACCCTTATTTTGATGAAAGAGGGTAAGATGATGTTCTGTTCTAAAGGAATGTAGGAAATTGCAGATAAGTAATTATGATTTCTTGGAAAAGGATGCTAATAGTGAAAATTGAATGGCACTTGAATGGCAATCCAGTATAAAGGGACCAGTGTAGCCAAATGGTTGGAACTTGCCATGGAGTCAGGACAGTTTCTCAGCAGACAACTGAGATGTACTTTGTGACCTTAAACAAGTGGCTCAACTTCTTCTGTGCCTCCAGATGGGGCCTGTAAACAATTTACCACAAGACAAGACAGAGTATGACTGTACAGCATCCCTCGACTACTCCTGTGTTTTCTTTTACCCACAGGAAGTATATTGTAGCTTATTCCTGTTTACAGGGAGTCAGGGATAAACTGATCATATTTACATGTTTTAGAAAGCGCATACAGATGAAGGAGCACCATTGCGAGAGTGTACTTTCATAAAATACGTTGAACATTCCCAATCTGTCTTATTCACTTGTTCTCATATCTTTGGTCTCCATGTCTGTAGAGTGCTAGTAATGATGTTTACCAACCTAAAAGGTTCCTTAGGGCACTTTTTCTCATTACAAGCATGCTTTGAGGTTCCTGGAAGAACAGTGCCTATCAGCACAAACATTATTACAAAAGGGAAGGCAGAATTTGCTTTTGAACTAGATCAACGCAGCAGCAGAGTTTTCTGTTATCTACAGTGTTCTGGAGTGATACATCACAGAGCATCAACAGTTGCTCTCGTACTGACCCACCTTCATTTTACTTCCATAGAGTTCTTAACTTGTTGAAAATACACTTTAGTGGAAGGAAATGCTTCTGGGTTGTTTTGTGTGTGTGTTTGTTGTGGTTTTCTTTTTTTGGGTTTGTTGTTTTGTTTTGTTTTTTTTTCCCATCACTGAGCTCATGATGCCCGATGAAAACTTTGGCCAACGCTAGATACTTCTCATATTTCTCTTCCTTTTCTGCTTTTAAAGGGACATCATTTTCTCTTCTTGGGTCAATGTTTGGATGCCCCTTCACAAATCACATTTAAAAGGGGCTAACTTGGAAAAAGGGAATGACATCTTCTTCTGTCCTTGCATTTACAATGATTACCTTGTCCCCCTTAGCTCTTCTTGTGCTGTTGCAACACTGTCTGCTTCTGTTTGTGACTCCTCACAATCAGTATATAGCGAACATGCCATGTAGCATCATGTTTCACAAGTTCACGGTCTCCTGGTATTTCTTCCTCATTCATCAGCAATAGGTGCATGAAAGGATGAGGGGTCAGAGGGGTCCTCTGTGCAAAATGTACACAAGTGGAAAATAACTATGGGAATGTGGTGAACAACTTAATAGAACACGACAGAGTGTGTGCCTTCCCAGAGGGCTGGGTGGGGATTTATTTTATTATTTTATACGTGAAATATCCTAGGAGCATAGTTAAAAATCATTGTTAAAAAGTTAGGTAAATTTTCCAACATTTTGAATACTCGTATTTTCCTCCTTTATTTTTGCATTCAAGTGCAATGAAATTAATGGTATCTGGGTCCCTGTACTGTCTCCTTCCTCCTTCCCAAGCACTTGTGCCTTTAAAAACTTTGTTGCACTGTGCATTGTCCAGAAATTGTCTATTTTGAAAAGTCATGAGTAGGAACATTTTAGAAACCCAGAGATAAAGGAGAAATAGGAATTGCAGGAAAGACTGAATTCCCAGTTCACTCCATCCAATTGTCAAAGTAAAAATAAGCAAGAAACAGAGAAAACACAATCAGAAAAGTTGTAAATTCAAAATCTGAAATGTTGAAACCCTGGAAAATGCAATGAAATGTTTCTTGACTTTTCATTCTGGGAGACTAATTTTCATTCCTGCTCTTACTGGTTTCTCATTTCTTATTTCTACCCTTGAATTCAGTAAGCTAGGATTTCATGTCACATATAGACTTGGATATGTCAAGTGCCTTATTCACAAAATATGCATGGCTGTTGTGCCGCCAGGGTGTATTCTGTGCTAGGAAGGGTTTACAGGAGCTTATTTTCACCCAGGTTGAGAGTGCATTATGCTTAAAAGGAAAGTGATGAAGACAGGACGAGTGTCCTGTCCCAGCTTCACTCAAGCTCACAGAGCAGCACTGGCAGTATATATATTCAGTGTATGGGGGGGTTCAAAACAGGGTTAAAGCAAAACTTTTCAGTGAGATATGCTGAGATGGGGCTGCCAGCATCCACCTCCGCTCAGGGTCCTCTTGAGATGAGCAATGCACTTGTAACAAAATCAAATATTTATCAGCAGTTTTATGTTAAATGGAAGTGCTGGCATGACACTGACAATGTCAAGGCTCACCTGCCAAATTTGCATGGGTTGGGAAGAGTTGTCCTGTGTTTCTGACACTGAGCAAGGGTACAGAAGAAGTTGGTTATGTTCTAGGTGAGCTACAGGCTTTTTGTGTGAAGGAGCATGGAGGATTTAATCTCTCTGCGCCTCAAGTCCCTGTCTATAAAACAGGGATAATAATGCATCTTGGCCTCAAAATAGGAGGTGAATTTAATTAATTAACTTCAAACACACATTGACATGGTAGGAATAATAAGATGGCATACTGTCACAGGAAAACACAGAACTATATAGAAATTAAACTTCAAATTCACCTTACATTAGCTCACTCCTTTGTGAGCTATTCCAGATTTGTACTTATATAGGTAAGAGCAGAAGTTTGCCTTGGATATTCTTTTGACATTTGCAGTTGGTAAGTCACATCAGAGTATTTTTTTTAATCTAGACAGTCTTTGCATACTTAAAGGTAGAACAAAGTAAGAAATTAAGAAAATTATAGAATCATTTAGGTTGGAAAAAAACCTTTAAGATCATTGAGTCCAAAAAGACTACAGTGCAGGGTGCTTAAAACTTTGTGAATATCTTTTTCAGCTGATAAATGGCGGTGAAGATGTGTTGATATTTTACAATGACAGAGCATCATTTCCAGTCCTACTCCAAATGATGTGTTCAGAGCGAGATCGAGCAGATGAGAGTGGACCCTTAGCGTATCACATCACTCTAGTGGAATTGCTAGCGGCTTGTACAGAAGGAAAGAATGTATATACAGAGATCAAGTGCAATTCACTCCTGCCGCTGGATGATATAGTAAGAGTAGTGACCCATGATGACTGCATACCTGAGGTAAGATTCACTGAATGAAGAAGCAGACTTATCATTTTTCCAAAACTCAGAAGATGTTTTGTTGTTTATAATAAACTGGTAAGTTGAATATTTGCACAGAAACCAGGCTGGAAACAAGTGGTGTTTGTTAAGGTCAGTAAGTGAGAAAGGATAGCCAGTATTTTCTTAAACAGAAAATTACTTGTCCCTTATGCTTCAATTGTCAGCTTTTTGGGGCAGACACCTTGTTTTATTTTCCTGGGTTTGTCCAGCCACTCTCAGAGTTTAATGCTCTGATAACTTCTGGCTGTAGCTGTGAAGAATCAGCTGAGTGGTTTGTCAAGCCAACATTTTGCCACTGCCTGAATTTGCTGGAAATGATGGGTAACATTCTGGCCATGCTCAAGTCAGTGGGAATTTTGGGTGCAGTCTTGCTTTATTAAACTCAATTGCAGTTCAGCAAATATTTTTATTCACTGCATATAGAGGCCCAATTCTGCAGCTACTACCAGTCATGCTTCAGTAGGACTGTGATACCTCAGGCTGATCAGAACAAGAATGCACCAAACCTGATGTGATCAAAAGAAATCTCTTCACAGCCTTTGCAAGGAGCATGTTCTGGCCCCGTGTGTATCAGACAGATTTCTACAGGCTATCTGATGGGAAAACATATCTTGTATCAATGCAACTGGGACCTGCAGGAGTAAAGTCTCCCTCTGTGCCATGAGGCTCTATAGAGGGATCTGGACCAGCTGGATCATTGGGCTGAGGCCAATTGTGTGAGGTTTAACAAGGCCAAGTGCCAGGTCCTGCACTTGGGTCACAACAACCCCAGGCAGCGCTACAGGCTCAGGGAAGAGTGGCTGGAAAGCTGCCTGGCAGAAAGGAATCTGGGGGTGCTGGTTGACAGCTGGCTGAATGTGAGCCAGCAGAGTGCCCAGCTGGCCAAAAAGGCCCACAGCATCCTGGCTTGTATCAGGAATAGCATGGCCACATCAGGACTAGGGAAGTGATTGTGCCACTGCATATGGTGCTGGTGAGGCCACATCTTGAATCCTGTGTTCAGTTTTGGGCCCCTCACTACAGGAAAGACATTGAGGTGCTGGAGAGTTGAGAGAAGGGCAGCAAAGCTGGTGAGGGGCCTGGAGCACAAGTCTGATGAGGAGCAGCTGAGGGAACTGGAGCTGTTCAGCCTGGGGAAAAGGAGGCTGAGGGGAGACCATATCCCTGTCTACAACGCCCTGAAAGGAGGCTGTAGCACGGAGGGTGTTGGTCTCTTCTCCGTAGTAACAAGTGACAGGACAAGAGGAAATGGCCTCAAGTTGTGCCAGGGGAGGTTCAGATTGGATATTAGGAAACATTTCTTCACAGAAAGATTTGTCAGGCCTTGGAACAGGCTGCCCAGGGAACTGGTTGGGTCACCATCCCTGGAGGTGTTTAAAAGACATTTAGATGAGGTTCCTAGGGACATGGTTTAGCGCCAGACTTATGTTAAAGTTTGGATGTGATCTCGCGGGTCTCTTCCAGCCAAAACGATTCTATGAAAAAGTCCCCTTGTGATCAACTGATTCTTTTCTTAAAAAGAAAAGTGTTTGCTTTGCTCCGAAGTTTCTCTTTACATTAATTTCAACAGATGCTAATTTAAAAAGCCCAAACAAATGTAACTTAAAAGTCTGCAATGAGTTTTCTCCAGGCTGCATTGAACTTATGCAACTATCTACTCTCCTTGGACTACGACAAAAAATTTTCAGTGTATCTATGTATGTTTATATTTCATCTATACATTTCAGGCACTGGAGATCCATTTTGATGATGTGCACATGCAGACCTGTAATGCATGAGCGGATTGAGACTGCAGTCCTCCTGTTAAGCCTTGTGCTGCTGTTGCTGCAGTCCCAGCACTGCACAACCTGTCTCTTCCATTTAGATCTGAGTTACACCCACCCCAAATGCAGGCGCTGCCTTAGGATTGTGGGAATATAGGGTTTGCAGTCCCAGCTCTGCTAAAGACATTTTTTTTTTCGATATTTGGCAAGCCTGTCGCAAGGCATCAACCCTCAGCAGTCAACCAGCAAGTGCAGGGGTGTACCGTGTTTTGACAGCTCCTGGATTTGGAGCCCAGTCCCTTGTAGTCTTAATATCATTTAATTTTCAGATTTATTATTGGTTTGTCTGGGGGAGGGGGGTTGTTGTAAGAGTAAGAATGTTTGTAAAATATTTTCCATTTTTCTTCATGTGATCATTCAGTAAGTACATAATTGCACTTATTGCCATGCTTCTGTCTAAATCTATAGAACTGAACATATGCATTGCTACCGTTGTTAGAGTTTGTTAAGTACTTGAAGATCATCTCTGTTGTTCAGTATTTTTGCAGATAGAAAATGTCACGTTAATGGTTTTTACTGTTCCACTTCATATTGTTTATGTTTTTACCGTTCCTGCAGGTGAAAATTGCATATGTTAATTTTGTTAATCACTGTTACGTGGACACTGAAGTGGAAATGAAAGAAATCTATGCCAGTAACCATATTTGGAAGTTATTTGAGAACTTCCTTGTTGATATGGCAAGGGTAAGCTTCACGAGATGTTAAATATCACAGTATAGTAATGGGTGGCAACTGAACTGACAATAACTTTTCTTGGTAAACTTCTTTCATTTTACTAACTATTTTTTTTCAAAGTTGACAGTAGAATAGGTGTGAGGTTTTTTAACAAGTGGTCATTTCTGTGTTATTTATGATAATTTAGCCTGCTAATTGCTAGCAGTTTTCTCTTTCTAAAAGGGCATCTTGCAACCCATGTTGCTTTCTCTTTTCTTCCAGAAAAACAAGTTGGGTGCATGTTCAGGCTTGAAAGTCTCTGTGTATCTTCTGGCAGCTTGTGCTACATGTCACTGTGGTGGTGATCCCACATCTGTAATCTTGCTTAACGCTGTTAGTATAGTGAGGATAGGCCTGTTTTTGTCTTTTTGCCTACTGTCACTACATTGTCACTGCTGATGCAAAAAGCAGGTGTAGAGCTATGTTCTTTCAGAATACTAATTCATATATAAACTATAGGCTGCAAGGTGATGGGGCACAGTTAGTACTATAGGCATTAAATTCCTGTGGACTGTAGTGAGCTTCATGGTGTCATTACTTGTTGAATTAAGTTTCAAGTCAGAAGTTGAATTAAGCTTCCACTCCCTGGTATTTCGGAGGTAGAAACCAGGAGAAATCTTATGACTTGCAGAAGGATAAAATACAATAGTAGAGTCATGAGGGGAAGCTAGCATGACATGATTACGGCTTACATGACTTATCCTTTTCTAGGAGGTGAATGTTTCTTGTAAGAGTCTAATATCAATACTAACTAATGGAGTTGCTCTTTCTGGTCAAGAAGAAGAACCACAGTTCTGGTGGACTGTATTTGACCCTTGATGCTTGACAGGATTTTGGAGATGTTATAGAGCATGTTGTCATAGCGCATACCTATCTTTTCCCAGTCCACGGTCCATTGCATTTTATAATCCCTAAGTTCTCAGTTCTTGCATTCTTCATTTTGTTGAAATAAAGTAAAAGAATCTCAGTTCAGTCCTGCAGCGGACATTTACCCCAAAGTAATAGTGTGCCACAAAATAATTTATTTGAAACCTATTGGGAGAAAATACCATGAATTATGGCCAAAAGAAGAATGAGTGCAAAGGCTTGTGCTGTATGATAGGCACCGGGACTTGGTTATTGCTGTGGGAACAGAGAACTTATAAATGGTTGGGGTTTTTTTGGTTTTGTGGGGCTCTGTTTTGTTGTGGTTTTGTTTGTTTGGGGTTTTGTTGGGTTTTGTTTTTGTTTGTTTGTTGTAGTGTTGCTTTATTTTCTGGCAACAGGTTAAGACAGGGATGTTTGTCCTCTCTTTTTTTGGTGGTAGTGATTTTCAGCAGTAAAAAGATGTCCACAAACTGTGTTTTCGTGCTGTCTTGCCTCTCTGGTCGTGTTGTACAGTGAAAGCCCTTCTGGGCAAATCAAGCTCATTTGAAAATTAAGATCAGAAACCTCCTTGGAGGGGGATTCTGATTTTGAACTTTTCTGGTTTTAACCCAAGAAATATTTTCTTCAGTTATATTGCCTTTCCTGTTTGCCCTTTCCTGATGTGTCCTGGCCCTGACCCTCCAAACACAGACTACTACCCTCCCTAGCTCTTGAACCTGAACGATTTTCTTTGCCCTTGGGCTAGAAGCAGACATGTAGAAAAAGGGCTGTGTCCACAGTTCCTTCATGAGCCCGGAGACAAAGTGCACTTTGCCAAATGATGCTGGAGACGGCGGAGCTTGTTTTCACATACCCTTCTTATAAGAGAAATTAGACTCCAGGTCTTCAGAGATGAAGAGTGAGTGTGTTATTAATGCTGCATTTTGTGTGTGTATGCTGTTGGCACCGAGTGGCAAAATGCACTTTTATTTTGCTCCCCTGCAAAGCTCGCAGGGCAGGTGCCTTATTAGTCCTTTTAATTTCCTGGTTGATGTCTAAAAGAAAGAAGGAGCGTGTCAGCAGCGCTCTGGCCTGTCCTGCTCTTCAGCCAGGTCCCTGTGGGTAGCCACATCTTCCAGGTTATTGAGTGTATTTGTTCAGGTTTAGTTTTCTGGGGCCCAGGCAGAGCCCATGTGTTACAAATACATCAGTGTTATGTAGCTATCAAGGCAGTTAGAATGCTGTCAGCCTCATGAAAGATGTTACAATAGCTTTCAAAGCATTTAGAAAAAGAGCCCTTTGATCCTCTGTGTTCCAGTGAGCTAAAAGGGATGCTTTGGCGTGGGGGGAGGGGAAATGCTTTTCTTTTAGCTGCTACAAATGCCTGTCACTGGGTGAGTTTGTGAGCTTTGAACTTCTTACTGGAGAGCACTAAGGCGGAAGATGGAGAGTGTTATCCTTAGGTTGGATTCTTTACCTTTTTATTTTTTAAAGAAAAAAAAAAAGAGTAACCAATTTTTAAATCTGTTTCTCGATCCAGGAAGGAAATATTTAGTCCCCAGCTGTCATTCTCTTTCAACAACGTGATACATTGCAAAGAAGGCACGAGGCAGATTCATGTATAAATTCAGTTTGCCAAAAGCAGTCGCGCTTTCAAAGACACCCTGTTTCTACAGCTTCTGCCAACCTACTTTCTCCCGTGTATGACTTAAAGCATTGCGCTAAGCAAAGTGGGTGCTGCCGAAGGAAAGGCTTTCCTCTCCTGTGTGTGGCCCAGCCTGTAAGCCAGCAGCTGTAGTCTGAGGAGGATTAAAGAAAGAGCCAGGATCTGACAGCTGTAAAGGCATCCTGGCTTTCTCCGCAGAATTTTTGAAGTATTATTCATGTGAGTTTTGGTCCCAGCGCCTCTTAAGGGGTTTTTAAACACTCCCTTCTCAATCTTCATCTCCATTTCATGCATTTCAGGTTTTTTCTTCCACAGGGAAACATTTTTCAGTCCCCAAAGGGCAGAGGGATAAGAACAAATGAGAGGATTTCCGAATTCCTTCTGTGCTGGGAATTTTTCAGACGGGTGTTGGAGCAGAGTGGCATCTCCACATATGGCTCTGCTTTTTAGACAAGTGAAGGGGAAAGCTTAAAAGCATTTTGGAATTTAGTTTGGGCAACTTCTGAATTCACCATTTGCACACCATGAATTCACCGTTTGCACAGCTCCCTTTCTTTCCATTGGCACCACAAGTGCTGAACCTCAGAGCTACTGGTTCAAGCCAAAATTGGCATGCAGCTTAATTAAAAGCAGAAGAACTTAAAGAGGTTTTTAGTTCTATAAGCTATTTTTTTTTTTTTAAGGAAAAAAAAATTGGATTGTTAACTGAATCCTTGTTATCTCCATGCGGACTCAGGGTGATGGTGCTGGTGTCATACTTTTCCCTAACCTGAGGGGCTGAAGAGTTTGCTATTTCAGTTTTGTTGCTTCTCTGACCAAAATCTTTCCTTTCCTGGAGTGATAAAAAATGCACTATGTGGGGGCATGACTTGTTTATCTGACACATTTGAGAAAAGCAGACAAGCAAAGCTCCTCAAGATGCCTCATTTCTGTAACTCTTCAGTTATCTTTGGTTATTCCTCTGCCTACCATATGACAGTACTCTACTCAAAATGTGTTTGCGTTCTCATGAGCTGTGTCTTCGCCTGAACATGGATGCTTCTGGATGTCACGTCAGTAACCTTCCTTGAAATGTTCCTGGTGAAACTGCTTTCTTGTAGTGTCCAAGTGTGACAGTGGCACTGTGCAATTAGGGAACAGGTTTGTGCGGTGTGAGATGCAGGTGTTGCGGATTATCCTTCTACTTCTGTCACTAACTTTTCTCTGTGACTTTAAGCAATGCACTCAACTTCTTCAGATTCTGTTTCCCACCCATAAAGCGATGTAATGCCCCACAGACCTTCATGATTTTGTGTTAAATGCTCATATAGTAATGTGAAGGCTATAAACAAAATTAATTCAGCTCGCAAATAGATGCCCTAGAACATTATAGTAGTCTGTGCCTTGCACAGGTGAAAGAGAGAACAGCTTTGCCTTTCATTTCTTGAAACATGACTAGAACTGCTTATTTAAAGGCTGATGAAGAGGTAATATGAGTCTAGCTTGTATTTCTTCTTATCAATGCTTATAAATATCTTAAGGGCAGGTGTCAAGAGGATGAGACCAGGCTCCTTTCAGTGCTGCTGTACAAGAGGGTGAGGGGCAACGGGCACAGCAGGTTTCATCTGAATATGAGGAGAAACTTCTTTACTTTGAGGGTGCCAGAGCACTGGAACAGGCTGCCCAGCAGGGTTGTGGAGTCTCCTTCTCTGGAGACATTCAAAACCCACCTAGACATGATCCTGTGCAGCCTCATCTAGGTGAACCTGCTTTAGCAGGTGGGCTGGACTGGATGATCTCCAGAGGTCCCTTCCAACCCCTACCAATTCTTATTTGTCTGGTCTTGCCTTTCTCACCATCTGGCTCCCTGCTGGCTCCTTTTGAGTACTGTCCACACTGACATATGCAAAGTGAATATGACTCTGTATAGATGTTCACAAATTCTGAAAAGAAGTAAAGAAATACGGAAAGCTGTGATCTGCCTCAGTAATTTTTTGCTTTCTTTAAGCATGACATCTTTATGCAGCAACAAACTTCTAGTGTTGTACCAAAGGGGGGTCTTCAGGAATCTTTTGTACAAATCCTCTCACATCCTGCCACCGTTTAATCATCCTTCTGTGCTCCAGAGTTGTCCCAGTACCATCCATTCTCTTCTTTCATTGTTTTTAGTTTGTCTTTTGTATTTTCCCCATGTGGCTTTTCTAAGTAATGTTGCCTTTTTAGTTCACAATCCTAAAGGCTGTTGGTATTGACTATGCTATCTAGTTTCTTTCCCTCTTTTTTTAAACATTTTTCCTGCAAATAAGCTTTACCTTCACCACCTATTTGTGGTGACTGATTGTAGTGAGAAGTCAAACATTACTCTAACCTAAGGTTTTATGTCTCATCTGTCTCTAAAGTCTCTTCCAAACAGCCTCACAATGGGAGTAAAGGCCCATTTTCTTCTTGAATCTGTCTAAATGTGTAAGTGGCATGCAATGTGCTGACTTAGGGAGATCCTTTTTTCATGGTGTGGAAAAGAATAGACAGCCAGCCAGAAAGAGCTAGTTCAGAAGAGAAGGGTATTCAAAAGACAACATGGACCTCCCAGAAGAAAGATTAGCTATCACAAATGCAGCTTGAACTCTAAGATCGTTATCTCTGATAGATTTTGTATAAAAATCATTTGTCTTTGTATTAAGAAGAAATATTACATGTGTTATAATAAATACGAAATAGTAAAGCTTGCTTATTTAAAAGAATGCCATCTCATTGTCACCTCATTCTTCCCTGTAGGTTTGTAACACAACCACAGATCGTAAACATGCAGACACATCTCTGGAGAAATATGTCACTGAGCCCGTAATGAACATTGTGAGTGGCTTCTTCAATTCGCCATTTTCAGATAACAGCACCAGCCTCCAGGTAAGGAATAGACACAGACACAGACAAATACATAATTCAGACCATTAATGAGGTACTTTCTGTTGCCCAGATAGGAATGCTGTATCTTTACATCCTCCTTTAACTTCTCTGTCCCGTCTTATGCCCCTGGCTAGCAGCTTCATTTCTCTTTGAAACACTCTTAATTTTTACCACTTACAGCTCTGAACCAGTAGACAGCACAAAATGGTCAGATTTACTCCTGGTTCTTGTGAATTCATTGGAGAGGGTATCCTTGCAGAGTAACGGTCTGTCTTTGTATGAGAAAAATGTGGTCTCCTATGACAAAAGGGATGTATGCCTGCGAACTGGGAAGACTCATCTGTCCTTCTGCTCTGTACTGTGTTTGCTTCATATCAGTGGCAATTTGAGGAAAAAATGTGTGATTTGGCCTTTTTAGGGGTGCAGCATTGATTCCTGTTCCCCTCAGTCCTTAAAAGTAAAGAGAATTTAATGGAGTTGTAACTTGACTCTACAAGATGAAATCCCTTGGTATGTGCTTTGTGTTGTGTCAGACCCAAGGGCAGTTGTGAGGAGATTCTAAAGGGTAAAATTCCATGTTTATCTTTTTGATTTCAGACACACCAGCCTGTTTTTATTCAACTGCTGCAGTCTGCTTTTAGAATTTACAACTGTACCTGGCCAAATCCAACACAGAAAGCCTCAGTGGAGTCATGTATCAAGACTTTGGCTGAAGTGGGTAGGTGTCAGGTTTTACTTTCATTATTGTTCTCTGTGTTTTATGATCAGACTTACTTGAGGTTGAACAGCTTTCAGTTTGACTCTACTGTCCTGAAATTGTGACAGTGGTGATTTCAGAAATCCCACTTTCTGAGGCTCAATTATTCCTCCTTTTATAACCTATGCAAATCTGTCCCATCAGATAGGTTGTTAGGTGAAACCTGTAGGTCAGAGAGATGTTTGCCAAGTGAATGATAGTTATGATATTAAAACACAACATAAGCTATGAGAAAACCTGGGCATTTCTAGTCATGCTGGGCTACATTTGCACAAGATGTAGACAGCGATGCATAGAAATTGTACACTGGAGAACACCAACCACTTTTTCCTTTGGTTCCTGGGAGATGCATTTGCTATTGTCAGTCACAGTCCTGGTCTTGTTCAGGTTTTGTCCTATCAGGGAACTGGGGATGGAAACCACTGTTTTGCCATTCCATAGCTTTTCCACTTACTCCTCGCCATCAGGCCTGATCATTTACTGCTGCTACACAGTCAGCCTTGTCAGGGGAATAATGCCTTGCCCTGGCACTGAGACTGAATTTGGCTCTCAGGGCAGCTAATAAGTTACATGTGTTCAAATAAATTCAAATACCATGTTAAAGTGCAAGATTTAAAACTTTGTATCCTAAAATATAAAATAGTCTTCACCAGTATGTAGCTAAATCTGGCAAAAGTTCATTCTTAAATTACATTTCTGTGAATATGATTTTAAAGTCTTCTCCCATGACAGGAAAAAAGGATTATTCAATATAGTTTCTAAAAGTCAGTAATTCTGATGACTTGTAGAATAAGGTCCTGCTCAGTGTGAGTGAAAACAAAGTAGAGACAGATACACAGAAACTGGCTAAATTCTGTTGTTGATGCAATGTTTAAAAAGTTTTAATAAACAACGATAAAACAATGTGAGTGGGTCCCTGAACCAATTGCAGCATCTGTGGCATTGCAACAATCAAATCTAAATTTAGATGTTGGAGTAGCTTTACAGGAGTATAATTTAACATTTTAGCCAAAACGTCTCATTAACTTTTTGTAAGAATAGAATAAGCAGTTACCTAAAAACTTAGCAACCTTCAATTGTTTTATTTGTTTTCCAAATTATTTAATTATGGGTCCATCTGGCAAGAGAACTTGGGAAGCTGAAGACGTTTTATTTCCTTTATAGTCTCAAGACTCAGAGTCTGAGCTACTATAGTCTCAAATAAAGCTCTAGCCCTATAAATCCTTCTATGTTTAACACTTAGGTCCCTGCTCTTCTCTGGCATTTCTGGAAAGAGTCATCAGTAAATTACTTCCTTTGGGAGTCTGAGGAAAGGGGGAAGAAGTAGGGCGGGTGAGAGTATTTTTGACACTGAGCATGGCCTGTGTGTGCTTCTAGACAGCTCAGTGTCTTCACGTTGGTAGAGCTACATCTAAAATCACATTCTAGGTGAGAGAGGTCACTGTGTTATCTCACAGAATCACACAAAATCACAGAATGTGTTAGGGATTGGAAGGGACCTCGAAAGATCATCCAGTCCAATCCCCCTGCCGGAGCAGGAACATCCAGATGAGGCTACACAGGAATGTGTCCAGGTGAGTTTTGAATGTCTCCAGAGGAGGAGACTCCACAATCCCCCTGGGCAGCCTGTTCCAGTGCTCTGGCACCCTCACTGAGAAGAAGTTTCTTCTCAAATTTAAGTGGAACCTTTTGTGTTCCAGTTTGAACCCATTACCTCTTGTCCTACCATTGGTTGTTACTGAGAAGAGCCTGGCTCCATCCTAGTGACACTCACCCTTTATATATTTATAAACATGAATGAGGTCACCCCTCAGTCTCCTCTTCCCCAAGCTAAAGAGCCCCAGCTCCCTCAGTCTTTCCTCATAAGGGACATGCTCTACTTCCTCACTGAGGTGAGGGTATTTGGAGACACTTGAGCATACTGCCGAGACAGCCAAGCTTAACTCTTCCCCACAGCAGCCTGACAGGGAAGTCTGGGTCACCTTAATGGGGCTGATAGATCCAGCTTCTTGGCCAGGTGCCCCAGCACGTGAAAGGGCTGGTGGTCTTTGGTAGGTAACCTTCTGTGTGCTGCTTGTTCCTGGGGGAGCCAAGGGGAAAGCCCAAATGCAAGGCATGGCTGACAGCTGGAGTGTTCTCTTTTGTTTCGTTCCTTTTTCTGTTTTATGGAGGTTTTTCTTTTTTTTTTTTAGTGGAGATGGTTTACAGTTGTTTTTCTTTTAAGTACGCTCTCGTGCTGCTGTGTGCACAAACGCAGGCACATCGCAAGAAGAGCCAGAGGCCACGAATGCGTTTGCAAAGAGCAAGTTTTATTTTCGTTACCTCTCTACCGGGGGATCTCCGAAGTGGCACCTGAGCTCCCAGGCAGAGGTGACACAGGAGGGGACGCAGGTGCTGGTAAGTTCAGCCCTGCTGGAAGATCACTGGGCCTGCTGAGCTCGCCTGTATTTCAAGGCTTCAGGCAGGTGCATCCTCCCGCTCTTTCTCACAACAAAGCAGGAATCTCAGACATAGTGATAAGTTGTCTAGAGTTTCTCACAGGCCTATGTTATCTAACATCTATTCTCTCATTCTAGTCATCAAGCACACAAGGTCAGTAAAACAGTTAGTGTGATGTATGTGCTTTTCCTACAGACAGCTGCAAGTCACTTGAGCGTATTTACATTTAACCAACCTCCTTGCCAATTTTCCTGTATATTCCCATACAGCTGTCCTGTAAGTCCAACCTTCTTGCTGCTCTGGCGTCCCACCCGTGGGACCCCAGCCATGCCCTGGGCACTCCCAGACATGGCAGAGTGGAGCTGAGCTGCCGTCAAAGGGCATCACGCCGTGTCCTCCTCTGGGACCTCCCTTCAGCAGCAGCCGGGCAGGGAGGCTGAGCATCACCTGGGGGTGCCACGGGCCTCGCAGCCTCCGAGCTGCCCCCTGAACGTGTGCATTAGCCTGCACAGCGCTGGTTTCCTTGTCCACGTCATAGTAACTGTTAAAGGCTTCATCACTAATGTTAAGCATGGTAAAATTTATTGTGTCGTGTTAGCAAATTGCCACACGTTTATATTTGATGTTTCATTTTGACAGTGTAGAAACGGAGTGTAATGGAACAGGTGAGGGGGATTTCCCTGAAGACCAAGTTAGCCAGAGCAGAAGTGGCAGCAGAGTTTTTAACAAACACCCCGGTGTAAAAGTTTGATTGGAGAGTTTAGCCAGTGGTGATACTCAGTACTTTTAGGCATGGTGTTGAACGTGTCTTGCCTGGACTAATTGATTAGGCCTGCTCTGCTCGGCTGAAAGCTTTGGAAAATCTGCCCCAGCTGGGGGTACCAGAGACTTTTAAAATCAAGGCCCTTTTTGGATTACAGTGCGTGTCCAGTTCCTTTCTTTATCAGGTGTTCCACTGCACAAAATGGTGTTCTCTTTGAGTAGGCAGAGGTTTCTTCCATAATACAAACAGGGCAGCCTTTTTTGCCTCTTTTGCTGGCGTTGTATGTGGACCAGGTTTGGATTTTGGCTAGGCATCTGTGAGCACTCTTCTGCCTTTTTTTTTTGACTTGAGAGTCTGACAGCTTTAATGTTAGGGCCTTCATGTTTCACAGCAGGGTTTTAAAAAAAAACTCTAGAAAGATTTTGCCTGTATCAGAGAGACAGAGTATTGGATAGATTTACAGCAGGGACCAAAGACTTTTGATGGAAAATAAATGTAGTATAGAGTTGAAAGAACAAACATGATTTTTTTTTATGTGTCATAGCCCTAGATTTAGAAATGTATCTCAGGAGGAAGAAAGATCATACACAGATTTCCCAAGATATCAAAGTTCCGTATAATAATGCACTTGTAAAAGATCCATTTCAGAGCAAGTTTAAGCAACATACATTCTGCTCAGTGCTTACTAGTTTGTTGCTGGCAGGTGGATGTAAGCTTTGCCTCAAGAGCTTAAGATCATTACATCTGTCTTCCTATGAGCACTGTAAGACTGTGCATTACCTTCCAGGTCAACAAAAGGATATGTTGCAGAAGCTAATTTCTTATAGCCCTGGTAGTTCAACTCCACTTGACCACCAGGGAAAAACTTCATAAGCTTTTCAGGCTTCACTTGCTGCTTTGTCTCCAGGCAGTTGTCTGCCTCCAGTTCAGCAAGAAGCACAGAGGCTTCCTTGTCTTCAGCAGGCCCCGCTGTGGCTCCAGGAGATTTGGAACACACAGATACCGGTGTGCATCAGGCTTCTATTGCCCAGTAAACGTTTGGCTACCTGGTATGAATAGAAACACGAAAGAATAGATGTATATTAATGTGGCTTGTTCATACGGATTTCTGAAGTAGATTGTTGCAGTAACAAAAAATAACACATTATACATATATCACTTTTGCTTTTCCTACATTCCATAAGACTGAGATTTTGCTTGAAAATAGAGTCCAAAAAATGAATGATCAAAACAGCTTCCATCTCACTGATAAAATAGCTATAAATGAAAAACGTTTAAAGGCCCCCTAATCTTTGTGAAAACAGAGGAACTAAGATGTCTAACAATTTAATTTATTTCAAATGAATTCATTATCAAAGGACTTTCAGTTCCTACATTTTATAATCTTTGCAAGATTGAGAAGGGCCAGTCTCAAAGTTTGCATTTTAAACCATCTACTGTCTCTCCATACGGTAAAATTGGGGAGTATCACCTGTCCTCACAACTAAAAACCCGGACTGTATATCTTAAATTGTATTGGAGCAGGGTCTTTCTCCCAGGCCTCACCAGTCTTTCAGGACCCATGAAAAGAACTGTCTTTGCTTCTTAATGAAGTGGTGGTTCTTATTTCTTCATCCCCGAACATCAGATTTCCTCTGTGCTACAGGGGGGCATCTAGTTGTATTATATTCTTATCTCTGCAGCATCTTTTAGCTTTCTCCCTTATGTTTTTGCAACTTGCATCTTTGATACTGTGTTTGTATTCCAAGGATGTAGCATGTGTATGGCTGTGCTGTTACCACCAATAATGAAATAAGTGGAATTTCCCACATGAATAAATAGTGGCAGATAGGAACCTGCATTTCGTTAGACTATTTCTCTTGGCAGATCCTTTAAAAAAAATCTGTTAGCAAGCCAAATTACATTAGTCATTACCAGATTATACTCTAGGATGCTGTGCAGGAGAAGCAAAAGGAGAATCCTTGTTTCTATCCTACAAAATTGGACGCGAGTCCTGTGAGGTCGCCATTTCGTAAGTTCAAAACTGGAAGAGGTACAGCAGAAGTACTACTGTGATGGCCAGGGGAAAGGAGAACTGTATTACAAGAAGAGACTGCAGGAAGCCCACGTGTTTTGCCTGGCAAAACAAAGGCCTGTGTTTTTGCTCTTTAGAAGTACTTTGGCAGATGAGTAGTCATGAAGAAGGGACATTTAAGCTAAAGGACAGTGCTGACATAAATTACACTAGGTTGTAAATAGCCTAAATAAATTTAGATTGTAAATCAGAGGTTTGAAACCAACTTTGGAAGGATGTCCTTGGTCAGTGGGCCAAGAGAAAATGGAGGGGGGAAAGATGGCAGAAATCTTCATTTTAAATGGGGCTCAATACATTTTTCAAAAGATGTGAAAGAACATGGGTTGTCTGTAACAGAGAGCAATGGTCTGAAGAAGCAGTAAAGTCCTTTCAAGTTGAATATTTATTCCCCAGTTTCAGATCACCACTACCCCTTTGAACAAAAAACTCTTCCTGTGGTGCTTCTTGACCGTGCTTTTATGTCCTCTGAAGCCCCTGCTTTTCTCCTGACAAACTACAAGCATTCTATTGCTTCTTTGGAATTATTGTGCATATTTAAATATGTCCATACAGATGAACTTTCCTATAACAATTTTTCCAGCCCTGAAAATACTTTATTTCACTTCCCATTTGAGTTTTAAAATCTTTTTTCCATTTTATAAAAAGCTAGACCTTCATTTTCAATTTTTAGTTCAAATAAAATAATTATCCCGTTGTTACTTTTTTGACAGCAAGAAGAATACATTTCAGATGAAGCACATATTTTATTCTATTTTAACTGTTTGTGTTTCCCTAATTGCAAGAAAAATTCAATGATGATCTTTTTACAGACTGATAAATATTTTAGCATAGATTTCCTGTTGTAAAAAAAACATCCAAGTGAAGGGTACAAGATTGGCAGGCTTGTGTCTTGTCTACACAAAGCTTTTATTTCCCTTAAAAAGTCTTGCTGCTGCTAGCATTAGTGTCTCTCCATCCAAATGCATTTGTTAAGCAGTCAGTAAATGATTAAGGAGCTGGAGGGACTGATTTATGGAGCAAAATTAATTGAACTAAATATGCATCGCTCCATTAAGTGACAACTGGGAAGTGTGGGAGAACATGATATAGCTGTCTGCAGCTACCAGAGGGGCGTAAACAACAAGGAGAGTAAAGGCTTCACACACAGGTACAGCTTGTGGCTTTTTCGTGACCTGGATGCCTGTCATGCTCCTCCTTAAGGCACTCAAAGGGGTGAAACACCTGCCCATCCCCGAGAAAACCCACACTGGGGATGGCTTAGGGTAGTGCAAAATCTACTAAATAACTCTGAAGCCACAAAATACTGTTGAAATGCAGTGTTGTTTAACATCTTTGTTGGTGACATGGACAGTGGGATGGAATGCCCACTTAGGAAGTTTGCCCACAACACCAAGCTGTGTGGTGTGATCAGCGCTCTGGAGGGGAAGGGATGCCATCCAGAGGGACCCTAACAGGCTTGAGAGTTGAGCCTGTGCAAACCTTACGAAATTCAACAAGGCCAAGTGCCAGGGCAATCCCAAGCACAAATACAGGCTGGGTGGAGAATGGAATGAGAGCAGCCTTCAAGAGAAGGACTTGGGGGTGTTGGTTGATGAGAAGCTCAACGTTAGCCACTAATGTGCACCTGCAGCCCAGAAAGCCAACTGCATCCTGGGCTGCACCAAAAGGTTCATGGCCAGCGGGTCAAGAGAGGCAATTCTGCCCCTCTACTCTGCTCTAATGAGATTCCACCTGGAGTACTGCATCCAGCTCTGGGGCATCCAACCTAAGAAGGACATGGTCCTGTTGGATTGAGTCCAGAGGAAGGCCACGAAGATGATCAGAGGGCTGGGAACACCTCTCCTATGAAGACAGGATGAGAGAGTCGGGGTTGTTCAGCCTGGAGAAGAAAAGGCTCCAGGGAGACCTTCTAGCAGCCTTCCAGTACCTAAACGGCACCTACAAGAAAGCTGGAGAAGGACTTTTTACACGGGCTTGTAGTGATAGGACAAGGGGTAATGGCTTTGAACTGAAACAGGGTAGATTTAGATTAGAAATAAGGAAGAAATTCTTCACCATGAGGATGATGAGGCACTGGAACAGCCTGCTCAGAGAAGCTGTGGATGCCTCATCCCTGTTCAAGGCCAGGCTGTTTGGGGCTTTGAGCAACCTGGTCTAGTGGAAGGTGTCCCGGTCCATGGCAGGGGAGGTGGAACTAGGTGATCTTTGAGGTCCCTTCCAATCCAAACCATTCTATGATTCTGTGATATACTACAAAAGCAAATGGAGTGAAATTTAAAATTAGGGAGCAGACTAGGTGGGAATATGAAAGAGATCAGCAAGCTTCCCTATGGCAAGATATATTACTCTGACGAATGGGCTTCCAAGGAAAATTACAGTCAAAGGCTACTTCCTGGAAATCCTTAGTACTAAATTGATCGTAAGACTCATGTAGGCAGTATAGTGAAAGGACAGTGCTTCAACAAGCATTCCTGAAATAGGTCCTTTTTCTTCCACTTTCTGTGCTTCTATGAAGACAACTACATGCAGGTAATTTAACAAAATACATCTCAGCCCATTTCAGCTCTTCTGTTGGTAGCTGGACTATGCTCTTGGGACTTTGGTGGAGTCCAGCTCACTCATAGAGAGCAGCCTGATTTTTAGCTGCTTGATTCTCAACATCAATGTTGCCCTTTTCTTTTGAGTCTCCATCTCAGAGTACTTTTTCATAGCTTAAACAGTAAAGGGGAGATGAAAGCTGCAGATGCACTGGATGCACACAGAACCATCCAGCACAGAGCAGCACGTTTTACTGTGACCTGGCTGAATTTGCAGCTCTGCATGGCTCACTGTTTCCACAGGTACCATTTTCTTCCTTGTCTTGACTCAGCTGTGGCTCTTGCTGATAGAACCATTGTGGGCAGCAGACTGAGAGTGAGTTGTGCAAAGGATTTCGCCACAAATGGCATTTCCTCTGACACTGGCAAAACAGTGTGTATTCAGGGTGTAATTAGCCCTGTGCAGGGTGCCCTAGGTAGGAGCTGGGCAGTATATAAGGCTGTGCTATACCCTCCACTGCAAGGCAGATTTTACCTTAGCTGAAGACACGTTGAAGTCCATCGTGGTAAGAATCCTGCTAGATACACGGAGCGTACTTTCTTCCCAAGTTCACTAGCCAGATGAAAGACAGAATTTTACCCTCTCCTGGCTCCTTTGTCTACCAACTCTAACCCTACTTTGCAAGTTTGAGTGCTGTCCAAAAGTATTTCTAAAGTGGAACAAAAATAAACATGCTTTTAAATATTTTATGTTCATACTTTAAGGGAGATTGACACGTTTTGAAGAGGAAAGCAGCCTACAACACCTAAATTAAAAATAAATATTTATGTTCACATTTGTTCATCAGCTTTCCAAAATGTAAAAATATGTTTCATGTTGTTTTAAATAATGAAATGTGAAACAAATGAAAGATAAACTTTCTACAAGCTGTAAAGAAATAAGAAGACAAAGGCTTTGTTTATAGCTTAGACTTCAACAGTGCCCTTTGACAACCAATACAAATCCTAATTACAAATGGAATTATACATATAAGAACTGTTCAAAACAAAGGAGTATTTTTTTTCCTCTCTCTCTGGTTTTCTTTGTGATAGTTTTAATTAGCTGCAACACTTTGAACAATCATAGTCCTTGACTGCTCCTCAGACACTGATGGAAGTTGTTAACTTCAAATGGCATCTATAGGACTGCAGAAGTCTGGGTTTTCCTCTGAACAATATGCTCCCCATTGCTAAATTTATTCCTGGATATATCAGGATTCTGCATACATACTACTTAACTGAGAAGTGAGCATTGTCCGATAACATTCCAGTGACTGACATTAGGACACAATAAATTGGATTAATAGGCTGCAGCACCCTACCCACACTGGCAGAACTTTAGTGGATTTCTGTAATAAAGTAAGCAGCAACAGGGCAAATGTGTTCTGAAAAATAACCCGGTCAAATAATACGGAAAAACAGTCATTAGAAATAATGGCCAGCCATACATGGTATTTTCCTTATGATAATCAGGAACCTTGCCTTCAAAACCAATAGAGAGTGGAAAGGAAAAGTCAATTGCCAGTTTGGAAACTGGTGGACATCTGCTGCAGAGAATTTGTATACAGTTGTGGGGAAATGTGTCTTCCCATCCTGGACCTAAGCAATTTTATTTTATTTTTACTTCCCTGTGGGAAACTGCACCTACCAGAAATGGAATATGAGCCCTCTCTTCCATCCCAGTCAAACAGTCTAATCGGGAGGTGGAGGCCCTGGTCCTGCATCAGGAGACACCCTTGCAGTGGGAAGAGAGGAGGGTGCCCTGCACCCGCGGGAGCTGTCAAGAGACGAGGACAGGCATGAACAGCGCTCTTGCTGTAGTCTGTGAGATCGGGGATTGAGCAGTCACAGCTTAATTCAGGTTTATCATAAATGCTGCCGTTACAATACAGCATTCGGGGTGAGAAGAAAGTTTCTGCCTGGGATGCGTGACTCGCTGTGCTTGGCAGCACGTGAGCCTTCATTTGTCAGAGCTGTTTGCCTGGCTCTGCACGTACTCCTGTGGGGCTGGGGGCATCGGCTGTTTGGGAAAGAACGGCATCTCTTGACTTCACAAGTTGAGGACTTAAAGTTGTTTATGTTGTAAGAACTGGGAGGGAGGGGTGGAATACTTTTGATGTCTTCTGCTGCTGTGGCAAGTGTGCGTGTTAGTGCAGCGTGGGGGAAAAATGCCTTGGAGAAACGTTGTGCAGAACTGTCAATGTGGGCTGATGCCTTTTTAAAAATTCACCTTCTTTCAATAAGGAAAACCGAATAATTAGTTATTATTCATCATTATTAAAAATGAACTAGAACTGATGCTCAATTTTACTTCTAAGTTTTTATTAAACATAACCTATGCTGTGGAAATCAAGTGAAATGACACAGAATACAAAGCCTAATCACTGGATTGTGACCTAATCTTTCAAACACGGATATCAATGGTAGTTTATCAGTGGATGCCCTGTAAGAATTTTTGCAAGTTTTTCCCCAGGTTTGTTTTTTGTTTTTCCTCTGATATTCTCTCTTTAGTCACTTCCTACCCCTCAAGTCTAAAAATAACAATAATAATTACAAAAAATAATTAAACTATTGGTTGTTTGGGGGGGGGAAGCGTGTATGGTGGTTTCGTTTGGGTTGTGTTTAGTTGTTGTTTTTTGTTTGTTTGTGGTGGTGGTGTTTTTAAACTATAGATTAAACTATTGCATGTTTATTCACTGTTGGTTATATTGCAGTGGCATCTGGGAATCCTATGGTTCAACAACCCTGGCTATGTAGGAAACCAAAGGGAGAGAGAAGGCAGCCTTTTACAAATTTAATTTGTATGCACTTGGTTTCTCAAGGTCTTTGCAAGAGAAATACTCAGAAAAGCAACAAATAGCACTTGGGATAAATTGGCCAAATGTGCATACATCCACTAGAAAGAATTTTTTAATTTACTTCTGAATAGCATAAAAACTAGCTGTTGAAATAATAATGCATACTCTTTTTGTTACACTTATTAATATCTCTGGATCTGGGTTTTTTATAGTAAAGAAAAAAACAGATGTTTGTATGTATGAAAATATATACTGGAAATGATCCTTATCTAATTTAAAGTGATACAGCATGCTTTCTTTAACTATTATTATATCTGATTTCTACCAGCTTAGATTTTGATGCTTATTTTAAAAACCTGTTGGAGTGAGATTCGTCCTGCCCCTTAACGTCAATAGAATCAGGATTTTGCATGCCATGATCTTCCTAACATTTTCAATAATTTCTTCTTTCTTCTTCCTTTTAAAGCAAAGAACAGGGGGATTGCAATTCCAGTGGATTTGGACAGCCAAGTCAATACCTTGTTCATGAAGAGTCACTCTAACATGGTGCAGAGGGCAGCCATGGGATGGAGAATGTCAGCCCGCAGTGGACCTCGTTTTAAAGAAGCTCTTGGTGGGCCTGCCTGGGATTACAGGAATATAATAGAAAAACTGCAGGTACAAAAACAGCAAATGCTTTGGGCGGTACTTGTGGTAGTGCATTTATCTGGTATGTGCCAGATGTGGAAAAAACAGAGATTCATTGCATTTTTAGTGCTGGATTACAGCAACCCTGCACTTCTAAGTTTGGGGAGAGGGAGGCTCAGTTCTTCTTTGGTGCCTGTTCACAGCAAAGCCAATGTGGGGGGTCTTTTGATCCATGATCTAAATTTGGCTCTTACAGAAGTCAGGAGAGAGGGGTAGGAAGTATGTTCTTTTCCCCAAAGTGGTCCACAGAGAAGCGTCTCCTTTCTGCCTTGTCATGATCGCACATCCTGTTTTGGCTGCAGAGGAGATACCGGCGGTTTTAGAAGCTGTTATGTCAGATTTGTGTCACCAGAAAATATCTACAAGGTGGAGATGACCTTGTGCATGTAATGGTTAAATTACATCAGGAGTTTATGAACTAAGAAAACAGCAGGACCCAGACAAATAGAGGAGCCCTAAATACCAAGGCAGTGATACACTGACACCACATATGACAAGCAGTGTTTTTCCAGCACACCATCATCCTGACTCTTGCTGGGTGTTTTTTGGGCATCGCTGCAGAGGAGAAATTTGAAATAGAACAGCAAAGGAGAGAGTAATGGGCACCTTCCCCCTCCTTGAGGAGTGGCATGAAGAAAGGCATGAGGTTGCTTTACTGTTACCTGGGTTAACATGGGCTCTGGCTGTCAGAAGTGGGTCAAGTATCCCATCAAGCAGCAATGTTTTTCTAGTTTTCTTGGCCAGACGTAGTTATGAATGGCATTCTTCTTCTTTTTCCCTAGGATGTAGTGTCCTCCTTGGAGCAGCAGTTCACTCCCATGATGCAAGCTGAGTTCTCGGTGCTGGTTGATGTGCTGTACAGTCCAGAACTTCTTTTTCCCGAGGGGAGCGATGCCAGAATAAGATGCGGTGCTTTCATGTCCAAGTAAGTGGTGTAAGGAGAAGGCCTGTTTGCTGCTTTGGAAAAGATGGCAGGGACTTAAAATTTTCAACAGCACTTACCTCTGATTTTCAACAGTGACTTAAGCCTGTAAGTGTCTTTGAGTTCATACTGAAAGCTTAAACTGAGGCCTTTTGCTGCATGTTTTATGTTTCTCAGCAGTTTAGGAGTCTGGAGAGGAGTACAAAGAGAGATTGCTTGCCTAGAAATTGAATGTTAGTAGCTTGTTAAAACTGTGACAGGCTCAACCTACTTCTCTTTTCTTAATGGTAAGTTTCTCCAAATCTACAGCAGAAACAGACTTTACATGGTAGAATTTTCAAGAATTCACAGTGAGGCAGAGTGGGCTGCTCAGGGCTGGATTTTTCTTTGTAAAGCAAATAAATCTTTTGGTTTTTATTTGAAAATGCCAACAGCTGTTTTAAGAATACATTTCTCTTGTACCTCTACCTGGTCTTGAATTATTAGATGTTTTATTTGCAGCCTGTGCATTGGAATAGAGTCTTGCCATTTCTTTATTAATCCCCAAGTGAGATGCCCTCGCTGCCCTTGAGAAACTATAATTCAAACAGAGGTAATTTGGGGGAAATGAACACATTTGGCAGATCTCCTGATTCCTTGGCTTTTTGCATATTCTGCAGAGGTAGTGTTAGAACAATATAAATGTTTGGAAAAAATTAAGTTAAATTTTGAGCTTTTCCCATCCCACCCCATCCCCTCTGTCCAAAGTCCCTTAAAAGTCAGTATCAAATCAAGTCGAGGGTTGCTGGATGGGGCCCATGCAATGCAATAAACACTTTTCTGCTTTATTTAATTAACTTCCATGGCAAAGGACTGCTTTGCAGATCTATGCAGAAATCCTGAGATCAAGATGTACTTCTTGAAAAACACTGTTAGTACAACAGACCTGAGAGCTGCATTGTTTTGGACTCACAGCTCATGGAATTGGTGAAGATGACAGTGAGAGTGTCCTGCATGGTGTCTCCACTGAGCCCAGGGTGGCATTAGCACACTAATCCCTATAGGTATTTAAAGGACATGTAGATGTGGCACTTAGGGACATGGTTTAGAGGGGGACTTGGCAGTGTTAGGTTTATGTTTGGACTCAATGATCTTAAAGGTCTTTTGCAACCTAAATGATTCTATGATTGTAACTTAGCAGAGATCTAAATAGCATCAGTTCTCTTGGGTTACAGAGCGCTGGTCTAGCTGATGCAGTGTCAAACTTCCCAGACCTGTTTTGGGTGACTGTGATTTAGGACCATTAATGGTGCTGTCTTTCAGTGTAAATTGGTGGCCATAGTGCCTTTGCTGTATGCTGATCCTAGGCCATAATTTGCTGAACACCATAAGCCATCACTGGTACTGAAGGAAAAAAAAACCTGTCCAAAGCCTTCAGATTTCCTCCCCACTTCCATTTTCACAAACATTTCTCCAGCAATGAGGCGAACCAGCACAAGGACCTGCTCTGCACAGAGATAGAAAGGCTTCTTCTGGTATTGACTTAAGCTGACTAAAACCCAAACTCCCATCGCAGTCGTAGCTGAAGTCAGAATTGTACCTTGTTTTCTGACTTGAAAAAGGCTTGTAAAGTTGTTGTGCAAATGTAAACAATGGTTATGTGTCATCCAAATGGCTGCACTTCTGAACAATTCCATGTAAGGTTTTTGGGGATCCTTTCGGCTGGATGCCATTTTCTAATTATGTAATAAGTATATTATAACCACCATAAAAGTTGGAAGCTGTAAAGGTTGTAGCTTTTAAAGTTTGCAAGATTCATGGTGAACACTGGTTACCTTTAAATAAAGGTTAAAGTAAGTTACCTTTAAATAAAGGAAGGATGAAATAGCAAGTTTGGCTCTTAATCTGGAAGCACTCATAAAAAGTGGGTGTAGAATTCTGCCTTCTGTATGGGCAGTAAGATATGCAAATTGACACAAAAAACTCACACCACCTTGAAAGTCTCATTTCCTTTTTAATTATGATTTCTCTCGTCTAATTTTATTTCCTTTCCTTGAGGAAAAATATAGTGACAGGCAATTTTTGCATAAAAAAGTTGGATAATAGTATGTCTTAGCAACAATGTGCAGTGCTATTTAAGTTTTAATATTTTACTTTAAGGTTGATTAATCACACAAAGAAGCTGATGGAGAAAGAAGAAAAGCTCTGCATTAAAATTCTTCAGACATTACGAGAAATGCTTGACAAGAAAACTAACTTCGCGGAAGAGGTACTGCTACCATTTTAGTATTAAATATAGAACTAATAGCATGCTATTAAAATGTTTGCTCTTGGACAGTAACAGAATCTGACATGACTTCAATTTTGCACATGTTTTAGAGATAATGTGGTGTCTTAGGAACAATGTGGTATAGCAGAAAGTTAAATTGGAACCAAAGACACTATCTGCCTTACATAGATAGTTTTGTATCAGGGACTTGACAAGAGTCAAGGCAAGGAAGGTGAATTAGCAGTGGCGAGTATTACTATGTATGATTATTATATTTTAGATCTCCTGTATTTCTGTAGACTAGTCTTCTTATGCCATATCTGACGTTATCTGTCATAAAATCAATTTGAAATATAGGAATTTTTAATTGAAAATGTATAGTTTTTCCCTGCTGCCTGTGGTGCTGGACTTTTGTACTCCATACATATAAATGTGTGATGAAAATATGTAATGTTTAAGCAGAGCTGTCAGTTTTGGGGAGAAGTGGCATAGGCTGTACTCTGTAAGTGTCTAATTATTTCTTTCACTCCTCTTTTTCCCCTTATTGCCCAGTTTTCTCTTGTAAAACCAAGTTTTTCAAATAGCTCTTTCATCTTGCCTGTGCCTTTGGTTATTAGCAGCTGGATTTGGATTTACATGTCAGCTGTCCCTTCTTTTTGAACCTGGTCCCTGTGCCTTTTCTGTGGTTTCCTCTTAGCAATATTTCTGAGTATTCCCCAAATTATTTCACTATTATTCACTCTTAAATATGAATCACAGAGCTATTATCTAATCTTTCAGTGCCGTCATTTTCATTTGTTCACAGCTGACATGTTTAGTCAAGTATCTTCATGGGTTTCACTTTACCTTGAGAAAAAAATACCAATTACAACCCAGTGTTGCACTGTTTCACTGTCGTCTTAGGCTTTTTCACCAAAATATTTTCAGATATCTAAGTAACAGCACTTATTCATGTTATTGTACTTGGCAAAATTATCCACCTTTCAGGTATACTAGCTATGAGATTCAAAGGTAACCCCAATCTAGCCTTAAGAAAAACAAAGTCTGTGGTGAAGATGCCTGTTTCTGGGTGTTCGAGATTTTACTTTTCAAGTTAAATGTTTTGGTCCTGTTGTATGATATGCTAAAGTACCAACATACCCTTTTCTCTTTTATGATAGACGAACCATATATTGGAAATGGGAAATGTTGACAGTGTGTTTTGACTGTACATTATTTGTTTCGATTTCAACATATGGACATGGGAATATATTGCCCAGGCTTCTAAGCAACCTGCTAGGCAGGATAAAAAAAATCTCAAGGCAGAACAGTGAAATGAGGACAAAGGCAGCAGAAGCAAAATATCAGCCTTGCTCTATGCAAAAACAACCAGTGTACAAAGAGAACACCAACCTCCTCTTCACCTCCTGCAAAGAATCTAGCTTGAAATAAAATGTGGCTAGGCCTGGAGAGACAGAAAAGTTTTAACGTCATAACAAGAGTTCAGTGGTGAAGCAGATCATATTATTATTAATTATTATTCATTCTTATTCTAATAGTTTTTGGGGCCCATAATGCCACTGCATTATATGGGAAAACTAATTTGCTTTTGTACCATGCTATAATGAACTTTGCCAAACCTCTCAAAAATAATTTCATAGACCCACCAAGTTATCATCATCTCAGAATTACGGGGTGGGGTGGGGGGAAGCCAAACAAAAAAATTATCTGTTTTAATTGCTCTTTGCACCCTGTCGTGGATGCTGATAAAGCAAGACAGTGAAGGCACCAGAGGGAATGTGCTCCACTGGTGTGTAGGGGCTATTCACCAGCCAGGCCAGCCTCTCCTTCTCGGAGGTGGACATCAAGAGGTGTACGCCGAGACCCCTCACACGACCTCCACCATCTCAGCAGGGCTTGGTGGGTGGAAGAGCTGTTCAGGAAACAGAATTTCTCCCTCATGCTTTTTCTTGAGTCCCATAGATTTTACACCGAGGAACATAATGAATCAGTGCAATGAGTAAACAAGCTTGTATGGTTTGCAAGTGCTTCTCCACCTTGCAACTCTTAGGAGTCATTGTTCATAGGATGGAGTTCACAACAGTAAAAATAGCACAATGAATAGCCTCTTGTGCATGTTTCCAACTTTTTTTTTAACTGTGATCTCACTGCCTGCAGAGTTTTTCAACTATGTTATGTAGATACTAAAAAAATTACAGTACGTATGTAGTGGTAATACTTGAGCAAAGCTACAGAGGGACACATAACTTTTTGACAGAAAGCCTGAGTTTGTTAATCATCCATCATAACATATTTTGTATGACAAATTTGACAGAAATAGTAAACCTCCAGTTTCTGCAGAATTTTCCCAGAGTGAATAACAAGGAAGAAACAATAAATAAAATTTCTTCCTCTCTCTTCCCTTTACCTCCCACCGTTGAGATGCAGGTCTGGGAACCTTGCCTTCTACTGTCTTTATCTTTCATTTGACCACTGGAAGGTAGCCTGTTTCCTCGAAGACCAAAAGGAAAAGATAGCTGTAGGTGCTTATTTCACTTTTTATGCCGATTCCTTTATCCACTGTCTCAACTCTGTTGTTGTGCCTCCCCTTGCCTGGTGTGTTTCAGGGCTGCTTGTGCTCTCCTGGCTCTGTCATCAGTTGCCCTTGCAGTCAGCCTTTGAGGCAGCGCTCACTTGTGCGTTGTTTTGTGTAGTGCCGCAGTATCTAATCGTGATAAGAATCAAAGTTTAATTTCAGAAGTTTGATTTAAGGTAAATAAATTACACGTAAAACCTCTTGGTCATGGATTCACTTTCAGAAGTAATTGTGGGTGATTATTACAATCTCCCTGGACTTTAACGTTAAGTCTTAGTCCTGTTTGTATTGATTAGGTAACGAACTGAAATGGAACTTGATCTACAGTCCCTCTCTCACAGAAAGCACTTCCAAGAACAGTGTTACCCCACTTGGGTAAAGCAGTGTGTGGAAGAAGTCAACATTGCCTCTGTTCAGACAGTTAATGTTGTATAGATAAAGCCTACTTTGACTGAGAAGAGAAACAGAAGAGACAGAAAGCACTGCTTTTGGACTAGATCTGCCCCATCTATGTTTGTTCTTTTGTTGCTGGCCATTTTTATACCCATTTTATAAAACCAGAAGGATCTTGGTCTAGAGTTTTTGATATTTTTTTAGGCAAATCTTTTTTGTTCTTCAGCACAGTGCTTGATTTCAGTTGAATTTCTGTGTGGATGCTGCCTCTAGACCCATTTACATGCCTCAGTTTTAATCTGAGTAAGATTTCCTAAAGTACATACATCACTGATGCATGTTCACTTTGCAAATAACTGGAGCAGTTTAAAATCTTAGCATTGACTTGCTGCCCTGTTGAAAATGACTGTCCCTACAAGGGAGCTGGTGGGCCAGGAGGGGTGAGTCCTCCCAGCTGCTTCAAAGAGAATTCACAAGCTTGAATTAACCCTCCCCCATCTATCAACTGGATGAAGTTGTTGAACTCTTGACTGAAGCGTGCTCATATAGCAACTTCTTAACCCACTCCAGCTGCTGGCATGTCAATGCCTTGGGCATGGACAACCTTCTGGTTTCCCAACTGTTCTTAAATGAGGTCAGCACCTCATGGCGAAAAATTATTATCTCTGATAACATGTGTATATGACAAGTTTAGTTTAACATTATGGACTGATCAGTGTTAATGGATGGTAGTACATTACAGAATACAGCAGTTTCCAAGCCTGAATACCCTGCCAACTGGTAGCTCCTAAGGGAAACGCTATTATAAACAGATTGAACCCTTCAGCAAGGGTTACTTGTGCTGCAAAAGCCAGACTTTATACTTTTTCATGCTTTAGGTGTTGAACTACAGTATAAATAATTGAAAACTGCACTTTTAAGTGTCGGTAGAACAAAGACTGTGTAAGCTGCTTAATTCTCAGAGACATGTAGTTGTGCTTGTTACCTTTTCTTGGAAAAACTCATGAAAAATCTTGTCTTGCTCTTATAGGTTTGCACAAGCTTCATGATTTAAAATCATAGAAGTAGCTTTGTAGCCCTTTGTTTTGCATTGTTAACATTTCTGCATTCCACTTTAGATGTGAAATGTAAGCTATCCTGTCCTCTTTGTTTGCAGCAACAGCACCAAATATTCATAGGAAGAAATAGTACAGCTTTGATGTAAATACAAATGTATTTTATTCCCATAAGATGTAGTCCCTGATATGGCCACGTATGACTCTTGGTCATTTTGTGCCTGAAGACCTGAGTTTTTCATGTGGAGCTGTTGACAAAACTGCAATGAGTTTGTCAAAAGCAATAGTCCCCCCAGTGTCTTGATCTACCAGTTAAGCTGAAAGCATTGGGAGCTGCAGGTCTTTTTCTGCTGGGAAAAATGGTCTGAATGGGTCTTAGAAGCCAGGAGATGTTGCTGAGAGCCACTACAGTGTCCCAGCATTGTAGCTCTTTGAATCAAAGGCATTCTCTACTTGAACTGCATTCTATTCTATAGCCTCATCTGTTTAAGATGTTTTTACTTATTTGCATCTGCTAATTAGGCAGCATTCAGACAAACAGCATATGTAGGTAGAAATAAAAAGGGAAAAAAGATAATAATTCTGAATATGTGAGGCTTGCTGAATGTATTATACCTTAAAAGGATGCTTATTTTAAATGGGAGGAAGAACAGGATTCAAAATTCCTTTATTTGCGTTACTACTCACATTTTGGATTAGTGGCACTGCAGGCATTCTGAAGAATTGCGTTTAATTTTTCACCATTTCTGCTGTCTGTTTAAATTGTGCTCATTTATAAAAATGCCTAAGCACTCGCCTGCTTTTTCCTGTTGTCAACAGGCCATTCTCCTCACTAAGCATAGTGTGGCTGTAAGGTAATAGGGGGTTAGAAATACTACAGGAAAACATTTAAGCTTAATGTTGTTTATATTGAATTTTTTAAGAAATCACTTGAATGTTTCAGCTGGACATTTTTGCAGTATCCTGCATTAAAAACTCTCTCCTTAGGAAAACAGCCACAGTATCGGGGGGAATGAAGATTCAGGGAGGAAGAATGTTTGGTTACCTCTAGCAGTGCCAGCCTGGTTGCTGGGACCAGCACATACGGCTGGTAAGGTCAGGAAGCCACTGTTGTGGCTTTGTCGTGACAGTTAAGTGATGAAGTATGGCAGAAAGTTCAAACACAACTGGGACAAACGCGTCCATATCTGCGATGGTTTACGTGAAGGTGGTGGTCTGTTGCAGAACTGAAGCCTGTGCTAATTCATTGCAGTGGAGGATTCAAGCTTTGTTACTGCTGTGAATCCTCTGAGCCAGTAATTGCAGCGGCAGGACCACCAGAGCTTTCAGATATGCAAGACTAAACACTAAATGTAGTCAGGCCCTTGAAGTGTGGTAATTCCTCATTATACCCATATGTTGACATTTTACAAGGCAAAGAAATAAAACCTAAAGAGAAAGAAACCAATGCAGTTTCACTTTCCCCCCCCTCCAGGCTTCAAGCTGGAATAATTAAGCAGAGAGATAACACAAGGCATGTGATACTGCTGTGTATAATAGCTAGGTGTTGGCCATAGTGCTTAGTGCCTCGGGCCATCAGTCACTATGTAACGTTGTCATTGCTGCACGGTTCTGGTGCTTTGACATGCAATATCAACTAGACTGCTCTAAAGTGGCATCCCTCATCTTTGTGGTATCCCTTGTCCCTCCTGCAGCGTGCATTCCTCCGGACTAAAGGATACTGCTGTACCTGGACATTCTGCTAGGTTTCAAATTGCATACATTTATACAGAGATTTATTTTGTTGCTAGTGCAAAAACCTCTAAGTACGTGGTATATGTAAAGCATGGCTTCTTTTTAAGGCAAGATTTTTTTCTGTCACTAACAGGCTGCAGAGATTTGATCCAGCTTTGGACTATCTGCTTGTGTTGAGAAGCCTGTTCAAAGGCACTTTACTTGGGCCAGTTGTGAGGGGCTTATAGTGGTCTCTGTCACGGATAGTTTCAGGCAGAGTGCATTGCTCTTGTTTACCTGGACAAGAACTTTAAACTGAAAGTCATCTATCAAGGAATGGTAGCAGGTAGCATTTCTGACCTCTCATGAAGTGTAACGTCCTGATCTAGTGAAAGACAAGAGCACTTTAATTTGCTGTGGTGGGAGTGGAACACATGCCTAACTGCTTTGCAGGACTTGGTGCATTCATGATTTTGCCCTCTCTTTTATATGGATAATTGTTAACCGTCACTGTGATCCAAATATATTACCTCCAGAGACTGAAAAGTACTTTTAGCTCAGGTGATAGTTGGCTGAGTAATGGTGTTCACTACTCATCAGTACTTACTCTTGTTTAAAAACCTTGGTGGTTTTTTGTTCGTTTGTTCTCCAAGTCACAAACAAAGCTAGTGGCAGGATGCCAAGGCTGAGAGAAACACATGGTTGTAAACACGTTTCTTCTGAAAGACTGTAGCCTCTCAGCAGCTCATATTTATCAAGTTTTAAGAATACGGTATGCTGTTATCCCGTCTTGTTTCAGAAATATTAAGCCCCAAATCCCAATTAATAAGTTGTTTTGGAACTTGTATCATCTGCCTTTCTCACATATATCATAATTCTTCTAAAGGAGCATCTGATACTGTAAAATACTGTAGATACTAATTCCAACAGTTTCAGTTGAAACAGTAACAAATTGGAGTAGCTTGTATCTTGTTCTCAACTTCAAATGACCAACTTCTGCTCTGGAATTTCCCCTTTACACAGTATATGTGATATATGGATACTCCCTGCTTTCCCCTTCTTTTTTTTTAATATAAATTCCTTTCTATGGATCTGATCTTAAGAACAGCAAAAAGCAAATGAGCAAGAAGATCTTAAGTGCCTGCCAACTGCTTGGCATCCTTCTCTATTACTACTACTTTTCGTTAAAAACAAATGGAAAAGAGTGCAAGGGAAGAGAGTTGTTTAAATGAAACCTTCAGAGCTCTGAATATGATTCATCTCACCTTACTCAGGTACAAGATTCATGGAACTGATCAGGATCCGTTATGTGAACAACAGTTGGATTTTATTTTTTGTTGTTTTGATTACAGGTGGGATGGGTTTCAGTAAAGACTTCAGTTCATCTAGAAGTTAAATTCCACTTTCACTATAGCTATTTGAATCAAATTGTAAGTTATGAAGGCATCAGGATCAAGATTATCTTTCTCTCTGGTTTTATTTATATATTTTAAATCATGGATAAAGCAGAGGAGATTTTTAGCAATTAGTCAAAGACTCTATGCTATACTAGACTGGCAAGGGGCTAGGTAAATAACCAAAGGTATCTTGTAGGTTAATATGTAAAATGAATTGCAGTTTTATCATATGGTTCATGTCCACAGGTGTGTGTTTTGTGTGAGGATATATTCATATGCAGAAATGTATTTATTTTAGATGATTTATTCCTAGTACTTTTTTTTTTTTTTCTTTTTTAATCAGCAGCATATTACCTCCATGGTGGAGTCATATTAGAAGACAAATATTTGAATGTGCGTTCTGCATCCTACCATATCGTTTTGTTTTTAATAGAGCAGTTGTTCTTGCTGAGAATATACAGTGTCTGATATGCATTAATGTTCTCAGAGTTACTTGAGGAAAAACATAATTCCCACGGCCACCTTAATTTTAGTGATTGGTGCTTGTTTAAAACACCCAGCTGACATCCCAAGAGGCCTGTGCTCATTTGCAGAGCAGGAGCAATTCACATAGGTGCAGGTTGAGGTGAGAAGGGGAGTTCAAGGTAACATGTGAGTGATGAGTACAGGAAGACAAACAGATTGCAGACATCCTGACGTTTGGGATAGTTGCAGTTTTTCTTGGGAGTCAGGAGAATAAAACTGCATAAACCTTTTTCCTGACATCCTGGAGGATGTTTCTCTCCACACACCTCCTGCTCCCTTTTAAGTGTTAGCTGCCATACAGGAAGTCCACATTTCTGAGCGGCTTCTGTATCACTGCTGGGTAACACTTGTAATTTGTACTGGCGAGAGCAGAGGAGTGCTGCAGTATCACAGAGACCACTGTGTGGCAACTGTGGACTTTTCAGAAATGTTTTCTGTCTGTGGGAGCAGGTCAGCTGCTGCTGCTTCTGCACAGCTGAATTCCCACAGGAGTCAAATGTCTGCAGTCATGGAGGGGGCGAGAGAAAATGTCTCGTTTAGTTTTCAATTTCCTTGGAAGGGGAAAAGGGTTCTTTTGTTTTCTGGGTTTTTTTGTTGTTGTTGACTATCACAAATTTGCTGTTGCTTTATTTAATATGTTTGAGCAACAACCCTGTTTGTACTTTGCAGTCGCACCAGAGATGGCAGTGAGCAGAATTCAATGCATTGTATTAAGGCTGGCAAATGAATATTTATGATAGACCTAGGGAGCCAGTAATAAAAATGAAATCGGCATGATGCCACTAGATCCAAATCTTTGATCTCTGTTTTAAGAGAAAATACAATAAAGCAGGGGATGATGGACTCATTATAATGGAATGGTTAGTTATGGTTAGTTAGGGCAACGCGAATAGGTGGCATTACATAAACTGCTCTAGTTCCAGATTTATGATTCAGGGAAGTGTTTCAAGAACTGAGTTTCTACAAAAAAACTTGAGTTTATGATGTTATTTGGTTTAGTCGGTCCGAACACAAAGAACTAAAGATACATCTCTTTCAGATATCAGGATGGGCTATGCTTTCGCCTTACCAGGGGAAGCAAAAGCAGTAAGAACCAGCAAGGCCCTTATGCTCAACCTCTTTCTGTGCTGCTGTTCCTCATCTATCACCCTGTGAGCAGGCAGGGAGGGTTGAGCAGTGCAGGAAGGTGGACATTAGATTCCATTCCCTGACCAGGCTGTCTTGCCAGATACCAGATGTGAGGGGGCACTGATCAGCAGAGAGGGGACGGCTCCTGCTTTGGCACCACCCAGGAGGGTGCAGGGGTCATGACTGAAGATGTTTGCCTCAGCTGGAGCCACCTATCTCCATCAGGAGCAGGGAGAAACTGCTGCAATGTGCTGAAACAGCTTTGGTGAAGCCTAATGAAGGAGTCAGTATTTGATAGGGATGGGGAGCAGGAGTGAGCGAGCTATTTTTCTTTTTAATGGTTGCAATTACTTGCTTAACACCCCTGCCACACTAAGCAAGACGTGAAGGAGGATTGATTCCAGGACATAGATGAAAGCTGATCTTGAACTCTCTGTCTAGCCAGACATGAAGAGGAAATGGAAACTCACTGTTTTCTGATTTCTTTCATGCTGATGTAATTTCTAATGGACTTCATCACTAATGACATCTGGCAAGGGATTATTCCTTAATGTTGTCTATCTCCGTCTTCTCCCCCTTTTCAAGGAAACGAAGGTATAGCCTATATTGAACTTCGAAAAGCTGCTATTAAGCACCCATTGTAACTGCTTCTGATACAGTCTTTTTTTGTTTTTGGTCTGATGCGGATTTTACCCAGCATGTTTGGCCTTGGAGGAGCGCCTGGATGGTATTGCCAGCTGGAATTGTCAGAGCTGCTTTGTCTTCTGTCCCAGGAAAACAGAAGCCTGGCGGGCAGTCACTCTCGCTCTTATTTCATATCCCTGCTTAGTCAGAGTTGCCAACCCTAAGCACTGAAAACCCTGAGTCAGGCCACAAACAAATCACGAGATTAGGCTTGAAAATCATAAGATTTTTTAAATTACAAGTACTTTACTTGGGATTTCTTTGAGGCTTTAAGAGTGTCTGTTCTTCCAATTTTATTGTACAAATCCCAGAGCTTGATATATGCTTTATTGAATTACGTGTGTGTTTGTTTACTTAAATGAAAGCCAGGTTCATTTATGGTTACCTGACCTCTGGAGTTTGTGGGGAAAAAGACCAGAATATTTAAATGATGTGTGTTGACCAGGCTGCTCAATGAGAACTCTTGTTCTGGAGTTGGTGATTGCCCTGAAGATTATGAGTTTAATTATCTCGGTGTCACTTTGACCCCTAGGCTTTTTGCAGAGAGTGTTCTTGTCAGGCAGAGCCTGAAAGTCTTCTTTCAGTTTATCGCAATGGGCACTTTGTGCAGGTTGTGCCTTGTTTACCTTGCAACAGCTTTTCATGGGCAGTGTGTGGCACCTTGCCAGTGAAGTCCGATTAATCCATTTCCTTCCCACTGCAATTTCACTGCCGCTTGGGTCTTGCTTGGAGCACACACGTGCAAAGTTTTTCTGCTGTACGGAGTCATGAGTGTAACGTGCTGACACAGCGTGGATGTCAGCGAGAGGCTGGCTCTGAGCTGTGAGACAAGGAAACGTGCTCTGGAGGTTTGCACTAGTGTTGTTAACTCCAGATACAGAGCTGTCACTTGGGGTTGAGGAGGGGACCTTACCACTCTGGAAATTCCTCTTGGCAGAATTGTTCAAAACGTTTTGTCCCCAAATACTGAGCAGTTACACTAGCAATATCTCCTTAAATTCCTTTTAACTGCAAGGTTTTTACACCACCACCCCTCCCGACCCCTTTAAGTTTTTTTTTACTTTTTTCCTCCATAAAACTCGATTTTTTGACTCCTTAGTTGTATATGGTAGCATTTGTGTCCTATTAGCCCTACATCCAGTAGGGCTGGATGCCAGTCTG
Organism: Columba livia; assembly: GCF_036013475.1. Classification (NCBI taxonomy): domain Eukaryota; kingdom Metazoa; phylum Chordata; class Aves; order Columbiformes; family Columbidae; genus Columba; species Columba livia. The sequence continues at coordinate 136,352,749 of NC_088602.1, read as the reverse complement.
TCTGTCTCAGCTGCAAGAGAAATGTAGATAACCTTGACTCTCAGGTCTTTCAGTATGAAGACTTCTTACTGACTCCAGGAGAACAACCACCTTTGCTTGAACCAGGTGTTTTCTCAGCCACAACCAACGAGAGGTTCTCAGCTCTAGGTTTCCCTCCAGGCCACTCTACCGGGTGGAGTTTAGCCCTTTAGGAAATTGAACTCTTCTAAATATACAAGTATTTTTGACTGCAGCTGACTAAAAATGAAAATTTAAACAAATGCTGGAAGTCCTGCACATTGTTGGGAAGTTCTTCCTCTTTCACTGGTCAGAGCAGGTTTTTTTTTCAAAGCGGCCAGAAATGTTACTGGCAAATAAAATATACAGTCTGAGCTCTCTTGAATTTGTGAAGAGACTCGTATTAACTAGGTTTCTTTTGTGAGACTGAAGGAATAACAGTGGTAATTCACTGCTGGCAATAAAGTGGGTGATGGTCAGTAAATTTACCCTGGATGGCACAGAGGATTGTTCTGGTTGTATGTCACAGTCTTTATTAAATTTGTCCTGGTTGTTGCTAGCATTCTGTTCATGTAATCATTTTAATTCTGACAACAAAACTAACCATAAGGACACAGAAGTGCCTTTGAAAAATGGAAGTTGAACAGTTTAAGCTGTTCTTATTTTTCTTCACATTTAAGTATTCTTACAGTGAATAACATCATGCATGGGAATAACTCAGACTTTGTTACTGGAGTTTGGATTTCTGTTCTGGTGCTGCGTGTGTGGAAATATTTGCATGAGAAAAAAAAAACAAAACACCTTAGCCAGAGCAACAAGTTAAAGAGATTACTTTGGGCTGTGGTGTGCTTAGTCAGAAACGAGTAATTTGTATTGCAGAAGTCTGGGCAAAGTGCTACCTACTTCTGCCTGTGTGTGCAAATCACCTGCTATGCCACACAGCCAAAGGAAAGGGCTGAGAGCAGCGTTTAAGCACAGAGTACGTGTGTTGAGCTGGGATTAGGAAGTGGCAGATGAAATGGCTTCTTCTGGAGTCCTACCTGATGCTCTGCAAGGCTGATTGGCAGCATTTGCTCTCCAGACCACGGTCTGCAGACAGACGACTTAAATGAAGCTGTTTATCTAAACAGATTATTTCTATATCTATGATACTGAAAGAACTTGTTTTAACTCGGTAACAAATTCTAGCATATACCAAGTAATCTAAATACAGGTGTTTTAATTCCTTTTCCAATTTAAAAAAAAGGGAAGCCAACTAATTGATAGATGCTTTAATTCACCACGTATTTAACCTGATTTTTTAACTCTAAACAGTTCGAAACTGGAAGAAACAAGTCCCTTTAGTTTTAAAATCATCTCTATCTTTCCTATGTTTGCACAAACTTTTTATTTTTTTCTGATTTTTAGCTAAAGACTTTGAGAGCAAGAAAGGAAGTGTTGCTGGAATAATGTTTTATTTTGAACTAGCCAGCAGTTTATGGCTTCTGTGTATTAAATTCAGTACTTTGATCACTATCTTGTCTGTCTTGCTACTAAGCCTTATGTGGTGTGATTTTACTGTTGCGCCAGCTGGGGCTCTGCCCCATGCAAGAACTGTGAGCTAATAAAATCAGAGTAAATTAAAAGTGTTTTCTCAAGCCCTCTGCACAATTCTGAACTATTAATTTCCCACTGCAGCTTTGCCAGCTGAAAAGTAGCTGCTTTCATGCCCTGGACTACACCGTGCACGTACATCTCCATCTTCCAGCAGGGGCCTCCAAAGCCACAGGAGGTGGCAAAGCGGTCACTGGGCAGCTGCAGCAGTGCACAAAGGGACTCTTTCAGATATGTTCTTGCTAGAAAAGCACATGTGCAGCTCAAACAAGTTACAGTGCCCATCTGACTTGAGCAGGAGCCACCCTGGGGAAACTGCCTTATTTTTTCTCTGAAATCGGTGTACAGATATATTGCCCTAATGCTTGTTTCTGACTTAATGAACACTGTGTTTGGGCCTTGGGCTTAGTTCATTCTAGATTTTTCTGTTGTGAGAAGGGTTGCTGAAGGACAAGGGAAGGGAGTTATCTCCCCTCTGACATCTAGGTGAACAGGGCATTGCTTTTTGCCCTGAGTCTGCTGCTCAGTGATATACCGTCGCTATGGGCATGTGTCAGTGTAGCAGAGAGTACTTTCAAGTATCAAAAACTAGCTCCCATTTTGGGCTTCTCTCCAGAGGACCAAATGACTCACCTTCAAAGAACGTCTCGCTGAAAGTGGAAGCAGGACTTTGTGTATGACAGTGCAGAACCTAGCAGTTGGCAGGGTGCCCATTATCTCCTCCTTAAATCAAACTGTGTGCTCCTGGGCTTTGTGAATGAAAGATTTGTTGGAAAAATGTGTATGAAGTCTTAACAAACACTGATTTAGTAAGCTTGGCTTTGGATTATCTACACAAATTATTGTCTGAAGTTGGCTTCTACTGGGAAAAAAACATATTTTTTAAAATTTGCTGAAATGTTGGCAGGCATTTAAAAAGTTGCTTCTGGAGTCAGACAAACTTCAGAAACTCTTCCTGCTGCATTGGACAACATGACTAGCAATGCCCGTTCTCCTGAAGGAAGAATTCTGCATCAAGATGGCTCCAAAAATCTGCAGCCTAAGAGGGTGATCCAAGAGAAAACAGAGACCTGTATGTAGTACCGTCCCCTGCAAACCTCCATGTGGTGTGCAAGCACTGATGCTTGCTAAGCACGGATGGGGTGGCTAGCAGCTTCCAAGAAGCACAAGTTGGGATGTGCACTAACTCCATACTCTTCCCAGCTCAGCTGTGATATGTGGCTGTTCTGTTTAGCAATGCAGGCCTGGACATGGTGGACACTGGTAGGAACCCCCTTGCCTGAAGAGCTGTTGTCTCTGACACAAGAAGCATGTTTCATCCCCAACAGCTAATATATATCCATTTCTAAATAGTGCCTGCCTTGTTTGTGGAAAACCAATCCAGGTGAGCGATCCCTGGTTGTCACACATATGTGCTAAGCAGGAGAGGGCTTAGCAGACCTTGCGGCACATGCTTAGCCGCTGCATAGGAGTCCTGCGTCCAGCTCTGGAGCCCTCAGCACAGGAAAGACATGGACCTGTTGGAGAGGGGCCAGAGCAGGCCACAAAAATGATCAGAGGGCTGGAACAGCTCTGCTGTGAGGACAGGCTGGGAGAGTTGGGGTTGTTCAGCCTGGAGAAGAGGAGGCTCCGGGGAGACCTTGTTGGGACCTTTCAGTACCTAGAAAAGGTCTGTAACAAAGATGGAAGATGGGGTCAGGGCCTGTTATGACAGGACAAATGGTTTTAAACGAAAGGCGGGGAGATTCAGGCTAGACATGGGGAGAATTTTTTTCACAATGATGGTAGTAAAACACTGGCCCAGGTTGCCCAGAGAGGTGGTAGATGCCCCATCCCTGGAGACATTCCAGGCCAGGCTGGACAGGGCTCTGAGCAACCTGATCTAGTTGCAGATGTCCCTGCTCCTTGCAGGGAGCTGTTCTATGCAAGCGGGGCGCGGCTGTGAGCAGGACGTGGGACAGGGTGCAGTCAGCGGGGCCGGGGCTGCCCGTGTCCCACCCGCCGCAGCTGCTGGGGCAGCGGGAAGGGGCGCGGTGCGTGCCGGTGCCCGCGCTCTGCCAGGGCAGCAAGCGCTGCACCCCCTGCGCGCTCACGGTAGCCGGGGCGGGGGTGTGAGTACAAGGCGCAGCGTCTTTACCTTTAGAAGCGTCCACCTCTCTGCCTGCTGTAATCGCCTTTGCCTGCCGAGTGATTTAATGAACTGTTTTGACTGGTCGGAGGAACGGTCCCGTTTTCATTTGCTGCCGCCGGAGCCCCCCTCCCCCCCGCTTCCCCTTAACTCCCCCTGAAAACATGTGACGGCGCATGTGAGGGGCGCTGCGGGGCCGGGCCGGAGCAGACGCCGGCTGCCGCCTCAGCCGCGGAGGGAAGCGGGGGCAGCTCCCCCCTCCTCGCCCCTGCCGGCAGCACCGTGCCGTTATGTAACGCCCGCAGTGTCTGGCAGAGCGCGCGCCGGCGGGGGCGCGTCACGTGTCCCGCGGTGCTGCCGGCCCTGAAATTCAATTAGATTGGCTTTGGAACGGGTCGTGAGCCTGCATGAGATAAGCTTTCTTTTTGCTTTTGCTTTTTCTTTTTTTTTTTTCCTTTTTTTTTTTTCCTGCGAGACACTAGAAAGCAAATGGGCTGATTACCTTTTGCACATTGAATTGATTAATTGCGCCCGTGATTCCAGCGAGGATGTGTTTTGTTTTTTTTTTTTCTTTTGCGTGGCGCATATACATCTATCGTGCCACCGAAAAAAAAAAAAAAAAAAAAGAGCCTCAAATCAAGCATTATGTAACCTGGCTCGAACAGCAACAACAGCGGCGACAAAAGGAGACAAAACAACAATCCCTGTCTCCTCCTTCCCCTCTGCCCTCCCGCTGCCAAAAGCCCGCAGAGCGATGTCTCGTTGCTGCTTTGGCAGAGGGTTCTGGGCCTCGCCGGCTTTGCCGCTGCCTCCGAAATGCGGTTTCGCGGGCTGCGGAGCTGACTCCTCAGGTTTTGGGATGATTGACAGTCGTCAGGAGGCTGGCGGTTCTGGCAGAGGGTGCTGGTTTGCAGACAGGAAAGTTTGTGCACGCAGGTGGCCTGTTAAGGACTTTTCATAAATTATTTTATATGTGAGACTCCCTAGTGGCATTACACAGGGGGGTCTGTATGAAGCTGCAAATGTTCTTGCCATAAACCTCATGTCTTTTATCCAGTTTTCTGCAAATAAAAGGTCCTGTGACTGAGCGGGGAGGGAGAAAATAAGCAAGCAGCTGAAGAACAGATTGACATAACAGAGCTGAAAGACAGAGAAGCGATTCCCCCATCCTCACCCTGCAACAGTCACCTCATCTTTTCTCCAAAGTATGGTTTGAAATTTCAACATTCCTCCTCTGATGGAAGCTAATGCTCATTGTCTTGCCCTTGAAAGGAATAATATTGCTGCCCAGGAGCTGTGAAGAAACCAAACCCTCTGAAATTTTAAGCTGTATTAAATCTTCTCTGCTTTCTAAGGGCCAGAATCTACTGTTTACAAGCAGTCTGATTGCATGGCAGTCAAAACATTTTCTTCTTAAACATTTCCCCTGCCACCACTGCAGCAAGAAAATAGCCATTTATAAAGCTGTGCTTGCAACAAAATCCAATGTTGTTTGATAAGATCAGGTGTACTGGTTGTGCATTTGGGGAATATTCAGCAAATAATATCACTTTATATGATGCACATTGTATTATCCTATATTTATTGTATTTCCAACAGGAAGTTACTGTTGGAATGCCTTTTTTTTTTTATTAATAAGCATCACAAAATGTTATTTTTTCTGCTGTTTAGAGAGTTTTTTCCTCCTTTCTATTTCTCTTCCTCTGTTCTTTCACTTCATCTCTATACATGCAGTTAACATACCAATGTTTAAATATACATTGCAATGTATAGTTACATAACCCTGTCTTGCAAAGTGCTGGAAAATGATCCCTGACTTTATCTCTCGATTGTTTTTTTAAAGTGACAGGTTCTGCTTATAATCTAGCACTATCAAAAGACAGGGAGGCATGCTGCAGCTACATAAGGATGACTTCACACAAATCAAACAAAAAATAATACAAATTATACCCCAACAAATATCATATGCTACATTTCTGCTAGCCAGCAAGTCTTAAATACAGAGTATATAAATGTGTTTGCTAACGAGTGGATACTGAGTTGATTTAATGAGTTGGTGATGCAGTCGGTGACTGCTCATTATCACCAGAGAATTTAACTTGCTGCAGCAACTCGGAAAATAAATGAGTATAGCTCAGATTGGACTGTGCTGTGAGTGAATTGGGAACTTTTCCTCTGTGCAACTTTAGCAGTCTTTGGTTTCTCCTGCTTTGTATTAGCCATTTTGAGCTGTATTTAGGATCGTTTTACCATCCATTGCTAATCCGTTCAAGGAAGGGTAAGGAAGTGGTCCCAGACCCTGCCTCTCATGAGCAGAGGCAGTGCCCAAACAGATAAGCAGAATCAGAGGTCTTGACAGCTGGGGTTTAACAATACACTCCCTCTCAGAGTAAATGACCACTCTTCTAGCAAGCTGTGGGGGGAGAATACTGGGACCCCAGTTATCATCTAACAGGCGTTGCAGGAGATAAAGGAGCTCTAAAGGTGTGGAAAGTTCTAAATACAATCTGAGTGGGTCAGTTCACTTACAAATGAGAGCAAGTCAGAAGTCCTGGTTAGCTCTCCCAGTGACTTGGTGTGGTGTTAGTGTGGCCGAACGAAAACACATCGCTCAAACATGTCACTTATGGAAAGAACATAGAGAAAATGTTCACGTTTTAGTAGGGCTTCATTCCTTAGGTATCAGTGTACCCTCAGAGCTGTGCATTAGTAGTTACTGCAGAAGCACAACGCATAAATAATATCTATGGAATTTGTTTTATTTTGGAGTTGGTAGAAGAGCAGTGTCCCTCTAGCTTAGTGTATAAATAGACTAGAAGGGGTTTGTGTGTTTGCACTTGAAACGTTCTGTATCCATTACAGTATACAATTAAGGAAAAAATTGATTTATTTTCTCCCTCCCTGGTGCAGAGTTTTAGAATGTGGTTCTGATTGCTTGTGTTTTGCTGCTATTGCATGATTTTTTACACAGTGCTGGAACTCACAGATGTATGTAATGAAACTTTAAAACTCTGTTGAGTTTTGGAAGTGTTCACCTGTTCTAAAATAAAAAAAAGCCAGCCTACAGAGAATTTTAAAAATAGACCAGGTCCTCCAGGAATTCAATTACAGATGCCTGCCAGCTGCTTCCCCTGCCTGGGACCCACATTTCTAGTTTCTCTGTTCCTCTGGATGTTCCTTGCAGGGGAACAGCCCGTGTGACATGACTGATGAACAGAGAGATTGGAGAGAGAGATGCTTGGGTATGGACTCCCCTGCCATCGTTCCATCCCACCTGCTGCTTGGGCTGTCCTTTCATAGTCACGATTTGAGCTGTGCGATTGTTGTACAATGTGGATACCGGCTGTGCGGCTACTGCTGGGACTAGCACTTTATTCTCGAGCTATGTGCAATGACTTCTTGAAAAGCTTTTTATTTAGGCCCTGTAGCACTGCGTCTTACAAAAAACATTATAAGAATCCCATCTTCTTGGATCTGTATTCTGGCTGAGTTCACAGGCACACATTACATCCCCCATTTGCTAAAACACTGAAGTGCAGACCCTGAGCAAAACTGCAGGCTTCATTTCCACTGAAAATATATGCAGATTTTAGTATATTTGCCCATAAATGCATATGCTGGATTCTCCCTTAATATGGACTCTGCCCTTAAGGCATTGTTTCCAAACTTGTAGTGCAGGGTCGGGGCGGGGGGGGAAATAAATCTGTGCTTACTTATTAAATTACATGTATTGTCTTTTGTTGTGTATCATCCTTTTTGGTCTGGTCGCAGATGATTCAGCTGTCCGGTTCCAGGAGAACATTTTCCAGCAGTGTTGTTTGGATGTAATCCTTTTTCTGGTATTGTCCTGTTTTACCCCCATAGGCTTTCTGAGCGTGTGTGCCCATCTGTGTGTGGCAGTGGCAGGAGCTTTCCATCCAGTCTAGCTGTCTGCAGGATCTCACTGGTTCTGTGCTGCCTCGCTCTCTTGGGTATCGTTTTACTCTTTGATTGGGAAGAATATGGTTTGAGGGTTTGTGGCAGAAATTCATTTAGTAATTCATAGGGGAGGAAAGTGGGGGAGGGGAGGGAAGGGAAATAATTCTTTGGTACAGAACAAGAATCCTCCAAGGACATAGTTACAGCATTTCTTGTTAAAGTACAACATGTTTGTTTTCCAATCGTGTAGCAAATGCAGTGATTCTGTGGCTTAGGCTGTTGTGTACTTGACACACAGCTACGATGCTGGGCCAGATACAGCTGTTCTGAGCTGAGCAGTTCCCTGCTTCGTGTCTGGTCCCACTGCTTTTAGGGGAAACTGCTTGTTCACAGACAGGTGTTCATGTAACGTGATGTTGCTGCTTGACAGCTAGAGACGTGAAGTTGAGTGCGATGTTTGATTTGAGGTTTCTCAGTGATTTTGATGCAGGGATCGCAACAGAACTGCATTCAATTAAGAACCTGATCCATAGCTCTTAGATGTAACTATAGGATGTGCCTGCTTACAGCGTATAGTGCTGCCCTGCATTAGGGATCCCTAGACTAGCTCCACATTAACTTGTTAACTAATTTCACTAGCAGCGTTGTGCAGCTTCCCTTTCTGGTGCTGTCTTTTCATGTTTTCTGAGGTTCCTCTCTGTAGTGTTGCATGGATGCATGCACAGGCTCTCAGGAGCTGAGTTCAGATTTGGTGTTAAAATTGAGCAGTTGTTTGCTGTTTGATGCGTAGATTTTTTTTTTTTCATAAGATTTTAAGTTAGGTTAAAGGTCAATGCTTCCAAATTTTATTTTTAAAGGAACCCGATACCTGCATGATAAATGTGATAAACCTGATGTCTGAGGAGCAGAAGTGCACATAGGAAGTCACTGGAGCTGACAGATTTCAAAGGGCTGTAGCTGGTTGTGTAAGCTACAAGCTCGGATGGTTTGATGTAATGCTGTTTCCAGACAGTGTCGGGATTGCATGTGCCAGTGCTGTGCGTTGCCAGACAGAAACCACAGCAATTCACCCTCAACATAATTACCACCTACAGCAAAGCTAGCAGCTTTTAAATGAGGAGGAGTGGGATTCTTTCTCTAGGAAAATGCCAAGGAGTTTATGTCTTGCTGTAAATCTACCTAATCTCTTCATTAGAAGGGTCAGGAATAGCAACAAACCTCAGCCAACATTGTACATAATGAAATATTTGTAAAATACTCTCTTTGATGTTAAACTGTAGCACAGGCAGAAGCCAGGAAAATCAGGTGGCACTTATTATGACTCGTACAGTGTTAGTGATGGATTTGGATGTGTAGCATAGCTTCTGTTACATGTGACGCTTTAATGTGCATTTTCAGTACCTCGTTTCCCTCTAGCTGGATGCTAAGATTAGTAGTATTGTAATTATAGCTCTAGCCACTTACAGGCTTCCTTTAGATGCTTGTTTACTTAAAACACCCAAGAACATTGTTAGAGGGAAAAAGACCAAGTTAAAATTTTATATTTAATTCTTTCTTTCCTTTTCTAACCTAGTTTGCTAGTTCCTCTCATTAATATATTAAGAATCAAATTGACTTATGACTATTGAGGTTGCTTGTGTGTGGATTGCTGGGGGTGGGTTGTTCCTCATGGAGCTTAGGCACGCGAAAACAGATACTTGGGCTTTGATTGTTTTGCTGTGCTGTTGGGAGCAAGAGGTCAGGGAAATGTAAGGTGGCTTCCTTTGTACCTGATTCAAGCCCCACTAAAGATGGTGAAAAGATTTCTAACACTATGAGAGCCATGATGGGATCAGTCCTGTAGGCTTGTGTCTGGATTCCTCTCCTTTGCATTAGCTGAGCAGCGCAGAAGGATTGGTCATAGCAAGCAGGCAAGTAGCCCCTCTGCCCACCAGCAAACTGGTCTTCACTGGTTTAGAGGTTTCTCAGTAATGGCACCTGCTCCTCACTGTTACAAAACTAAGGTAGTTGCAGTACAAATGTTGATGGGGGGAGGTTAGATCAAAACTAAGGGTTGTTTTTTGCCACTAACTCTGACTGTGTGTGTAGCTGAGCTCCCACACTGCTCTCAAATGAGCTAAGGGGGCCCTTGACGCCATGTTGCTCTCAAATCTGCCTACTTAGTTTGCAGATAGAATCTGTTACTTTGGCATTTATGTGGTCTGTGTTACTCCTTCTTGTAATTATGGGCACAAAGAAAGGCTGATACAAAAAAAAGCCATCTCTTGTGGCGCACATCTAGGGTATTAGTCATTTGGATGAAGAAAGTGTAGTTTTCACTTGTTCCCCTCTTGCATTTGTACAGTGCATGCCATGAAGGCTGAAGATTCTGCTCTAGCAAAACCTTAGGGTGCATCCAGTGCAAAATTGATTACAGTGTATGGAAACTCACTCACTATCAAAAACATTGGACAAAGTATAGAAGGAGTCTACTTTCCTCTGTTACAGGTCTGCAAAAAGTTGGAGGAATGTATGTGATTTGGTTATGAAACACTGCAGGTATGCACATCTGTATTCAGCTGAATCTGATGAGCTGAATGCACCTGGCAGGCGCACACATGTGCATCTGAGATCAGCTCCAACTTCTCTGCTTAGTTCTTAGCTTGTAACTAGCAGTTCCTCCAGCACATTGTTGTTTAGCAGCTGTGCCTTATGAAAGTGTGTGACCAGAACAACTTTGCAATAGATACATCTGTAATCTTGTTGTAGAAGCATCTTAATTAGCAGTGTTAAGAGCCAGCTATGAGAACCACATTCGATCTGTCTGAGCTTCTAGTTGTGGAATACTTTATATTATCATAGATCTCCTTGAGATGGATTTTTTATCCCCTGAAACATAACATTAGCCTCACCTGCACCTGAACTTCTTTTGTGTATAATTTAATGCCAAGAGCAGGAGAAAGTATCTCAAGTGATTTCCTGTGAACCTTTGCTCTGGGTGAAGGAGGAGACAGCTGCATTCACTTGTCTGAAAAATGGTTGACTGCTGGATCGATAGATCAGGTAGTTTGGTGGACAGGGGTGAATATCCTTTGCCACTATTAGACACAGTGATATGAAGCAGGTTTTCTTTTTAAATTGAGAGTGCCTGCCTGACAGGTAGAGTGGTATTTAGGCCAAAAGATGGGCTGGCAGTGGTGAAGACATGCTTGTCTAGGTAAGAAATCAATGGCATCTCTCACCTACTGGAGGCATTCAGTGCCCGACAGGCACAATTAGCATCTCCCCACAAATACCCAGTGATCTTTGAAGGTTGCGGGAACACAGTATGACATTTCACATGAACAGCTGTCCTTTAATGTAGTCAGCTTGCATGATACTGTAAACCCTGTGGTAGATATTCACAGAGTAACTTGTACTGTTAAAGGGAAACTCTAAAAGAGAAAGCGTTTTGTAATCAATAGTTGAGTTATTTTAACGCTGGTTGCATCTCCTGCCCGTGTTGTGTTGGCTCCAGCTCAGAGTCTAATTTAGGTAAAACTTCAGGCAGGAGGACAGTATTCTGAGACAAGCTGCCTGCCTGCAGGTCCTGTTATCATCCCTGCAACTGAGGGCCATTGCATCTTTCAGGAGTGGACCATAAATTAAAGCCTGCAAGATCTAGCTGTTTCCTCTCGATCCTGCTTTTGTCTTTTGCTTTATGATGTAAGATTTGTATTCATATGTCAAGAAGCAGATCATCATGGTTATCTCAGAATTCATTGTTGCTTTGCAGTGTTTTTATGAGGCTAGTAGCCTAATGCTGCAGAGTTGTTTGTAATGTTTAGCTTCTACACCTAAAGCAGTGAGGTATCCATGGTAACTGTCTCGCCTGTACACTGTACCCCAGGCTGCCTTTTCACACAGGTCAGAGCACGCACATTCCCAGATACTGACTCAATTTAGTCTGTTTTAAACATCAGGTATTATTAAAAAGACACAACTCTGACTTTTTTTTTTTTTAATTGAATTTCGTATTTCATTAGCCATTTGAGCCTCTGCATTCTCCCAGTGAAAGCAATATAAAAAACCTTTGCCACTGTAAATAGGTCTGTTGGCCAGATCTATTCAAATTAAACCTGGGACTTGTGCTCAAGATGTTAAGGGCTTTGGAGCAAGGAAATTCCAAATGAAAGTTTCTGCTTTGCCACCAAAGAATCGTCCTAGGGTGAAGTTTAAAATAGCACAGTTTCATCTAGGTCCTCTGTCAGGTACTCAGTATACTCAGTTTCCTTTGATTTCTCTTGTAGTTGAGGGCACTCCAGGATTAGAGACCAAAGATTATCCTCCTTCCTTTGTCATCTTCTTGTTGATTTGCAAAATACAGGTTCATGGAAGCTTTGTTTTTCTTCTGCCCTGATTTTTTGCTGTTGTCTGAGGTGCTTCTCTGCATGTAGCAAAGTCTGTGGAAAATCCTCTGCAAAACTGAGTGCTGTGTGTGGAATTTTTTCACCTGCCTGCCTACTTCCATCATAAGCTTGCCCTGTCCTTTTTTGACATAATTTTGCTTCATCTTGGTCTGTTCTGTCCATTCCAATACTTTTGCTATAGTGAATCATCAGGTGTGTTTCTTCTGAGCATTCAGGACAGTGATTTGAGTGTGAAGGAGGAGGAAGAGGCTCAACTTTTAACCAGATGCTTCTTTCCTCAATGCTTGCTTGCCCTTTTCCAGTCTCCTCCAGAGCAGTTTTGGCAGACAACAAGGAGACATGTTTACCCGAGTTACTGAGGGGGAGAAGCTACAAATCAAGTGTCACATGTATTATAACGTGTCATTGGTACAGCCAGGGGACAGGGAGGAAAAAGGCAATTTCTGAGGGGGGACAGGAAGGAAAAAAAGATGGAAGACAGCAAAGCAAGAGAGACAAAATCCAGATCTTGTCCCGGTCTTGTACATAATCCCTTCAGTACTGTGTAAATCTGTCAAGCTTTTGGCCAAGTCTCGGCAGCTCTGGGTGCCATAGCTAGGATACTAATAGTTGTTTCTGCATATAGTGAATTTTAGGCCAGAGGAGGACATTAAGTATTTAGGCAGAGGCATCTACGTAAGTGACACTCAATCCTCAGCAGTCAAAAAGCCATTTCAATATCAAGTGGACTCACAGGGAGACAGAAAGGCGCTCAATATGTATAGGGAACCAATTTATGTAACAAAGTCATTGCAAAGTTGTAATTAATCAAGGGAACTAAATAATGGTGACATTCTGGGCAGTGTTATTTAGGGCTAAATGAGGGATCTGGTGTTCATAGGCTGTCATCAGAACTGAGAAGTCTGATGCTGTGGCTGTCTCTGCCATGCAAAGGCATTCTTTAGTGTCTTAGAGGATGAAGTATTTTGGACTCTGTTAGTACTAGAACAGAAAAATCATCTGCAGGGGCAGAAGGACAGGTTTAGAGAGTTACCTGGCTGATCAAGTGAGCATGGGTACCCAGGTCGACACCAACCGAATGCCTCGCTGAAAAAGGGAGCCTAGAGCTTCTCTCTAGGAACCTGCCTTTTGTTCGAAAGCTGAGGTGTTTCTACCTGCCATGGTTTTTAATATAAACCAGTAGTATTTCGCTAAACAAAGATGAAGACAGATAGATGAAATACAGACCTTCTTTATGTGAACCATCTTGGAACACAAAGACCATGAAAATCAGCAAGAATTTTTCTCCATTGATAATCTGGACGTCTATGCCGTACCTTAATATCCAACAGACTTCTTGAGTATCTGGTATGTCTTTTTTTTTAATTAACACATATGATAGAAAGGGAAATCTTAAACAAGTTTCCTCAGCTTACTAATTTTGGTAATGTGCTTTCTTATTATGGCAATTCTGGTTTTTGCCTGTTCAATATAGGGTTCTGGCTGATATTTTTGGTCACCGTAGTGCTCTGCTCTGGGTGTCCCCTCGTAAGAGATTTCATAAAGACAATTCTTCTCTTGAGTCTACATTGCACCACACCAGTTTTTGGATCCAGTACAAATAGCTTTAGTACACTTCATGCTCTCTTTTAAACACATGTGGATTGCCAAAGAGGATCAGACCAGAGGATTAAGAGTGCTGTCTCTCTGTGTGGCCATCACCAGATGCTTCAGAAGGTCTAAGAATCCCCAATGTAGTCAGGGCTGAAGTTTTCTATTCTTCCTGAAGTCTTGGCATAATCCTTAACAGTAAGATCATAAATCTGTGGCCCCTAAAGCATGACATTTTGTCTTCTTTCCCATAGTTGTTTTTTTAACATTTGTATTGTAATTGGTTTTGCTTCTTGTCTATAGAAATGCCCAAATCCTCTTTGAGTCTTGCTGAATTCTTGGCCTTTGTGACTTCCCATGGTACTAAGTTCTGCCATCTAATTATGTGTGGGGCAACAAGTATTCCTTTATCACTTTTTTGTTGACCATCTTTACATTCCATTAAAGGCCCTGTCTGGAGTGGGAGAGGAAATAGAAATTCCCACTATCCTCATCTCCTCACCATGTATACGTTTCTGTATTGCTGTCGCACCTCTTCATCTCTTTTCCAAGGCAAACAATCTCAATCTTTAATATCACAGTTTTTCCATACCTGTGTGTGCTCCCAGCACTTCTCTCTGAGCCTTCTGGGAGAAGGCAACTTGGAGTACACACAGAACTTCAGATGAAACTATGCCATTGAACTCACTTATGGCACTAAGTTCATCTAAACTGTTTCCTGCCCTATTCAACCTTTTAACAAGGTTTGCACAGCGATATGCTAACTAATCATAGAATGGTTTGGGTTGGAAGAGACCTTCATGATCACCTAGTTCCACCCCTCTGCTGTGGGCAGGGCCACCTTCCACTAGACCAGGTTGCTCAAAGCCCCATCCAACCTGTCCTTGAACACTTAGAGGGAGGGGGCATCCACAGTTTCTCTGGGCAGCCTGTTCCAGTGTCTCACCACCCTCATGGTGAAGAATTTCTTTCTTATATCTGGTCTAAATCTACCCTGTTTCAGTTTAAAACCATTACCCGCTGCGCTATCACTACAGGCCCTTGTAAAAAGTCCTTCTCCAGCTTTCTTGTAGGTCCCCTTTAGGTACTGGAAGGCTGCTAGAAGGTCTCCCTGGAGCCTTCTCCAGGCTGAACAACCCTGACTCTCTCATCCTGTCTTCATAGGAGAGGTGTTCCAGCCCTCTGGTCATCTTCATGGCCCTCCTCTGGACCTGCTCCAACAGGTCCATATCCTTCTTAGGCTGGAGGCCCCAAAGCTGGATGCAGGACTCCAGGTGGGCTCGTACCTGAGTGCATCAGCAATGCTGCATCCAGAACAGAGGATTTTACTAATAATCAGGATAGCCTGAGCTGTGAAGCATGTAGCTCCTAAGACTGTTGGTGGATTCTGTTTTGTATCCATTCAAAGCACTGTCTGGTTGACCCACAGGTGCAGTCTAATTTCCAGTTTGGAACTGTAAAGTTCATCTTAGTTTCCATAATGTCATTGAGCCCTAATGTTGGGATGTTGCATGGCATTTATTGGAGAGATACCATTAATGGGGATATCAGCACTCTTGAAACACAGAAAAAATTGCAGTCAGAGGACCTTCAGAGCACGTTTTCTCCAGGCTCACCGTCAGTCTGTGCCATACTTAACAGCTCTAAAGAAGCATATGACATTGTATTTCCATAGCTACATGCTGTGCATGTAGGAACATTCCAGTGATAATATATTTCTCCTTGGAAGCAATAGAAATTTAGGCATTATAATAGCAACAGCTTCATAATAAATGTGCACTAAAATATATTATGATGAAACAGCTACTGCACATGTGCAGCAATCTTATCTCAGACATAAATAACTTGGCAATTTTAGCAAATATTAAATATAAAGGGGCAATTTAATATTATGGGTGAACAGCTTGCATATTAAATTTTATATAAACATGAATCTGTCATTTAGTAGTGGGAATGTGAAAAGCTGAGACAGCCACATGAAAATGTGTCTTCGTCTCTAACTTTGAACAGCTGATGAAATTTCAAGCAAATTTTTGTCATATTTTCAACCAATTCCAGAGTTGCCTGAATTTGTTTTGTTTTGTTTTGTTTTTCCTGTTCAACCCAGAAGAGAACTTTTTCTTGATCTTGTAAAACTTGGCATTTAGAAATTGCTGTTGCTCTTAAAATAAGACGACAGCTTAGAAGCTGTTGAGATCTGGTATGACAGCTAATATACCTCTGAAAGTTATTAAAAACAAAATGTTACTCTCTTAATAACATTTCAGTTTCATTCAGCAATTTTGGCTAATAGGAACGGTTTATGAAACTTCTGCTGCAGTGTTATGCAGAGTCAGAATTATTTCCATGGCACTCTTCAAAGGATGTTATTAGGTTTATTTGTTTGAACTGATGAAATCTTAGACTCCAATAGAGAAAGCTAATATTGACCTCTAATTGAAGAGGGAAGATTGAAAACTGCTTTGAAAACAAGGAGGTTTTTCCTGGTAGAAGATGCCTTCAAAAATCAGAATGTCTGCCTATGATTTGGAAAAGATGCTGTTACAAAAACTTCAGATTTTGCAAGAAAGACCAGCTCCAACACCAAGTCAGTGCATTTTTGTGAATCACTAAGTAAAAGCCAGGAGATACCCTGACTGCCCCTGGATGGGTGCTTAGCCTGCTCACTTTTTAAGGACATTAATGGGGTTGAGGTAGCTTGGCCTAACCTAGTGTCTAAACCAAGACCTGATTCCTCATTCCTGGGGAATTACCCTGCTAAACATGTTTATTCCAGCTGCCTGAGGAATGCAGTGCTCAGGTTAACCTAGAACCCAACTCTTCCACGTGGCAGAGCAGCCTTTGCCAGAACAGAAGCAGAGCTCAGATCTTCAGTAACTTCATTTTAGTTTTAAGATTGCCATTTCCTGTACTTTGTCAAGGGGTCCTTTCCTTCTATGATAGCCTTACCTTGTAATCCTGGATCACCATTAATTCTTAGCTGCTTGGGCTCTGTTGCTGGCAGTGGATGTGCTGATTTGCCTTTTGAGGGAGAGGAGATGTGGTGCTCTGCCACAACAGCTCAGGGTCAGCAGCTGCGTCCTTGTTGATCATCAGTAGCAAGGATCCTAGCTCCTCTTAGCACTCAGGATCAACAGATCTGCTGGAAAAGGTTGCTTAACATTTACTTGATATTTACCACCTCTGGCACCCAAAGTGATGAGTCAGGCTCCTAAAAATAATGAAATTACTTTGATTTGGTTTCTTAATGATCAAAAACCCAACAACATATTTTGGTTGGTTTGGGATTTTTTGTTTCTCTGGCCTTCTGGATCTGGCCACACAGATTTCACATTTCCAAGTACTATTTCTGGGGCCAGGGACTCTAGAAATTATCTGTGTGGGGGGTGTAGTTAGTTGGCTTTTTCTTTTGTTTTTCATGTGAATGTGAATTTTCATACAAGCACATAACTCTAGGTGCTAAGCTTAAAGTTCCAGCTATCATGAAAAGGGGAGTAGAATTGGGAGACTCAATTAAGTTTACTAGAAACTTATTAAAACTACTACTTTTTTAAAAAAACAGCGTGAATTATAAATCCTTCAAAGTTATCTCTGTCAAAATGGATAGCTAATAAAGACCAAGTGCTGGATTTATAGTGTTGTCTAACTTTGCTCTACTTTTCTGTTAGTCTGAATGCCTCCTCATTTCATAGATACAGCCAAATCAGTGCGGTGGCTGGGAATTGTTCTCTGCTTAGGAATGGAGGAAGATGATTTGTTTTCTTTGCCATGCTGTGCAGTGTAGAGCAAAAGGAGAATCTGCTAATCACTGCAATTAGCACTAAGGACATCTCATGCTGTATCTTGATCCTATCCAGGCTGCTGTGTGCTCATTTTGCAGCAAGGTAGATGCTAAGACTGTGTTTCCATATACATTTGATAACACTGGCAGTTTAAACATTGCTCTGGCCCTGGACATTTAGCTTTCTTTAGCTTGCTCCAGTTTTGCTGCATGGATAGGAGTTGCTTAAGTGTGTGTTGACCAGCTGTTTTCCTTGGCAGTAGCCATAGTCTGTGCCAGACTGTAGGAGCACAAACTCACTTGGCCCAGCTTTGTATGTTGGCCTTTCAAGAATGTAAATTCAGGTCTTTCATTTTCAGCTGTTTATAGGCCTGATTTTGTACAGTCTTCAGGCACCTAAAAATGCAAGTATACTTGGAGGTAGACACACACAGAGTTGGTTTGCTCCTTAATGCCTGAGGTCTGAGAAATCAGCAGTAATTCATCATCTGTTTTCATCTAAGAATGCAAGGGGCATTTCTCAGAAGCATCAGGCATGTTGGTCGCTTTGTCAGGCTAGTTCTTGGGGCGCTACAGCTGAGCTTGCTGGTTGTTGTCAAAAGCACATCTGTAGATCATAGGACAGAATCTAGCAGTTTCATCTACCGAATGTTGTGGCATTCAGGCAGGAATGAGTGTCATTAGAGGAAAAATGGTTGGTTTTGATGAGGGGTTGTTTTGAGGCAAGGGATGCATCCTGTCATGATTTTGCAAGGTAGTAAATACAGAGGATTAGCACTTTTTAATATCACAATCTTTTTTTTTTTTTTTCCCCAATAATACAGGCATACAAAGCAGTTTTAGCGGAGTAATTAGTATTAGCTGGACACATTTGTATATATTGGAAAAAGTGCTACAGGTGGCAGTTTAATGGCATTTCCACAGTAAAATCCCAAACCATGAAGTACTCATTTGGTATTGATGCAATGCAGAACTCATGGCAAATCCATTTAAACATTTCCAGAGGCCTGGTGACCTGAATTGCAACGTAATCCTGATACCTGGTTTAGAAAATGTACATGTACCTTCAAACATAAGTGGTGACCTGAGTATCTGGAACACCTCCGAACAAATTCTGAACTTCTATTCTGTCTTCAGCAGTCTTTACTAGTAGAAGAGGTTGAAGTTGAGAAATCAGTGGAACTAGTCGTGGGTAAAAGTATGCAGGTGAAACACTGAAATACAGAAGTGTCCCCTGAGCCACTTTGAAAATCCTGAGCCATCAAGTGAAGATCCTAGCATATCTAATTCAAAATAGGATAGACAGTATGCCCGCAGTGCATCCCTTATCTAGTAAATCGGGTATCTCTAATGCTTTGGCTTTGAAGTTCAACATAATAGTAATATTGTGAAACAGAATAATGTAATGAAAATACTATTTGGCCACTTGTATTATTTTTCCCTAGCTACGTGTTTCAGATTGCTCTTAAAACGTCAAAGCACAGTAGTACTCGTAAGTATGCATCTGGAAATTAAGTGTCTGTTTTGGTAAATATTCACATTAGGACACTTAGGAGTGATTTTTTTCTTGCAAAGCGTGGGGAGTTCCACACAGAAATCCTGTTAACAAATAATAGGATTTGTGTGCATAACTCTCTGTGCATCACTTTGAAAGTTTACCCCCTGCAGCATAAGAGTTAGATAATTTTACTCTTTGAAAATTATGCTGGTCTTTTTCTACAGTGTGTTATTGATGGTGCAGTCATAAATGCTTCTGAATAATCATGATCAAATCTTACATTGTTTTCTTTCAGTGGTGGAGAACTTGGGTCGTTATGTGTCTCGGTGCTTTGTCTTGTACTGGAGAGAATTGCAAAGGAAAAACTACATAGGTGCAAACATGATCTGTTTTGTAAGAGCACAGTTTATGACTAAGGTGGAAACCATATAAACAAATGAGCAACAGGACAAGTGACAGATATTAACAGTAATACTTGCCTGCAACAAAGAACTGTTCTATATATACAAATGTATACATATATATGTAGAGACCCCATATTTGGACCAAAAAAAAAAAAAAAGAAATTGACAACTAGTAATATTTTGTGGGCCAGTGGTAAAATTTTATAACATACAAAATCAAACTGTATTTTTAAAATGTTGTCTTCTCAGTCTAAGTCTGAATGCCCCAATGCTGAGGTTTTCACTAATCCAAACAGTTTTTCTTTTCTGCTGTATTCATAGTGGGAACACCTTTTAGAGATACTGCCAAAACACAATCTTTAAGATGACATTTTCCTGAGTTTCTTCAGGGTGCAAAATCGGACAGTCACCAGGCAAAAACTCGTTCTCTTGCAATGTGTCCAGTATTCTTTTCACTACCCATATTGAAAATACACTGGCAATAGCATTTGTTTTGCAATATTTTGGCACTTAAGCTTCCAGCTTTCTATGGAACCTGGAGCTGAAAATGAAAGAAGTTTTGAAAGACTTCTAAAATTGAGCTACTTCTTTAAACCACTTTAGTTTGGTTTTAGAGAAGGGTCATGCTTGTGGTTCTTCATTTTATCTGAACCTGTTAATGAATCTCTGCACTAGTTCCAACTTCAGGTTTAGCAGTTAGCGTTTGTGATGTGGGCATTTTGTATTAAGACAAGTGGGATTAATACCAGATTTATGTAGGATTGAACAATGGCACATTTAAAATGTGGGGCGTCTCTGCCTAATGAGAGACAGCTGAGAGGTGTGGGTGGCCAGTTCTGCTCTCCTAGGAGAACTGTCATGAAGTCTGGTGCATATTTTGTTTTCTTCTTTTTAGAGTTGTATAAAAACTTTTGCCAGGCAAGTACGTGTGTGCTCCTTCTCCTGCTGAAGTTGCTGGCAAATCTCCTGTTGATTTTGGTGGAAGCAGAGCTGGACACCAGCTGGACCCAACCTCATATTTAAAAGTGCTTTTCCCCTGAGGTGAATAAATGTCTCAGTGTGCAAATAACTCTGCTGTTGGGTGTCATATTTTACCCGTGAAAATATATCAGTTTCAACTATCAGTTGGCTATGAAAACATCTTGTTGCAAAAAGATCAAAACCAGGGAAAAGCTCACTCTGTGTAAAAACAAACAAACACCCCCCCAAAACAAACAGCCTCCCCCGGTGCGTGAGCCCCCTGGAAGCCGCTGGCATCATGAAGACAGAAATTTTCCACTTTGTGGACATAGTAGGAGTCAAGATGCTGGGGCTCTCTTCCAAGCTTGTGCTTGTGCAATGTTGTGTGTGTGGTAGCTGTGTGCCTCCGTTGATCCATTTTGGAGATGAGAAGATGTCTGTGCCATCTTACATTTCAAGAGCAGGTTGAATCATAATTTAAAAGGTTATAAAACTTGCATACTTGCTATCTTCACAGAAGCCACTTGCGCAAAACTTATCCTTTCTCTACCACATTCAGTCTCCAAAGGAATAAGGGAACAAAATAATGTGAAAGTGGGTGAAAACCCACAAAAAATCATCCTGAAGCAGACACTCAGTCTGAGCAGAGTAGAAATTTCATTTATAAATGATGAGAAGAAACTTGTGGAAGTAGATGTTTTTAAACAGCCTTCATAGAAAGCCAGGCTTCTAACCTCATCTATATTTACTACAGGAAAAAGTGGCATGATGTCTTCATAGATTATGTGAGATGACATATTTTTGTCACCAGGCTTGTTCTCCTAATGTAGACCACAAGATCTTCAAATAGTTTCTGTCTGAGAAGCCACCTAGTTATGATTTAGTAACTGTCAGCAACAGAGACTATCACACCTCTTCTTAAGCTGTTCCAGGAGCTAAATGCCGTTACTGTTATATAAAATAAAAATAAAATTCATAACCCACAAACTGAAAACCCCAGCCTCCTCTACCTCCTTTCTTGCTGAAGTTCTGTGTCTTCAGCTTCTTACCAGTGTGTCTTACACCTTCATCTTGTCGACTGAACTCATCTGTTATAGTATTTCTCGTCTAGATAATCAGAAATGGACTTCATGAAGTTCAGGTTTAGACTGATAAGCTGAGTAAATTGAAAACCTTGAATTTCTGATGAGAAGGCATGTTTTATTCTTTAATCACTCTCGTGGACCTTCTTCAAACCTAATCCTATTTGTCAGTGTTCTTCTTGAACTGTGCACACCAACTTGTGATGCACTATTCCTACAGTAACGTGCCCCTGCATGTATAGAAGTAAGATAGTCTTACGAATCCTTCATAATTGCTCATGCTATTCTTTCCAGAATTGTGTGATTTGGAGAGTTGTCATTTTTTTGTGTGTTCAGTGTTTTATTCGTATTATGCCTATAACTAGATGTACAGAATTTTGGACATAATGAGGCTCATATTGTTTTCTTCTAGTCCTTTAAATAAATGACACCTAAATTGTTACCGGTGGCTTGACCTCATCCTCTTTTCTTCTTGTGTCCTTTCTAAAGGCTACTAATAATTATTTCCTGTAGTCTTCCATTTCATTGAAAAAACAAATCTGGCAGACAATAAATATTTTGTGGGGTTGCCTATTAGAAGCCCATGCACTCATTTATGATTTCTTGCTTTAACCAGAAATTTTGCCTTACAGGATTATGTCACACCACCAGTTTACCAAGCTTTGCCAATCAGAGTGAGATTTTTTTATCATTTGCAAAACAGAGAAGAATAGGAGTTTGAGACGGTCTATTTTTCTTAAACCGGTGTTAAGGCAATTATAACAACATGATGCCAGTATTATAACTGCTGCTGATTTGTAGCAGCTTCCTTTAATTTTGTATTAATAAAGCTCAAAGTCAGCCATTCCGTAGTTGTTCCCAGAACTAGTATCCCAAACTCCCATGTACTATAAGCGTGTCATTGCACATTAGATTTCTCCCCGTTCTCTAGAATTTTGTTTCTGTTCCAAAGTTTCTGAAAAACTGTATTAGCAGATCAGAGATTCCAGTCAGCTCCTCTTTTGTGGACTGTAAGTTATTAAAATCTGAAGATTTAATATGCCTAATTTTCATGCGTCCTCCTGGGTTAATACTGGGATATATGCAGAAGATCACCCACTGAATCATAGAAAGATCTGATGGATGTGGCTGCCTTTTCTGTGATATCACCAATAATCTGAGCATTTCTACTTCATTATTTTAACATACAGTGACAACCAGAAGAGATCACCAGATCATCTAGTTCAGCGTTCTGAACATCATAAATATCGTTCCAATTCCTTAAGAAGTGTGCAAAGTTACATAAGACAGGACAAATTATTTTTGGCAGTGTTACACGGTGAGGTCGTGCTGAAGCAGATATCCATTTTAAGCCCTACATACATTTCTCAGCCGTAGCTTCCCCACACTGAACACCCCATCCTTATGTGGAACCAGCCTTTTGCAGGCTTGGAGGAGGAAAGCAAATAAACTGTTGTATCAAGGCATTTAAATCGAGTTCGAAGACCAACTAGTATAATGAAATACGTAGTGAGAAGACATGATTTGTTTGTGTCTACATGTTCCTATTGGAATAATTTTTCCCTATTGGAAACTTTTGTCTGTCAATCGCTAGCTATTTAAAACTGCAACAACAATAACCAGTTGTTGCTTTCTTGTGTACTCAGTCTTTATCCTAGCTTTTGTTACAGACAATACAGTGGTATTCATGGGTAACAATAAGACTGTTATATTTCATTGTGTTTTTTTTCAAAGCTATACAACGCTCTAGCCATTATAGAAGGATTGCAGTCAGCTGAGTGATGTTTACATGACATTTCCATACCCTAATAAGAGGTATAAAAGAAAGTGTATTGTAGCCAGAAAGGGAGGGATTTGGCTTGGAAGGTCAGGGTTTCTGCCATGTGTAGAAACCGAGTCAAGAAAGATAACACTGTGCTTGCCTCGTGTGCTTTTATTTTTGTCCTCTGCTTCAGTAATGCGAGTGTCAGTAATAGTTGCTGCAAACTGCTTATTCGTGGTACTGCTGCAATCACTTGCTTCTGGGCAATATTAATTTTGTGGCTGTACTGAGTTAGGAAACTGTTTATGGGTACATCAATGCCTTGGCTGTCTCACTTGCCCTGGCAGTAGTTTGTCTTGTCCACGTGATGGGGCTGTTCTTGACTACGTTCTCTGATATTCCCGTAAAAGCACACCCAGACACCTACCCCAGCAGAACTGGCATTCTTTCTGGGAGCAGGGTCTTTCCAGCATTTTCTAGCATGGTGCCTCACACAGTTGCGTGCTGGAGGTGACAGGTGTTTCTGATACATTGCATGAGCATTTGAGTGTTTCTCAGGTCTGGTTCATACTGCTGGGCACTTCTGGTCTCCAAGTGGCTGCTAATTTCAGAAGGCTCAGGGAAGTTATATGGCTACCCGAGGTCATTACAAAGGGGATGAAGATCCCAAGCTTGCAAATACGTGGGCCGAGTCTGAGGGCATGTTTTTGGCACAGCTGTCAGGCAAGGCAGAGGTTCCATCACATTCCTGTGTTTCAAACGTGATGTCCTTGACTTTTGATACTTTGGCCTCTGAGAACTCTAAGTGTAGTCTGGATTTGTGGGAGGTTGAGAGACAGATGGAGGGAGTGAGAGACAGCAGGAATGTTAATAATTAAGACTTGCTCCTTGGGACAAGAAGTGAAATCCATGCCTTAGTTTGGGTATGGGTGGAGCTGTATTCCCTTTTCTTTGAAAGTCACAAGGCAGGAAGAAGATCTGAGATGGGCCAACACTTACTCGCTTCCACGCAGTAAGACCAAAGTGCAAAATCATTCATTTTATTAGTCAAATGCTATTTCATGATCTAAAACATTCTTCCTGATAAAATAAAGGCTGCTTTGATTGAACAATTAAGCTTGTGACCATGGGTATTATTCTTAACTATAATGAGATGGCTTTTGGTGTTTCTTGTGCACTGTGGCTGTTTATATGATTTACTGTGTCACTCTGTTGATCGTCAACAGACTACATAGATTGCTGGTTGAGGATGTTGCCTCAAGCTTGAGTTGTTAATGAAGTAGTATGGCAAATACCAGCCTTTCTGATTAAAAGATGTTGTCTCAATGCAGTGCCCATTCTGCATTGGGTCCTCGTCTGGAGTTAGGAAGTGTTTCAGCTCTCTGATCCTATTTGTGTGATACAGTTTTACAATTGTATGATATATATGCCTGAGGAAGTTTGAAAAGGGACTTCATCCTGGTTCTTAGCCCATGTTCATCAGCTCTCATGGGAACTTTTTTCTCTTCACTAACACATTTGTTTTCTTCAGAAGATGAGGAAGAGGTTCACTTTCCTCTAAGACACTGGAGTTTGGTCACAGGTAGAGGCAGGATGTTGAGCAGGAGGAGCTGCTGCACTTCGCCATTTCAAGATCTCTTATGAACTTGGTTATTGTACTTTGTCCATACATGCAGGGTTGAACTCCATCACAAACTAGGCTGGGAAGAAATCTCTCTCTATAAATCCTGAGAGACTTCTGGTTATTTGTCATCCTCTGTAGCATAGAGCATGGTTGCTTAAGCTCACCTGGGAAGTCTACCTAATAAATTCCCTGGCATCACAGGTGTGTAGGTGATGCCTTTTCTTGCAGCAACTGTATTTGTGGCTTTTGATAATTTACTATAGGCCTAGCACATTCATTGGCCATTTGAGGGAACTCTGTATAGACTATTATCAAATGAAAACGTCAATACAAGAAATAGGAAGGAATGGTTGGTTTGCGTTGTCAGGCTGCACAGAGAATACTGCATTCTGGCACTTGTTGGAGGTGGACAACTTCCTTGTCCTTGAGGTCCACGAAGCAGTGAAGCTCCACTGTGGCATGTAGTTGCTCTTGGAAATACTGCTAAGTTAAGACAAGTGGGAGTGTGAGCAGTGCTTCTTGAGGTGTTTCTGGGGCTTACTTCCCCACTGCTTGCTGTATGTGGTGGCCACAGAGATGTTTCAGTTGAAAGTTGACTGCTGCACTAATGTGCATGCACTGGTGAGCTGGCAAGTACTGAGGTTGCTTCTGGTGCACATGTTTTTAAGAACTGTTTTTCATTAAAACCAGTAGATGACTAAAAGTAAGGAAGAAGTCATCTCGTTCTGCTGCCAAGCTGTTGAAATGAGCACTTTTTCCCCTTCCCCAATCATCAGAGACATTGCCATACTTTTTTCTTTATAAAATCTTAGGTTACACATATACCTGCAGTTGCTGTGTCACCTACTGCCTCTGTAAAGCTGAATGTTGACTGCAGGTGTTCCCAGGAGACTGGAGGCAAAATTAGAACGTGAAGAAATTGATACCCCCCACTCTTAAGTCAATGTGTGTTGTGTTGCAGAACATAGGCAAAATGAACGGGGAGATCTTTAGAGAGCTGCATGCAAATTTTGACTGGTTGTGATTTTGGAAGTAAAGGAACAAGGAGATACAGAGAATGCTTTTTAAGCTACTCTATCAAATGTCATATCTCTGTTTTAATATTTCATGTGATGTGGCTTCTTTCAGATGATCAGCTGGATTATCTGAGATCAGAGAAAAGGGAGTGATTCTACTCAGCTGCAGAAAATAGGAAGAAAGTACTGCCATGGCAGGGTAGGGCACAAAGACTGACTGCAGAGCATTGGCACTTTGTAGAATTTGTTTCAATATACACATCTTACTTTAGCCAGTAAAAAGTTATTGAGGTGGAGATATTTGATTTATAATCAATTTTAAAAGAAACTTCAAAGAAGGTTTATACAACAGTGTTTTAGAATTCTTCCCATGAGATTTGTTAGATAAGACCATTAGGTGTTTGTTTTCTGGAAACATTTACTGTTTGTATGCTTACTAATTAACACAGAAAGACTTAATCAATTATGTATCTATGTTAAACACCTTGCTTTTCAAACAAAGGAAGTTGACCACAACTCTGATTTCTTCTATTTTTATCTTTCTCTTAAAGGGCAACACTTTAAGGAAAATACTCCTACATCGCTACTTTAAAGGAGAATATGGAAGTGGTATGAATGGGCCTCTGTCTGCCAGCTACAGCAAAACTGCACAAGTGGGAGGTAAATCCGCACAGATCATTTAAAGAGCATGAAATTGGCAGCACCATTTTTTTTCTAATAGGCACGTTGGAAGTGCTCCAGGGATTCGGTCAATAAATAAACCAAACACATTCTGTAACCAGTTAGAAGAAAGGTAATATCAGACTTTTCATATTTTTAAGTTGCGTGGACTCGTCTCAGATGGCTGGTGTGCATTTTGTGGTACAGAAGTAGAGACTTTCCTCGTGCTCCCCAGTCAATCATTCAGTTTAGATCCAATTTGTAATACCATTTTAATTTGCCGGTAAATCCATCTCCAGAAATCCAGCAAAGCACAAAGCATCTGAACAAAGATGTTCCTGTTTCTAGAAACTAACAAAATTTTTTACATTCTGGATCCTTTACTGGTATATGAATAAAAAAAAAAGATATAAGGAAAAGCATCTCACAAAGATACTGACTAGGCAATGGAATAGATTTCCCTGAGAGGTTGCAGAATGTGTCAGTTCTCATTACAACTTCACTGGACAAGCCTCTGATGAACTTGCTCTGACTACCATGAGCAGGAAGTTTGAGTAGGTGATCTCTGTAGGTCCCTTATAACCTAATTTTTTGCATGATTCTGCTATTGCAGGGTGGTTTTTAAGAAAACCCAAACTAACATATGTCATAGGAAATGGGACAGAAGCTAGGTATAGAGCCAGGTCCTAATACTCGCCATTGCATTTTCAGACTGTGTTAAAGGCATGCCCAGGTTTGCAGGCATTTCCAAATGTTGCCCAACTGATCCTCTTCGACTGTTTCTGTGTAGACACTGGAGATATTTGCAGTTTTAATATCCTGTACACCATTTTTTTTTTCTCCCCAACGAACAGGAAAGTAAAGATTTACTATTTTTTTAGTGCTCTTGTCTAAAAGGTGTGTGTATGTATATATGTGTGAGTGCGTGTATGGCTTCATCACAAAGTCTGAACAGTTTCAGTCGCTTTCATAAAAGTAGTACTGACTGATTAAAGCAGTACTATGTTTTTCCTACGGAAGCAGATGCAGTTACATCTATATTGAAGTAATTATAGGAGGGAAAATGGCAATCTGTGATAATAAAAGGTGATTGGTTTAATAAGCTAATACAATTGAACAAAATTCCTTAAAACTGCACCTTTAATTTGGATTAACTGAAGTCTCTATTTTTAAAGAACATCATTGTGATGTTAATGGTCTAGGAGTTACACCAGCAAAAGCATATAGCTGGGAGGTCATACCCATAACCAGAGTGCATTTACCGGTACACAACCTTTGTGTAGATTATGTCTGAGGCTGAAAAGCAGATTTAAAAGTGGTCTCAGAGCACTGACCATACACACAGCTTAGTGTATGCAACAGTGCAATTAAAGAAGAGGTTTGGTGGACAAATCTTTGTAATTTCCAACTTGTTTATTGTCTGAATATCACTACAGAACAGTGGTTCAAGGTTTTGTTTTATTTCTTATTCTTGGAGCCAAACATTGCAGTTTTACACAAAAATCTTGTTTGTATCAAGGGGAATTTTGCCTCAAACAGAATTGCAAAATTAAATATATTACATTGCTGCTGTGTGCGTGAGACAAGTGATTATTACTAATAGATTCATTTTCATATACATATGTGAAACAAACATGAGTGGTATGTGTTTGTGTAATTTGCAGGTGGATTTTCAGGACAAGACTCAGATAAGTCTGGGGTAACAATGTGTGATATTCAGTGCCTTCTGGATAAAGAAGGTGCATCAGAACTAGTCATAGATGTTATAGTAAACACCAAAAACGACAGAATTTTCTCAGAAGGCATTTTGCTTGGTATTGCATTGCTTGAAGGTGGAAATACACAAACACAGGTACTTATTTACTTATTCATGTATTGATTTTCAAATGCATGTAGTCTGGAGACAAGTAAAAAGAACCTTTTTGCTGTGAGTTCTGTGAAAAGTTTATTACTATAATAAGTGTCCCTATAATACAAATGTAAATGTGCCCTGTTACTATGTAATATCTGATAGTGTAGACTCTTCAACAGAATACAACATTTTTTAACTGTCCCCTTCTGTGTAGCACAGTGCTTCTTTTAATCTGGTCTTTGCCATACAAGCATTATTTCCATTTATTTCGTATTTCTCTTTGCAAAATTAAAAATTGCAATACTTTCATGTTTATAATAGCAAAAAAAAAAAAAAAAAAAGTGTTTTGTTTTGGAAATGTGTAGGGACATTAATCAAAATCTCCAAAGAGAGAAAAACTGTCCATTTGAGAAGACTGGTACCCCATTCCATAGAAAATAACTGCTTTAAACTACAGATTCTAGTTTTTGTGGATGATGCCCTCTAACTCAACTTTAGTCAAATAAATTATTGTTTATTCTTACTCTATGATCAGCAGAGATATCATGAGAGGGGCGGGGTGGTGTGAATCTTTCCCTGCATATCTCAACATTGCCTATGAAGGGAGCCTGAGTTACCAACTTACACCTCATTGCAAGAGTATAAAAGTCAGATGAGAAGAATCCCTTCTTGTATCTTTGTTCTGTAAAAAAGATAAAGATTTATGTGACCCTCAGAGAGTGTCCAGAAAATGTTAAAGAAGGGAAATTTTGTTGCAGTGTTCTAAAATGAGTTGTTAGGGGATGTAAAAGGCTGTTACTTTAAGATTGATTTTGTGAACTGTTGAAAATTATACTCAACCAGCTTGACAGTAATGCTAAGAGACTGGGCTTAATAACCTAAAATATCAATTTCCATTCTGTGTGAAGTACAAAGAATGTACACAGTCTAAGCTATAATGTTACACGTTCATGATTCTCCTTATTGTTACATAATAACAGTTACTTTTCACTATTACTTATAGGTGGAATACCATAACTCTAGAATGCCTGGAGAAATGGAGAGTGTCACCAAGTAATTTAACTTTAGGTGTAATATTGTGACATTTTAAAGATTGCAAATAGCAGTCTTCACCAGTTTATACAAATTTTAAAATGTTATCATCAATCTTTGTTAGCAGCACTATATCACTTGTGAAAGAACAGGTCAGGCAGTGACCGATATTTGTTTTGTGTAAGTGAAGTAATTATTCATCATTTGTTTCATAAAAAATAGTGTATTTCTGCATTTATTCTTCTTAGAAGATTGATATCTGGAGAATATATATTTTTTTTTTGCAGTATTCGACTTACCAGCAACTGAAGGAGCAAAAAAAATCAGAAAAATTCTTTAAAGTCCTGTATGACCGCATGAAAGCTGCTCAGCAGGAGATACGATCAACAGTGACAGTGAATACGATTGATTTGGGGAGCAAAAAGAAAGATGATGATAGTGACCTGACTGTATCTGTTCCCAAAAAGAGAGGTAAAGATGCAGCCATGTAAACAAGGGCAGAAGTAGATTATATTCAAAGCACGTGTACTGCACCACTGATACTATGCTGCATTGATCAGTAAGCTTTACTATTAATCATTGTTAATTTGCATCTTCTGCCTGTTTTTCTCTAAATTATACGCCACCTCTTAAGCTGGTTTAAAGGAAGTACCTTTGATGAAATCAGTGAAGCTATAACACTTAATGCCAGCAGAAGATATAGAAACATATTTTTAGAGAAGCAGAAGTAGAGGCTGCTGCTAATGGGGCTATTTCACAAGAGCAAGCGCAGGAACCGATTTCCCACCCTGTGGTCCTTCCATTGTTCTCATCATTTATTGTATATGGGAGAGAAATAGTAGGGCTTTTTGTTTTAATGTTCTGTTTCACTCTGGTTTGTGGTTTAATTGGAACATGCTATCCCTGCATGAATGTTGCTTTGATATTCTTTGTAAGTTGCCTAGAGGTCTTTGAAAAGTTAGGCACCAACAAAGAAAAACTTGCATTCATTATTATTGTTTTCTTATTGTTTAATCGAATGAGGAGAAAGAGTTTCAAAAATGAAGGAAAATTATCTTGTTTTCAGTAAAGGATTCAACCCTGCATCTGAAAGAGGGTATGAAAGGGCAGTTAACAGAAGCATCTTCAGCAACGTCCAAGGCTTACTCTGTGTATAGAAGAGAAATGGACCCAGAAATAGATCTTATGGGCTCAGGAACAGATGCTGCAAATGCAGAAGAGAAATCCACGGAAGAAGCAATCATGAGCCCTGCCATAGCAATCATGCAGCCAATATTGAGATTTCTTCAGTTGCTGTGCGAGAACCACAACCGAGAGCTCCAGGTAAAGTGATTTTGAGCTGAGCTTCAAAAGAAGTATTACAGGAGCTGGAATTTCATAGGGGAAGAAAAACACACCTGTGCATGCCTCCTATTACAGAACGGGAGTGTCTAGAATGTTCTTCTTTTGGTCCAAGTCGTAAAATAACCCTTTTCAAGAATGGCTTCCAAGATCTGGTTGAGCCCATGTTTATGTCCTCAGAATTCCTTGGGACCACAGCTTAGCCACATGGAATTGAGGTCTGTCTAAATGTCCCTAGTAGTATGGTTTCTGTGCACAAATGGTGGGTTGCTTACCATGGGCTTGGAGACCACAGGAAGTTTCTGGGCAAAGTTTGGGTACTACTTTTTTCCCTGGGCATTATGATTGAAGGCTTTAAGATGCTACATGTGTCCCTGTTATTAATCAGTTCCTCTGGTAGAAATTACTGTCCCCATAGCAACCTTTGCAAAATGAATTTCCTGCAAATATCCCTCAGTGCTGTGTCCAGCAGCCTCCCTTAGGGTGGTTTGAACTGAGCTACCATTCTGTACTGACACTGCCAAGGAGCAGTCATAATGTGCCACTATGCCTGCTCTGCTGGGGGTTGAGAAGCTTCCAAGAGAAGGGTTGTAATGAAAAGATTGATGGGGTATATATGTGGGACATATATAAGACATTTAAGGCCAGCAGAAGATATGGAATGCCAGCAGAATGCCAGTGTGGATGTTTGCAAAGTTCATTTTCCTAAGCCCTTCTATCTCTCCTGATCTAATCAGATAATGGTTCTCAACTGCTGCACTAAGGCATAATATATTTTCTGCAGTACCTAAGGTACGCTGGTCATATGGTCATAAATTATTCCCTTTAACATTTTCATGAAAAAGACTGTGTGTTTGACTTGACTCTCTTGTCTTTTTGTTATTCCTTTTCTCCATTCACCAGAATTTTTTAAGACATCAGAACAATAAAACAAATTACAACCTTGTTTGTGAGACCCTTCAGTTTTTGGACTGTATCTGTGGAAGTACAACAGGTGGACTGGGCTTATTGGGGCTTTACATAAATGAGAGGAATGTGGCTCTTGTGAACCAGACGCTGGAAAGCTTGACTGAATATTGCCAAGGTCCATGCCATGAAAATCAGGTAGGGCTCAAATAACTTGTGGATGCAGAAGAATATGCCTGGATGTATGGTAACTGTGTGCTTATTGTAAACCATTCGGTGTTCTTAACTTGTCAGCATCTTTAGTTGTGATATCAATAGTGAAATGGACAAGACTAAAAATCACACTTCTAATCTTCTGTGCCTTGCTTGATGCAGTCTTTTCAAGTCATATAGCTGTGACTTTTGGTAGATTCCTCTAGAGTGCCCTGCTTAGGTAGTGTAGAAAGGTAAAGAATGTAGTTACATGCTGCTATATTTTATCTGAAGAGAACTGTAGTAGATGAAATTGCAGAATTTTTACTATGGATTAGCAATGGGAATATTGTGGTGGGTGAAATTACAAAGATTATCTATTCTTGATACTAGAAATACCGAAAGAAATACCATGCAGTATTAATGCTACTTCATTAACATGCAGAAATGAAGTGCAGAGTGCTTCTGTTGCTATTGCTGGTAATCAACAGCCTTTACTTAATACTTTAAAAACAAACAAACAAATCCTTCAGTGGATTAAATTTTGAACAGTCACATTTGATTCACTAATGGGTGGGGGAAAAAAAATCTGTAAAAAAAGTAATATTACAGGACTGGAGATGGAAGAAAAAAATCTGTTTCAAGTTAACTTGTTCTCCAAGAAGTTTACTTGAGGAACACTGATAGTGAAAGGGAATGATTAGTTACACTTTATTACTTAGACCTACCTGCTGGGAAGTCCTCGGGATTTGAGTTATGCTTGTTTACACCGATTCCAAGTCTGAGTCATTGTATTTCATAGACAAATGCTCCACACTCTCATTTTCATTTTTTCCTCTCTGTCTTTCTGGAAAATTTTTCCTGTCCTATTGTCCTATAAACTTGTTAGAAAAACATACCATAGGCTTGTATAACTGACACTTATTTACAAGGCTGTAAAAGCGTTTGGGAAGTGTCATTGGTCATAATAACAGTTTTGAATTCCATGACCACAAATGTCCTCCTGTGCAGGACGTGTCCAGATGCATGTAGAAAACCTTAATCTTTGCAAACACTTCATGCTATAACAGCAATATTAATGATGCTTGCTGAATGCAAATTAAGAATTTGACTGCAAATTTGATTGTGCTTCCATTCAGGCATGTCTTTTATGTATCTGGATGTGTGTTCAGCTGAATCTGGCAGCATTCCTGTGGGCTGCTGTCTCTAACTTGTACCACTTGGTGCCAAACCCTGCATGATTCTCTGCAAGAGTATTTTAGCTTACACCACCTTTGTTCCAGCTGTGTACTTCACTGCTGGCAGTGCTGGGGTTAGTTATGTACTACACAGGTCTCCTCCGGCACCTCTTGTGACCTGTTTTCAGGCTGCTCTGCTTTGGCTGGGAGGTTCATTACTGTTACAAGGTCCTTCAAATTCTGTGGGGGTTTTCTTTGGGGAATTTGCTGATGTGCATATTCTCTCTCTCCCTCCCTCTGCCCGTCCTGTGTCCCTCTTTCCCCCCTCCTTCCTTCCATCGCCCCCTTGCCTCCAACTCCCTTCTCTTATTTTGCAGACTTGCATAGCCACCCATGAGTCTAATGGGATTGATATTATAATTGCACTCATCTTGAATGACATAAACCCTCTTGGCAAATACTGCATGGACTTGGTGCTTCAGCTGAAGGTACAGTAAATATAAATTTGTTTATTTAAATTTGAGTAATAATCGAAGACATACCTATGCAAGAGCTCTAGGCAACCTGACATTTACTTAATCCTACTATAGCATAATATACTCAGCAGCCTTTGAAACCAAACATTGCAAATGAATTCAGCTCAGCTTCTGAATCCTTATCAGGCTCTCTACCACAGACCTTTCGACCCACTGTTGTGTTTGGGAGTATAACCTGAGCTTTTCTAAAAAAAATCCTATCAAAGAGATGCGATATACCCAACATGGAGAGTCTATATTGTGGGCATAAAATCTCATGGGATTGTTAAATGGTAACACTGTACAGACATGTAACAAGTCAGGCATTCTCTGTTTATACTGAACTCTTAAAAATTTTTTGAGAAGGAGATGTGAAAAAATAATAATATATCAGGTGACCCATAATGTCAAATAAAGTGGAAAACAAGGCTAAAGTAAATTGTATTTTGTTTCCCTTCTCATTGTCCTCTGAGGAGGAGGACAAAGTGTAGAGTGGGAGGGCTTGTAATTTTGTTTAGTATTCTCTGGAGAGCTCCATAGGCTCGTAGATGTTTTCCTCTGGTCCGTGTGCCAATTAGGGTAGAACTTGTCCAGGAGGAGCCTTGGGTTATTGCCTTTTCTTGCAGATGGCCTGTTTCCTCTCCACAACCAGCAAATGCTTTGTGGTAGCTGCACTGCATCATATTGGCAACATTATGGATGTCTAATAAAATAATTAATATAGCCGTATATCATGTACAATGAAGCATTGAATCAACAGTGCTTTACACATGATTTTAATAACTGTAATTACATTTTTGAATGGCACTGTAATTCAGGCCCCCCTCAAGCAAAACACTTAAGGAGACATTTAACTTTGAGCATGCAGACAGTTCTTTTGAAGTCTAAATTTAATTTTCTGTAAAGACCTAGCTACAATAACTCCAATGCCATTTTGATTAGCCATTATTATGAAGCTAGCAAATGCTTGTAGAACATATTTTCTATGTAATAACCAGAACTGGAGTTTAGAGGTGTCGCTGCAAGGACCAGTTTGGCCTTGTTCACAGAAGACTATATGTGCCTTACTCTTACTTAAATAGCAAAAATCGTGGTGAATGATACCAGAAGTTCAAACTGTGGAAATGATTCTGATTTTACAGAATCACAGAGTCATTTAGGTTAGAATGGACATCTCGAGGTCATCTTGTCCAACCCCCCTGATCAAGCAGGGTCAGCTAGAGCAGTTTTCCCAGGACCATGTCCAGTTGAATATCTCCACAGTTGGAGACTCCACAACCTGTCTGGGCAAACTATTCAGTAAAAAAACAGTAAAAAAGTGTTTTCTTGTGTTTAAATGGAATTTAATGTGTCTTAATCTGTGTACATTGCCTCTTGACCTCTCACTGGGCACTGCTGAGAGAAGTCTGGCTCCCTCTTCTTCATTCCCTCCCATCAGGTGTTTAACATCCCTCTGAGTCCTCTCTTCTCCAGGCCGAACAGTCCCAGCTCTCAGCCACTCCTTCTATGAAAAATGCTCCATTCCCTTAATTATCTTTGTGGCTTTTTGCTGGACTAGTTCCAGTAAGTCCATGTCTCTCTCATACTGGGGAAGCTCAGAACTGGACACAGTGCTGGGCCGGATGTGATGTCAAGAATTAGATCTGAATTAAGAAGTTACTGGGTTTTATTTTGAGTGACAGCACATAGAAATAATATAGCACCGAGTTTACCAGGTGATGTTTAGCATTGACAATCTGTCAGTGTTCACAGGCAACTCTGAAGTTACAAATAAATACATTTTGCAGTGAAATACAGAATGCAAATTATATAGGCCCACACTATTACACATACAAACGAGCTCAGACACTGTTTTCAGGGAACGTTATATGTTGAACTCACCCCCAACCAAAGCAAAGGCAATGCAGAATTATATTTTCCCATGCCATCTTAATTTAGCTTGTTTTGCACAAAGTTTGTGATGTGGTATTTAATTACATCTTCATGGATTATATTTTCCACTGGACTCCCGAATTGTTTAGTGAGCAGGGTAGACAGTGTTCACTGAGTGCACAGATGGCCAATGTTCTGTTCTGCCTCTTGTTATTTTGAGGGTGACCCTCTGGCCTTCCTTACTGACTAATATTTAAGTCCTGGCACGTAGCATGACCTCAGTATCTGCTACTCTGTATAGTGGTAGGATGAACAGATGTTGTAGTCCAAGGGAAGAGAGAGTCTAATACGAGTATCTTTTTGGCTACATCTAGTTGCTTCACACCAAAATTCTTATGAGGAGATGAGATGTGAAATCACGTAAAGAGAAATGAAGACTAGGAATACTTTGGGCTGTCCTGTTTGTAGCACCTGGGAACTGATTTTTTGCAGTACTGATGTGTCATGAAGAACTTTATACTGTATTTTTCAGTTAATGGACCTCTTTTCCTCATTGATAGCTGGGAATGGAAATCAGATCCTAAGTTCTCAAAGCATGCAAAAAATGAGGTAGGAATAGTCAAATGAGCATCTCAGTGTCAGTTACAAGTGATCAAAGAGAGAAAAAAACCTGAGAATGCACGTGCCTGCTGTAATTCTAGGCTGTGGCATGGCACTTTTGCTGAGTCAGTGGAAAGAAGCTGGCTGTTGATGACACAAAGTCCTACCCACCCTCTGCCTTTCTTCACTTTCTGGAAGCCACAGCAGCCTTCTCTCCATCCCCAGGGTTATCTGCACTGGGAGATGGCTTCAAAGTCCTCACCCGTGAATGAGTAGACTGGTGCCTTCCTCCACTGTTTCTTCCCCTTCCTTCTCAAGCTAGCTGGCAGCCTGTCTTGCCCCCTTCTCTCTCAGAGATCCTACCGATGCTACCACAGCTGACTTGGTCACCACTGTAAGGGAAAACTGCAGCAGAAAATGAAGGATCCAGTTCTTCAGAGCAGCACCTTGTCAGGAGTCTTAATCAAAATGCTGTCCTTTCCCTCTGCCTGGTCTCAATCTCTACGCACATTACATTTCTGCAGTATAGGTTGCAAGGTAAGGAATCTGACTAGACCTTTCCAATGGACAGTCCTGATTTGATTTTGGAGCAAAGGGGAGCTATGGAAAAATTCATGTGGAATCCTGCTCTCCTTTATCCAGTCCTAGTCTGGTCTTCTCATCTGTTGTTCTTTGTCCTTATCTCATTCTTGAGTTGGCAAGCCCAGTGTCCTCTGTCCTGGCTTCTCACTCAACTCCCAGAAGGTCCTAGCTCCCCTGCCATGTATAAATCCTCATTCTATTAAACTACCTTGCTTCCATCTATGCCTTCCTTCTGCAGCTGACTTCTCAACCTACAGTCCTCCAGTTGGAGATATTCAAACCTCAGCTTGACACAGCCTTGAACAACGTGCTTTGAGCAGGGGGTGGGACTGCTGGAAGACTGGTCCAGAGGACAGCCTCGAGTGTTGTGATTCAGCCTGCATGGGTTTTTGATTCTGTGCCCACCGAGAAAAGCTCTGTGGACTTTTATTTATGGAACTTGCAAGTTTCTACAGTATAGTATTCAAATTGTAATTTAAAAAATGCTTACAAGGTGGACAAATTTGGCTGGGTTTTCCCTGGGGACTACAACTTGCATGACTGTGTTATCTTGGCCTCTAGTCCTGCAGATTTTCAGCTCTGCTATCAAAACTTGGAGCTACAAAGGCTGCTTAAAACAGAAGTTGCTTGAACATGCAGAAAATAACATCTCTTTTGCCTCTGTCCCAAAAGCAGCTGAACCCTTTTCCTCCAGAATTGCCCATAGTAATTGTCTGAGGCACTCACACACTGTGAGAAATTTCAGTTTGAATTACTGATGTTGGGCAATAAGCAGCTTTGAATGATGTTGAGTGGTGGGTTGAGAGTTTTAGGGGCCCCTACCTGTATCATGGTACTGCGGTCTGCTTCTGAGTATTCAAACAGCTCAGTCTGTAATGGTGAGGGGATGCTGTGATGGGTGAACCAAGGTAACCATGCTTTGCCAGAAAGCCATCAAACCTCCAAAGCCATTCTTCCTCTCCCATTCACAGCATTAGATGTAACTGAAAGTCGGGTCTCAGAAGTCTAAGGCACTACTGGGTCACTGCTGCTAATGCTTATGCTACTGAATCCTTGGAAGAGAGCTTGGTGAAAAGCAGCCAGCTGACAAAGTAAAGAATATCTTTATATGTTCTCCTGGGAATATTTGTTAGTGAAACAAGATCCCAGGAATGTATGAAAACAGTTTATTTTATAGCCTTTCAAATAATAACCAGTTGGACCCTATAAAAACCAAAGGGTAAGGAAACCTGCCTGAATAATGAAACCTTCAGTGTAATACATTTTGCAGTTACCTCTGTTGAGTATTCTTTTAACACAAATCCATGGCAAAAATTGCCAGGTGGGCAATAAGAAAAGGAAATGGGATTTCATTTCTTCTGCACAGTATAGAAGAAGGCTCTGTAATTAAGTTGAATATTTTTCAATATTTAAAATACTTCTTCCAATATAGCATGCAGGGATAGTTAGCCTTACAGTGTGCTGACATTAAAATGGGAGAAAAACCCTATTAAATATGTCAGTAAAATAAAATATGGAAGTAGTTTAAAATCTTATCCCCTAAAAAAGTGCTCCTCATAATCTCAATTAAAACAAATGCAAGGTTCGTTAATCCATGAAATAGATTTTTAAATTTGCATTAACTTGGTTTTGTATCTCTAGAACAATGCCTCCAAGCTTTTGCTGGCTATTATGGAAAGCAGGCACGACAGCGAGAATGCGGAAAGAATCCTTTTCAACATGAGACCAAGGGAACTGGTGAGAAAACTTCTGAATATTCATAAATCTTTTGGCTGAAAAAAAATCTGTCATTAAAACATTTTTAAAATTATCTACATCTAAGCTGAGAAGTGTTGGCAGCGTATAGTGACACAATGTATCAGGATAGTACTAATTCACAAAAAGTACTTTGAAAGGATCAAGCATGCATGATTTCAGTCTTTATGACTTCATTATTTTTATCCGTTCCAAGCACTTTTCTGTAATTGTTTCCTAACTGTATTATCATCCTCTGGTAGACTGTCTTCAAGTACGCTTTGTCAGGGGCTGGGAAATTAAGCTTGTACAGTTTGTGAAACAGTGCTAACAGAAGTGTGTGTGTAGACATATTATATATATATATTATAGGTATATATGTTGTCTGTTATACATATATGTCTCAGGAGCAAACAGACAGACTTACAAGCAGTTGTCGCTGTATTTTAGAACAACCATGATATTTCTGTAGGTCTCCAGGAATTTTAATTAGGTTGTAAGTTTGGAGAAATTGTTCTTAATCCAGTTGACCATGTAAGAGCAGTGACTGAAAAACCTGTTTTGTGGGAAATCTGTGGGCACCAGCCCCTGCACTGGAGCAGAGCCCAGTGGCCTGCTGGTTTTGGGACTCATCACCATGGTGACACATCAGCATGATGAGGCTGTCCCCATGGTACAACCTCAGGATCAGGCCCTGCGTGGGGAATGGAGGATTTCTCCCCTGTTTGTCCTGTAAGAGGCTTTTGAATATTTTGGAATTACCTCATCACCCTGCCAGATCTGTATCTTCCTTTTCTTTTTGGTTTAGTGTTTTTTGTTGTTTTGGTTTGGTTTTTTTCCCCCTGTTAAATTGTATAGATGACAGCCAGCTCTACGCAGAGAGAAATTATGACTTCATTCTATGTGCTGTGCAAGTCTACCTGTGGTAACTGTGGCTCTGTCTTTAAAAGCATTTTTAAAAACACCTGTTCGGAGAGGCTCAGCATCCCTGCTCATTTCTCATGGCTGCAGAAGTTTTGCTGGGGAGAAATGTGGCAGTTTGGAGCTTTGTAAATACTTCAAGCTTGTCTTTATTCAGAAGGTGTTTCTCAGACTGCTCGCTCTTCTTGCAGGACTTGCAGGGCACCCATCCAGGCTTGAGCTGAACAAAACTAGTGTGTTTGGTGCTTTTTCCCTAAGAATACAGTTATTTCATCTCTTCTTGGTTGGGTTTGCATTACAGGTGGATGTGATGAAGAATGCGTATAACCAAGGCCTTGAATGTGACCATGAGGAGGAGAATGGTGATGATGGCATCTCCCCAAAAGATGTTGGCCATAATATCTATATTTTGGCACATCAGGTAAGTCTTATTTGTTGTGTGGCTGCTTCCAGAAAAGTGTTACATAGCTAAACTCCACACAAAACCTGTCTGATCAAATAGGGGAGTTTTCCCGTCTTCTGATTTCTGGCTCATGTTTGTGTACAACGTGACTTTATCTGGAAAGCTGCTGAGAGCAGGAGAAGTAAGCTGTCTCACTGTGTGAGCAGCCACCCTATGGGATTTGGTAGGCTCGATTTTTGTGAAATAACAATGTAGAGCAAAGCAGTTAATGTCTTCTTAGCTTTGTCTTCTTTTAATGTTAACAGCTCATTTATATCAATCAGATCATAAAACACATTCTTCTTATTATTATTGGTGTATTTTAAATAGTAACTTCAGTCGTGATACCAAGTAAACTTGAACTGAGAAGATTCCTATTGCTTTAAATATATTAGTTAGCCAATAAGAAAAACTTGGCCTTTTTACTGTTTTCTCCTTTCAAATTATATTGTAGTTCCCTCAAGCTTTTCTTAATCACTCTTACTTCTCTTCTGGCAAAGGTAGATTGTACACTGAAGGCTTCTATTTAATGGGATATTAATTCTTTAGAGCAGTTGGTATAAAAATACTTTTATCTTTCAATTATGTTAAGAGTATTGGAAAGATTTTTTTTAAATTAAAAAAGGAAAGACCACATATTTCTTGATTATGTCATGAATGATAGCATTTGATATGTCATTTAAGGGCCAAAGTTTTAAAAAATGTTTTTACTAAGAAGAAATAAATGAATAGGGATAAGGAGTGTTCTACATTCATTATGCTTATTAAGTGTTGTTAGGAATTGAATACTCAATGGGAAAAGAAAAGAAAGCCATCTATAGTTACACTAGTATTATGCAATGTTTCTTTCAAGCAAGGAATGCAAAAACAGTTACTGAGTTATGCTTGCGTGCTTGCAGCACATTCACATAAGTAAGTGTTGTTAATATGTTGTTGTTGTGGTTGACCATGTTCTACTCTTGTATTGCATGTAGGACTGTACATATCATCGACAATCATAGGACTTTTAGAAAACAACTGTAGCTCCTTAGCTTGTATGATGATTTACTCCTTGTACGAATGCTTATAATGTAAATTCAAATGCCTGCCAAATTGAAACATTGGTGTTTTGTGTCTTCTCCCTACAGTTTGTGTTAAGTGACTTAACAGAGTTTGTGACAATGGAAAATAATTTTGGGGGAGTAGAATATAGGCCTAAAACTATATATGAATTGACTGCTAGGGTCATTTTACAAAAGAGGTCACTAGCTAGCTGAGGCATAGATTAAGCTCTGTCCCTAGATACATGTTCAGGGTGCTGGGGAGGTGCATGGTGCCACTCCACAGCTATTCTAAATGTCTGATCCATAGTTGGCATTATGGTTGCATAAGGCTGGATATTTTTGCAGCAATTTACTGAGTTCCTTCCTGTTCTGTAAAATTAAATGGCATGATTGACTCTGTATGCTGTAAAAATATCCGTCTTTTTACAAAAAAAAAAGGGAAAAAAAAGACTTTTCCTCTTCTTGCATTTCTGTGACACAGTACCTGTGTCTGCTCACAATAGCTTTGCACCCATGTCCAGCCCCATATCAAAACAATGCAATGGAGTGGCAGGCAATCTGGGGCCTTTCTCTGTCCTCCGCTAATGAAAAGCTATGATTCTTGGCACAGGACTGCTGATCTTTGACCCCAAGCTCTCTCCATGTGTGCCCTTTCACTCACCCTGGGATGGGCAGGATACAAGCATGGTCCCTCCTCAGTAAAGCCATTGTTGCCAGGTTCCTTTGCTGGCTCCACCCTCCAAACAGCCTCTTACGCTTTGCTATGTTGAAGTGGCTTTTTGGTTGCTGGGCCTTCGACTGGGCTTAGCTGACTTGATTTCTATAATATTTCTTTGCTGTGGTCCTTGCAGTTTCACGGTTCCATCTGACTTATATTTTTTCTGCAGCATGTGGCTCTTCAGTCACTTTCCTGACAGTTGCTTGTGACCACTTGCTCTAGTTACAGCCTTTTTGTCCCTCTGGTATAGCAGAATAAAGACCAAGAGTTCCTCTTTTTGCTGTTACAGCCCTCATACACAGACAGTTTATTTTGGGGAGCTCAGACTTTCAGTTTTTGTCGTTGCACTCTTCAGGGTGATGGCAGGTTCTGCATTTTGCCACCACTACATCCTTCCTTGCCCTTCCTGTGGTTGGTGTTACCAGAAGCAAAAGGCA
Source organism: Columba livia (assembly GCF_036013475.1). Taxonomy (NCBI): domain Eukaryota; kingdom Metazoa; phylum Chordata; class Aves; order Columbiformes; family Columbidae; genus Columba; species Columba livia. The sequence continues at coordinate 136,310,983 of NC_088602.1, read as the reverse complement.
TTCTTGTAAATGTTTGACCCACAGTGCATAGAAAGTTATAAATTTGTCACAAGCAAGGCTGAGATTTCTGTTACTAAATCTCCTTTGCAGCCTCCCAACCACTACCCCAAATGCCGATGCAGGCACACGTATGCAAGTGCATGTGTGCACATGTACATCACAGACCACGCACACGCATATCACACACAGAGAGGTGCCTGGGCACAGCACCCTGAGACGTGATGGCTGACTGTTAAATATACCGTGTCATGGCGGTTAGCACATCTTTTCCACGTGTTTCTCTGTCCCCTCTTTATTTCCTCATCCTCCCCAAGCCCGCCACGTGCCATAGCTGTGCTGCTTCCCCTGCACTGACTCCAGGCTATCTTGATGCTGCTGCTCCTCGCTTTTCCCGTTCGACATATTATGAGCAGAGAGGAGAAGGGGGCGGCACGGAGAGAAAGCAGAACTGACTTATCCATGAGGAACTACTCTGAGCTGCACCCCTGGGCTCCTTCCAGAAGCGATTCTTCTACAGCTGATTGTGAAGGAGTGACTCAAACTGGTGCTTGAGGTCACATCCCAGAAAAAGAAGCCTATTATTGGTAGATAGGGAACATTTGCAGTTCTCTTGAAAATCCACGGAAGAGATTCTGTTTTCTTCATCTTGCTCAAATGCCGTGCTGAGAGCCAAGCCATCAACTTGACATTGCTAATTTCTTACAGTAGTCTGGAGTGGATGCCAGTGGTCTGTTATGGAGAGCTACACCAGCTCTTACACCTCTTATTTTCCAGCTGCAGTGAAAAGAAATTGGTGGAGTATTTTTATTACTGTACTTTTAAAAGATCCTGTTAAAGCAGGCTACACTTTGTTTTGCAAAGTTAGTAAGGTTGTCCGCAAAAGGACTTCATCTTGATGTGATGTCTCTGTAGAGATTATGAAAGCTTTTGACATAGTAGCACAAAAGAGTTTCATGCTTACTTCTTATGTCCAGAAGCATTAGCGTAGGAGAATCAAGTTTTGAAATGGCTACCCAAAAAAAAAAAGAAATCATGAAAGGCTAAAGAAATCCTCTGGCTTTTCAGGTTCCTGCTTGAGCTTGCTACCTGTTAGTTACAACAAAGTATTGCAGTAGCTTGTAAACTAAAAACCTTTCTTGGAGTTAGTGCTATTTCTACAAAGTTCATAACCCTTTTACATTTTACTATAAAGTAAGATAAGGCACTGGTTATAACCACAGGCTCCTGTCGTTTGCATGCGTGTATATATGTTCCTCTGTTAACAGAAAATACTTTGGTGTGTTTCTCTGTGTTTTTCAGCTAGATGCAAAGTCTCTAAATCAGGCATGAAGCCCAAGCTAATACACTGTGCCCTTCAGCACGGGCTTTATTCATGAGGCTTAGAAGAACGTGAAATAACGTTACATAGCTTCTAGTCAGCTTGCAGCATGGGAAGAATGCACTTTCATCTGCCTGTAAAGCTACATAGACATGTCTTTGGTCTAGAAGGATGTGAGTGAATAGGGAAGCAAATTGTAATGCTATAACAAATTTTTCAAATTTTCAGTGCCTTGTGACTTCCTCCACCTGGTTCCCAAAGCTGTTGCAGGAGTATAGGGGTGCTGACCTAGTGTGTCACCCCTTTCATGATGCATGTTCTGTGCTCTCAGACAAGCAAAATGTTTATTCAACTGCTCAATTTTAAGCATGTGCTTAAAGGCCTTGCTGGACAGAGAGTGTAGGTCTTGGAACTCCACAGCATCTTTGTAACCTCCAAGTAAATAGAAGAGTGGATTTTTTTTTGAGGTTAAGCTACAAACTTATTTAGATCCTAACAGAGTACCAAAACTACTTACATTTTTATAATTCCTGGTGGCACTAAGGCTTAATGAAAAGTCATTTCCTCCATCCCATAAGGTTAGAAGAAATTAATGCTGCTTGATATCAATGCAGGTATACAGCATAAACAAACATGGTCTCAAAACAGGCTGTCTTCTCATAGACTAACACAGCTGGAAGTGTTCTTCCATTGATAAGTTTTTAAAATAAACCCAGGGAAAAGCGGCAGGATACACTGTGAATTGTAAGGTTCTTACTGCAGGTACTACCAAGCATCCTGTAGCACTTGGACATAATGAGTAAGTCATACTTCTTCCTCTCTGGTGCTAATTTTAAATGGACTGAGCAAAATAAGTCATTTGGCCTTATATGTTCTTAATATACATTAATACATTAATAGCAGAATCAAGATTTCATTGTCAAACTTGGCAAGCTTTATCAAACTGTCTATTGCCATGTTTACTGCATGCAGTATATTGCTTATCAGTGTACACACATGAAAAATATTTGCTAACTGGGCAATTAAAATAGCAATAATTGATGGCAGGATTTATACTTTGGGAGTAGTGGTGCACTGCAGGCTGTTTTTTAGAAGTTACTATTTTTGACATTTGAAACAAAACTGGTTTGATAATAAGACTTGGCAATGATATATTAATTATGGAGAAACTGAAGTCAGTTTTTAAAAATTTAGCTATCTAAATCTGCAAAATTCTAAGAAGCACAAAGCCTTTTTTTTCTGTGGGTTTGTGTTTAGCATGTCCTATATCTTTCCTCAGGTTTGAGTACAGCAAGGGCTGGGACCAGCTTTATTCTCCACATCTATGTTGTGCCTAGAACTACGTGGTTCTTTGACTCTCATATGCTACAGCAGAACAAATAAATTATAATAATTACAGTCATTTCAGAAATATTTAAAGAATTAATCCTACCTTTCGTAGGATTTTGAAACAGTTAAAAGCTTTCATTAATTTTTCCCCTGCGTCTTAAAGTAGGTGGTATTTTACCTGGTGTTATAGGTAAAGATACCAAGCCAGAAGCAGGTGTAGACAAGTTATTGGCTGTCATGGGAAGGGAATACAGCTTGTCTGATCCCCAGTGCTTTGTTTCAACTGCTACATTTGTTTTCCTCTTATGCTCACTCAATCCCAGCTACTTTACTAATGAGGAAAATTGACATTTATTGGGTAGTACAGTTGAGAAGTGCATTATCACTACGCACAATAGTACTCCAAGAGTCTTTTAGAGAGATGGTGCTAACATGTATTTTTCAAATAAATGTTCCTGTCCTGGTAATATTAATATTACAAATTGTTAAGGCAAGAGGAACTTTCATGAGATAACAGATACAAGTGCGTGCATGTGTGTGAGGAGGGTATTGTAAGAACTAAGCTCTTTTGTGTTGTAGCTTGGAGCAGCTGCCAGATTTCCTTCACTTGCCTGTATTTTAATGTTTAGACAGCTGAACTTAGACCTTGGTCCTCCTTTTCCATTGTGTTTTTGTGTGTTTGCATAAAATACATATACTATAAAGTAAATACGAATTCTCATACCCATCCATTTGTCTTGACCCACATATAGTTCAAGCCAGGACAAGGGATTCCATGGCAAGACCTTGCTTAAAATGATGGGAGCAGATCTTCCGTGATTTAATGTGTGGGGAACACAAGAAGTAATGCTATGAATGTGTGCCTCCAAATACAAGATAGGATCACTGCATATAACTTGTCCTTTAATATGAGAATCTAAAGCTTTCTGAACTGACTAGGTTGTCCCAGGTAGACAAAACAGTATTCTGCGTGAAGTAAGTGTGACTGTGGTCAGGGGTAATTTTTTGGTGAAATTTGGCTGTTTAAAAATAAATGTTGATGAAGAAGGCAGAAATTATTTGCTTAGTATTGTGCATGTACAAGCACCTTCTGTAAGATACAGCAAAGAAACACCTGGAAGGCTATTTAGGATAACAACCTCACTGGGCTACAGTGGGCATGAAATGGCTGAAATGATAACATCATGGTTATGCCACGGAAAAAAAAGATTAACAAAAGCCAAGTGGAAAAGTCTTACAAGAACACTTTTTCCCCTTTGCCCTTGATGGTGGTTTTAGCAGCCCATAACGTTCCCTAAAAGAGATCTCCCTGTCCTGTGGGTTCCCAGAATGTGTTGCTCTAAAAGACAGGCTTATTCTCCTGCAGTTGGAAAGCATCTTTCAGCCCCAGCAAGGATCCTCCAGAAGAGTTGTAGATCTGGGGACCACATTGGTTCAGTGAATTTTTAAGCTTGTGGACCCGTTCCTGCCCACTCTCTGCCTCAGGCAGATGCTTTGCTCAAAACCAGCGCTGTGGCCCATTAGTCCCCTAAGTATCTGTCTTCACAAAACATTAGGTTGTGCCTAGGTTCTACTGACAAAGATTTTGGGTTGATCCTGTTCCGTGAACAAGATGGCTTAGTTCATTTCATTTGAATTTTTAAACATCTCAGACTGGTACACTAGAAGTGGGGTCTTTAGTGTATGAGAACAGGATTTTGGAAAAAAAAAAAACAAAACCAAAACAAATAAGAAAAACGTCTGAGCTTGTCTGTTTTAAATGGATGTACTCTACTGGAATCACTGCTTGTGTTGAGTGAAAATATGGATCAATCACGTATTATGTAGCAATGACCATTTTCAAATTTGGCAGCTGATGTGGACAAGTGGCAATTGGTAGGTGTTGTTGGAGATTGTTTTCCCAAGCACGTGATGGCAAATGGAGAAAAATACTACACATGCTTAGATAAACAGGACTATCTTTTGAGAGCAGAACTTGATCAAACCTGTCCTTTAGGGTAAACCTGTCCTTCAGGATGAATAGCTGTGAGTTTGTGCAATAAGGATGCTCCCTTTCTGCAGGACAGGTAGAATTTTTAGAGCTAAAGGATGTTGGGTTTTGCAAGGCTTTGCTGAGGTCTGCATTTTTTTTTGTTTTGTTTTTTGTTTGTTAGTTTCTCTCTCCTTAACAGAGAATCTCTTGCTGATAGCAGTGCCCAAATAAAGGGCTAATGGGTACCAGTCCTGGGAACCGTGACTGTCAGGGGACTCGTATCCTTGGCTGCCAGACCTGAAACTTCTCACAGAACTTTTATGCTCCACATGTTGTTTTGTAGTTATCATCCTGATGAGACAGGCTATGGCATCAAAATGACACAGGCTAATTAAATGTCAGCAGAATCAGAAGCTGTTGCAAGGCTTTTACACTTAGATTGCCAAGATTGAAACAGAAGCCAATGACGCACATCACCCTCCTTGCGGCTCATTAGGATGGTATATAACTGTACCTTCAGCCAGCTACAGTATAGAGAGACAGTACGGAGGCTGCCACAGGGGCTTGACACTAATGAGCACCTGAAAGATTAAACAAATGTCTGTGGCTGCTGGTAGGTCTCAGGTTAAAACCTTGGCAACTTGTGCTCGTTGTTAGGTCTCGGGTTGAAACCTTGGCAACTTGTCCTTCGATGTTTTCTTTTTCTCCCCTTCTCCTTGGAAGCATTCTCCTCAGAATCCTGTCATGACTTTGATAGGGATCTACGTGGGGACCTCTGTTTTCCCCTGGTCTCCTGTTGACTTAGGCTGCTAAGAGCTGCTAGGATTCGGACTAGAGCTTTTTATTGTAGGCTGGGCACAAAGATTTTAGCTTATTTTCATTTTTCTGGTTCTGCTTCTCTAGAGTAAGACCAAGTGTCCATTATACATATGTGTGTGGTTTATTGTATGTAATATTAATGAGGGGTATATCCTGTTTGGCTCTGGCGACTGTGCGTTTCACTAGTGCACAGGTGGCCTTAATATTTCTGCTTTGTGCGTTCCTTCTTCTGTCTTTAACTTCTGTAATCCTGAGTCCTTTTGGTTTGTGGTTTACAAGATTTTTTTGTCATTGGGAAATATGTTGTATTGGTGTCAGGGCCCAAACGTTACACCAGAAGAAATATCCTTTCTTTGTCAAATGTCTGCATTGTGAAATCTTCACATTAGTCTGTGGTTTTACTCTGAAAATGGGCTGTGGGACAATGAATTACTGTTTAAGACCATCTCTGCTCTCAGGCTCTATTTGCAGTCCTGTATTAGTAATAAACATGCTACCTTTTAATTGTGATCTGAAGCAGAATGGGCTGGGAGGATGACTTTAGTTCTCCCTTGATTCTGTATCACCAGCAGCGCAGTTACGTAGCTTCCCACTTAAAGAATGGGTCTTCGTTTAGCCGTATCCTCAGCTGGTCTACATGGGAATTCCTCCACTGAAAGTAGGCAAGCAATACTGATTTATACTAACAGTGAGCTTGACCTGTTGCCCTCAAACAGTACTCAAACCATGGAGCTCCCCACTTGCAATTGGCATGCACAGTCTTCGTGAAGTGATGATATATGGGTGAAAAAGACCATGGCCTGACTTAAAGCTTTTGGATTGAATTTGCATGGAGGAGCGTTAAGTAGAAATGAAAATAATTTTACTTGTACACTGAGTAAACTCAATCCAGAGGTTGTTGAGTGACAATAAACGTGGAACCGCACAGAGCCATCTTTGCAAAGTCAGTCTTCAAAGTAGGCTGCACTTCCACTTGCCCTCAACTGCAGTGCATACGTATCGTCTGCTCAGAGATGTATGTAATGTACCTACTTACTTCACTCCGATTGCAGCAAACTCCCCCTATTAAGAAAGCTGAATTACACTAAGTGTTAAATTGTAATAGTCAGCTGTAGGTGGAGGCTTGCTCTGGAGGCAAAGCTGGCCTTTTCCATTAAAGATGACCTTCAAATGAACCAAAGTGCTCTTTTACTTATATCTAAAGCACGACTAAAATATTTTACTCTAAGCTAGGAGGAACTTGCTTCCTTTGTTTGTTTTGAGGGGAAGTGAGGGTAACCTTGGAAATATCATGAAGTGAAGTCTGGTCTTACTTAATATTACCAGAGCAGTTCTAATAGGCCTCAGATATCTGCCTTGTGAAATCCTATACCTTAATTAAAAGCAGGGGGGGACATCTTCTCTAACAAAGACATAGGTTTTTATCCATCTCAATTGTTCAGTAGGCATTGAAGTAATTACGGGTTAACAAAAATAAAGAGCATTAATCAGAATGTCAAATATGTCTGTTCCTCGCAGTTGCTCAGTTTTAACTCTCATCTCCTCTGATGTCATAATAGAATCAGATATTTCAGTCACAGAGTTGTCCAGAATAGACAAGATCTCAATCTACAAATAGGCAGAGTTACCTCAGTTGCCATCCTTTTTATTTCACTTATTTAACACGGTGCAGAAACCGAAAATTAGGTCCACCTTGCACTTTTTCTGAGGCAGCTTTAAGACTTACTGATTAAAAGTGTCCAGCTGTGAAATTTAGTTTTAACAGCTGATTATGCTTTTCTACCCAAAAGTGAGGTGTTCGGTTACTTATGACGACCAGTAGGTTTATAGGAGTAAAACACCTTTAGACCTGCACACAGAAAGCATCTCATCAGCCTGGGGTCAAACAAATGCTTTCTCTGCCATTATGTATGGGCAAGGATTTTCTGAGTTTATTTTACGAATGATGATCTGTAGTAGCCTTAAATGAACTTGGTCTTTTCAGCCTTTTTTTTCCTCTGTCTGCAGAGCACCATTTAGCTGGTAGGTGGTTGGATAAAGCAGCATTGTTTGTGAATGTCTGATGAGGAGGGAGATGAAAATTTTACCCTTTTGCTCTCCCACCAAGAAGTGTTACTTCATAGGTGCCAGGTGAAAGTGCTCTTCTGAGGACAGTAGCTATAATACAGAGTTGGAAAGAGCAACTCACCATTTTACTTTCTCTACTCTCTGTTCCTAGGCCCCCACATTATTTTTTGAAGACATTGTGCTTTGCTAACTGGAGGGTGAGGCAAACATTCAACAGCATGATTGAAAAAGCTGGAAAATCTCAACACTGTAATTATTTGAAGGGAGACATCTCTCAGTTCCTGTTCATTTCCGCACTTAGTAACTGCCCTGTTTTGTACCCCACGAAGTATATACATCAGACCCTTGTACAGATTAGGAAATGCGTGTCTCTTGTGAATTTGACAGACTGCAGCTTCAGTTATTTACTTGCTGCTTTAATCTCACATGTTTTTGACCCTCAATAACCAAACTAGGGTTTTCTGCGTGTTGTGCAAATACCTGTTGAAGAGGTGGAATGGTAACAGGATTGGCTATGAACAGACTTTTTATTTTGCTGTTGCTGTAACAACTAAGAGGACCACATAATGCCCATACACAAGTGCTTGAATCATGGAGGCTGAATCATGATACCAACCTGGAACTGAGGACTTGAGCCTCTTTAATGAGTTTCATTGAAGCTATCAGTAGATACTTCATACCTGCCTCTTCAAGTGCGGCGCATGTACAGTAGCCATCTTCCAAGCCATACCTGCATGTAGCGGAGCTGGGGGTTATATCATAGATTGGGTTGGTGAACTTCATCCAGTTTAAGCTGTCACAGTGTGCAAAAGATACCATGGCACTGTACTGCAAATGTATGAGATGAGACTTAAGTGTGGGGAAACATGAGGAGGGAGCCAGCGATGCAAGTCTCACACTTTGGGTCTGAGACTGAGCTGGTTTCTGTATAGTTTGGGTAGACCCTGGGGAAGAGCATGAGCCTGTTCTGGAAGTATCAGCCCATGTGTTAATTTCTGCTCTACTCTTGGTGCCAGAGGAAGGGAGGTTGACTGCCAGTCAATGTCTTCTAGCTTATTATGGCTTACAGAAGGAAATATGTCCACACTTAAGACTTAGAGACTTATAACTGTGGTTCCCCTCAGCACATTGCCTCCAAAATAAGACATAAACAGTTCCTCCTTTTGTTTGTGCTAACCTTCCTTTTCTTTAGAATCCATGTGCTGGACAGCAGTAGATAGCTATTTTTCAAAGAATAACTATTTTGAATAAGAAGAGAAACCGAGAAAGTAAAGTGCTTGATAGTGGAAGGATTTTGAGAGTTCCTGAAAAGGGTATGCCATTCACAGCTCTCTTATCTCAGGCTTATGTATTTATTTTGTATGTATATAAATATTGATGGCTTTTAGAGGTGAACACTTCATTTGCTTGCTGGTCTGTTGCTGGTTTTGGTGTTTCTCAAACTGGGTCTGTACAATGTTGGTGAGTGTGCCAATAAGATCTTATTTTGGGCACAGTGTTTTATCTGCCTTTCATAGAGGTTGCATGTGGCTGGGATCTTCTTCCTTGTTATGCTGTGAGGAAGACTAGTTGCAGTAACTCTGCTCCTCCTCTTTTTTTCTGCCTTTTCCATTGAACTTTCTCATTATCTTCCCATAATCATGTCTGACACTTCTATCATCTCCTTATGTCCCTCTGTCCTGTATTCTCCAGAATTTTGCTTGTAGTAATCATAGGAGACAGTCTACAAATGTGACCAATGTATGAATTGAGCTGGTTTGGCTCATGGAGGCACAGCTGCCTATGACAGTTTACAAGTAACCTGCTGAGATGTTTCAAACTCACCCATCTCAAATTAATTTTGTTTTGTTGCAATACATTTTATCTGACCTGAACTTTCCCCGCACATACACTTTTCTTTTTTGCAAGTAAGCTTTGCCTGCAAAAGAAATTACAAAGATGACAAATGGAAGTAAAGCTCATTGAAATATTAGCAAGTAATTTTGGCTTCTGCTGTCTTTCATCAGGGATAAAAGAACAGCAAAACCACAGCAAAAATAGCAATAAAATTACTGTGGGGGCTGCAAACATAATAGTGATAGAGATCACTTGACTGTGGTGGTTTCTCTTACGTGATAATGTCAAGGTGTTTTATTTCTCCCTTTCCTTTGAGGAAATAGTAGATCACTATTATCCACAATTTGTAGTGTGCACCACGTGGAGGCTGGGGAGGAGAGGTGGTTGTCTCAGAGGTTACATGAGGCCATGGAAGACCCAGCAACAGAATCCAAAGCGTCTGGACCACCCAGGGCCCTGCTCATGTACCACAAGCCATCAAGGGAAGATTAAACTCTTTTGGTTGCTCTGTACAGTATAATCATCTAAATGAAATCAATGAATACTTGATTTGAGAGTCTCCCATTGCTCCATCCCTGCTGTTCCTAATGTTTGTTAACAGATTGCTTTGTGGTAGAGTGCAAAGGTGCCGCTCTGTAAAACTGTAATGACTTCTGGAAAGGAAGTTGCCGTGTGTGTTGCAGAAAACACCATTCAGTTTTGATTGGAACATGGGGAGTTGAGAAGTTGTTATTGCTGTTAGTACAGCCAGTTGGAATAAAAATTTCTGCTCAGTTATGGTTAAGATGACATTTTCTTTCTCCTTGCTTTCTCTCTATCCTTGTTTACCGATGGAATAGGAGTGTTCTCATTTGCCCTGGGCAGGGAGCTGGTGTGTGGTAAGGTCCTGGCATGTTGAGTAAAAGGATCTCATTGTCTGTCACCCAACTTATTTGCTACTCCCTCGACTTTCTTTTTGCTGTTGTTTCTCGGTCCTTGGGGTTTTTCTTGTCAGTCCCCAGGAGCCTTTTTTATCCTTTCTCACTCTCTAAGCAGAAAATGAAGCATTCAGTGAGATGACAGGGGTTTCCCCTTGTGAGGGGGGTTTGGTGGTGCCAGATCTCACACTGCCTGGCTCCGGGAGCCAAGGGATTGAAGGGGAAAAAAGAGGAAGAGATTGCAGCTGTACATGAGCCCCAGCTGCATGAGTGTTTGCACAGCAAGGTGAAACTAATCTGAACAGATGCAATTATTCTGCTGTTGCTGCAAGTTATATTTTATCTTTGTCCTGGTGAAAGACTGCTGGCCTTTGGGCTGGCAACCCTACACTGCAGTGCATCTGGTTACTGACAGGGTACAGACAAAGATGATTCACAGCAGATCTATCAGTTGTCACGCACAGGGCAGCAGCCCTGTACAAACAGCTCTTGCCTCACTTCCCCCAAGGTCTGTAGTTCATGAACTTCCAGGATCGTGTAGTGGCCTCCCTCTGCCCTGACACGTGAGACGGGGCTGACTGGCACCCCAGAGGGTTGGCTGGTGAGCCTCAGCTGGGGTGTGGGGTACGGCCAGAGAGGGCACTGTGCACTGCTGTCGCTTGCAAGCGCACCACGCGTCCAGTTCCCTCCCCAAAAGGAGCCCCAGTCCCCAGCACACCCCGGCCTGCTGCCTGGCCCAGTGCCCTTCCCCTGTCAGGTGTGCCTGTGGGCCAGACATCTCCTCCATCAGAGAACAGCCTTGCTGCCGCTTCACAGCTGTGAGAAGAAACTCGAGAGAATTGGTGACAAAGATAACAATTTTTAAAATACTTTTGTTTCTATTTTTTTTTAGGTGTTTGTAATGCTTGTTAGTAATACTGTAAATACACAGTGTTTCAAGGCACAGGAACTATTTATGTTTTTATTTGTGCTTCTAAGCCTGCTATCCAGACCTTACAGTAACTCTCCGTTGGCCTTTTCTAGAAAATCAGTTTAACAGTTTTGACACTTTGCCAGTGAACTGACTCTTCCATGAAAACCCTGGTTGCTTACAGGATGCTAAGCCTCATCCATTTGGATCCTCATATACCATTCCAGTCATAAAAAAACACCTTTATCGCCCAGGTTTGATAGTCTCAAAATGCTAGAGTGTGAAACAGATCTCACAGGATCTGGCAGTCTACAGCCTGCTGTTTCTAGTTTGTATTTATCGGACTCCTGACCCTTTTGGTGCCTGAAGCAAACCCTACTGAAATTGGCGGGAGTTTTGACAACTGTTTTGGCTGTGTATGGGGTTAGACCTCATGTCTCCAATGAGGACTGGGCCTCAGAAAAGACCTTTGCAGTATCGCAAATCAAGGAGTTATTGACAGGCAGACAACATGGATGTTCACAGCTTTAAATAACTTTTCTTTGAGAACATTTAAATAGCTGCATTTTTGTTCAAGGAAATCTTGACTTCGAGACAAAAAGCTTGTAGGAATTTCTTGTGTTGTTGATTGCAAAAGATGGGTCTGCTGTGGTTTTCCATGCTGCTGATCACATATGGAATTCCGAATGACTAGCTAATCTGATTTGATAATCATGTGTGAGGAGTTTAGACTGAATTTTACTTGTAATTCTGTCATTTATCTCTACTTTTTCTTTATTAATGTCTTCAGCATTCGTGGTCTGTCCTCAATCTTTCATATTTTGTACTGATTCTTTATTACAGTATTTTCTGAATTTTTGAAGTAAAAGTCTTTCAAGATGAACAACAGTCCTTCCTTGAGAAATGACTGAAAGCCAAGTGATCTTTACTCATATTGCTCTTGCCTTACACATCCCTTCTTTGGAAATCACTGTTTCAGTGTATGTTATTGCTTCCTCACCCCTACATGCCTTTATGAGTAGTAAAATATAGTGCTGACATTTAAAATATCATCAGTGGCATAGTTGATGGGTGAGTGAATGCCTGACTAAGAAAGTTTTCTCTTCAGAAGTGATACTTTTGGGGGGTTCTCTGCAAAGTCAGGCTTTAGTGATGGTTTGGTTTAGTGGTTGTTTTTTGGTTTCGTTTGTTTGTTGTGGGTTTGTTTTTGTTTTTTTTTTTTATGTATTAGTTATGCTTGGCAAGCATTTTTGAACTTTGCTTTGCAAACATAGATGGGGCTGTTCTTTTTATTGTAGTCACTGTTGTCCATGCTCATCTGGGGTCTTGTCCTTCAGCTGCCTCAAAAAGTTTGTGCAACACTTTGGAAATAACACTTAACTATATCACAGGAGTTAAATATGAAAATAAAGTCAGTCAGAGCTTTTACTGCCTTTACATGCCAGTCACAGACTGTCACCTAGGGTGTATTATCAGCTTGGATAAGCTTCCCATATTTCAGGTTCACAGTTTGTCACTACATTGTTATTTTCATTGCTATGTCTTTGATCTCAGAAAAAGCTCTGCGCTGGTCGAGGAGTCTGTTGACACAGTCCCCTTTGCCCATTTGGGTCTTTGAGCTCATTACAGGGTGAAAGAAGGATCATGAAAACAGAGCTTCAGACAACATTGTAGTTGCCAAATAACATAGCATTTATAAAACTGTTCTGTGTCTTACTGTGGGCCTCTGCTTCATATCTGAGCTTTCCAAGATTGCTGTCCACACCATGCTTTTGTTGATGTAGTTGCAACAATGCAAAAATATTAGCAGTACTTGGTTTTGTGTCAATGCAGAGGAATCCATCCCATGTAGGAACTGCAATACGAGTAGAAAATAGATAGACCCTTTGCCCTGAGGTTACTGTCTGAAGGTCTAGACTACAGAGAGTGAGTACAGAGAGATGAGGAAGCAGAAAGAAAGTTGTGAGCACAGCGCTACTGCTGACAGCTTTAGGTAGGTTTCCCTGCTGAAATCTGCTGCAGTTCCTCCAGCTTGGTCAGCAGTCCCTGATTGCTTCCCAGGTACTTTTGCTGGCAGAAGATCCTGGCCTGTTCTTCAGATCATTTTGTCTAGTGCTAGCATCAGGAAAGCCCAGGTGCGTGTTGCCAGGCTCCCTACACACGTCAGCACAAGACAGTCACTGCCCAAAAGCACCGTCTAACAAAGTATGATGAAGATCACTGAGTGCGCATGGTTTTGAAGTACATAGCTGCTGTTCACATGAAACCTGAGAGTAAAATATGCACTGCATCAGTGCTGCCTCAAAGCACCAGCAGCCTGTTAACATGCTGTGCATGTAATGTCCCGTTACAACATGAGAGGGCCAAGATGGTTTTCCCTTCTGGTCCATGTGGTAAGGGAGCTTCTGTTGCAGATACTTATCGAGAGACACTTTTACATTAAATGTTATGAACTGCCTAAAGCATATCAGGAAGCAATACCTTTAAATTTCATATAGTTTGCAAATGGTATTTCCAATTCTGTACACAAATTTGAGTATGTTTGTAAAATAAGTTTTTTATTTTACTAATGGAAAATTCTGAATCTATACATCTCCATTTCTCCAAACTGGCATAATTTTAATATGAGAAGAACTATTAATACATCCCTGACTTGTCATTTATTAGAAAACTCAAAATCCTAATCATTGACTTTGGAGAAAAAGGGGCAAAATACAGGCAAAGTTCCTCTGTAATATGGAAGATTAAAAAGGGGGAAAATATTTGCTTCTGGTAATGTTAATTCATTGCTCTAAGCAGGGTGTGATTGCATTCTGTCTAGTCAATTCTTTTCATCCTATCTTAAAGAAGAGATATAGCCAAAGTAAAGGGCATTTGGAGATGGACAAGGAAAATAATTGAGTCACAGAGAGTCTTCTGTTTCAGGAGGGATGGGAAAGATAGGGATTGTTTAAATTTAAAGAAGAGACAAATAAGAGAGGACAGGAGCATGCAAAATGATGAATGATACAGAGAAGGTGAATTGGGCACTCTTGCTTGTCCTGTCGTAAGTACAGAAGCAGAGGGACATTCAGTAAAGCTGAAAGGCAAAAATAGTAACAGCATTTAAAGGTAATTTTTAAACAGTTGCTATCTTGTTTCTCCATGATGCTAGAGCATATATTGAGGGGTATGCAAAAGACATATAGAAAATGAATTCAGGTTGTCCTGTTGAAATGGTGTTGTGGGTGGACTGCAAAGACTACTGACTGGATCAGGTTATATGGCTCTTGTGCAGGAGAACTAGTTAGATAATCTTAACGATGCTTTTTAGCCTTAAAAATAAGTGGAAGTTGCATAAGATATTAATACATGTAATGAGACTATCAACACATTTGCTAGATAGAGTAAAAAAGTAACTATTCAAGGCAGAAATCTACTGTTGATGGAAATAATATTGCTCTGCAGCTGTGCCCATGTGATTTTTTGCATGTTTCCCTGAATATCTGCTCGTGACTCTTTTATAAAAGGCTGATGTTCTGGCACATTGGCTCAGAGCTCTACTGTCAGGGCCAGGCGGACTTCTGTCCTTGAGGAAGTTGTAGGAAATACATTCATTCTTCCTGAACAGTCTCCTCTGTTACTCTCTTGCGTTTGGACATTCCACTTATTATTCGTCTTTAATCAGTTTGTATCAAAATTCAGAAGAAAATGTATTTCGATCAGTAGATTCTAGGGATCTTAAATAAATAGAATTAATTGTAGATGTATCTCTCTGGCTCTCTCAGATTAAAAAGAGCAAGTGGCTTATGAACAAGTGTGATCACTTTCTGGTTAGATTATTACAATTTATATTGAGATCCATTGTTACTTTCAGACTTGGTCCCTGACACTATTTTTCTAGATGTTAATTATTTTATAATTCCTCGACATATTGTGTTATTTTGTGCAGTAAATCCTAACCCACTCGTGGTGATGGTCAAAGTCTAGTTCCTGGGGTCATGTTGAGCACTGTGCCTGCCTTGTTTCTGATGCCTGTGTCTAGTCTGTTGTGGTAATGTCTGTGTAGTGATTAAGACCTGGATCACGTCTGCAAGATAACTTTTCCTGCCTCAGTGACCCCCAAGTGGGTGAAATGCCTCAGAGGTTCTGGATGAAAACTTCTCACTACGCTATAGAGAAAACTGCACTTTTCGTAGCATTTTTTTATGCTTTCTAATTAGGTTTTTCTTTCTACTGACCTTGGAGATATCATGAGTGTGTTTGCTGACATTCTCAGTATTAAGCTTTGTGCAGCTACCGAGCATTAAAAATATTTACTATTCCACAAGAACAGATGTATTTTATGAATCACGTAAAGTATATTATATGCAAAAGTTTGTAGCAGGAGATATATATTTGTGTGTTTGTGTGTACATATGTGCTTTGTTTATAAAATGTACAGTTAAGAATATATTTGCCCACCACTGCAGTCCAGCTGCTTCTGAAATAGTTGTGAACATTATCTTGGCAGCCCTGAAATACCAAGCCACAACATGGTGAAAAACAGTTTAGCCATTTGAAATCGCAGAGAAAATTTAATCGTAAATTTAATTACCTAGTCAGAGGTATGCAAATTTTATGTCTAAACTTAAGTGAAAAGAAACATTCAGTCTAATTTTTTGGCATTTGTCAAAAGCCCTTCAAAAACCATCTAGGCTGCAGGCTAAGCTGCCTTTCATAAATCTCAGCCGAAGACTTGCTGCTGACTTTTAAAGACGAAATTATTTCTATTATTCTCAAGTAATTACATTTTTGTTGTTATCTGTGGAAAGAGCCCCACTGGGTTGAGCATGTAAGTATATAGGGATGGGGGGGAGGAGGATTTGTGTTAGTTAAGTGGAGATGATAAAGCTGAAAACATAGCAGCAAGACATAAATCAGATTTTTTTTTTTCCTTCTCTAGTTGGCTCGTCACAATAAAACATTGCAACAGATGCTGAAGCCAGGGTCAGATCCAGATGAAGGAGATGAAGCCTTGAGGTATTACGCCAATCATACAGCACAGATAGAGGTAAAGAATTGCTCGCTAGAAGATTGAATATGAGACAAGTTTGCATCTTGTGCATGGTTTATCACCTCTTTTTAAGCTTCTGAACAGCAAAGCTTATTCAAATGGTGTAGATTATTTATGAGGAGGAGAAGGTTGAATAATATCCTTTTGGCTATGAGAGAAAAAGGAATGCAACTCTATTGAAAGTGGATCCAAATAATCATTTTACAATAGCTTTCCTGTGTGTTACCAAACATGTTTTGTTAGGGAAATAATGACTGTGGATAGTAGCTGTGTCATGAAGTCAAGAATAATCTTGTATGGTACATCACTCAAAAAAATAATCATGAGTTTCAAAGCCAGTGATGCTAACTGAGCAAATTAAAAGTTTGGCTGGAGTACAAAGAGGTTTTGGAGTGGTGTAGACATTCTGTATGCCTTTTGTCTAAAAGACCAAGGCTTGGCCTGGTTCATCAGTTCTGTTCTCTGTTTTAAACTTTACCCCTGCATGGATTTGGATTTAGATCAAGATCCACAGAGGTATTTAGGTTCTTAACTCATATCAGATCCTGGGTTCTCACAGATTTCATGGGATTACAGGCATCCAGATAGGAGTCAGGCACTGTAGTGTCTCTAATTCTTAGTCACTTTGTAAGGAGGAGAATTCCTATGGTGCAAAGGCAGGTGCTGCAAGAGGCTGCAGGAAGAAGAGGCATCTGTCTCTCTCTTGGAAATGCTGTATCAAGTCCAAAATTGGCTGAGTATGCAAACTGCACAGTATGGTTGCACCACAGGCCAGCCTGAACCTGAGCCAGTAGTTGTACCTTCAGTGGGCTCCCAGGCTCCATCAACACTGGACCTGAGCTTGTATGTGTAGGGGAAGTCTGATTCAAGGTACTCAGGTCTGTGTTGTCCTGACTGCCATCAGGACAGGCCATGTCCATGTCTTTCTCTGTTTCCCACCATCCTTTTCGCCTGGTATTGGTCACGTTATCCCACCACAATAGAGATGGAAACCTCATGGCTGTGGTTGTCCAGAGGGCAGCTCAATGGTCCTCTTCACATATATTGGTACCTTGGTTGTACTTTGAGTACTGCTGAGGTATCTCTTTGCAATTATCAGCTGAGTTATTGGGGTAGGCCATAAATTTAGGCATTAAACAAGCACTGTGGTCTGCTTTTATGTGTCCAGTAGCTTCTTCCTGGTGTAGTTTCTGGAATCTCCTAAAACCTCATGGCTGCAAAGCCTGTTCCTTGGCAGCAAATATGGAGGCCTCTGTTCACAGGCAGGCTTTTTAAATGTCATTCTGCAGAGCACCACATGCAGCCTACCTCTTCATTTGAGTCCCTGATGGAACTGAAGGGATGCCATCAGCTTCCTTCACTCACCCTACTGGGTTAACTGTTGGTCACATAGTCCCATGGTACAGCTGCTGGCCTGAGACACAATTATTTATTTAGGACACTTCAAAATAGCCTGTTCAAATTTCATGTAGCGCACATTCCAATGGGCAGACACAAGCATAATTATCCTTCATCTCTAACACAAACGTACTTTTATATGTAACTCTTAAAAATGGCTTAAGACAGGTGGCCCTTTTTTTTTAGTATTTTCACATTATAAATATGAATTAACAGAAAGAAAAAAGGTTTCTTGAATACAGGACTGTGACTGGAAAAATGAAACTCAACCCAGCATTGCTGGTAGATCAAATGAATGTTCACTGGTCTTCACTGAAATAAGCCCTGTTTGGCATTTCAGATATAGCTCC
Organism: Columba livia; assembly: GCF_036013475.1. Lineage (NCBI taxonomy): Eukaryota > Metazoa > Chordata > Aves > Columbiformes > Columbidae > Columba > Columba livia. The sequence continues at coordinate 136,293,032 of NC_088602.1, read as the reverse complement.
CCTATACCAGGGTAACTTACTTGTTTGATTTTAAAGTTAAATACTGGGTTCCTTTTCACTGATGGCTAAGAGACATGGGACTAAGAGTCCAGATGAGTTTTCTACTCATTTCTCTATTGTTAGTTATGCAGAATCCATGATCGGAATGAGGAAGCAATTTTTATGACAGTGTAGTGAGATGGAATAAAGTCTACTTCGCTCGATGATAACTCACTAGGCCCTGAAATACAAACAATGCAAAACCTTGGGTTTTTTGCCAAGCATGCAGATAAGAGACTGACAAGATATGGGTGCTGTCTGAGTAACAAGGTGCTATTTTTGCATGTTCACCTTCAGAATTTATCTCATCTTAGAAATAGACTCAACATAAGAAAATAATTATGTAATCCACGTAGAAAGCCCCTGAACTTCTGCACTGTTTACTGAGAGAGATTTGTTTGAATTTGTTGCAAAATTGAACCATTCTGAATTAGAACATTTTTTTTTATTTGGAGGAAGTTGGGACCTAGGTTTTGCTGGAGACATATATTTGGCAATATAGGGCAGGTTTTTGAGGATAGAAAAGCAATTTTACTTTGTTTTAGGATTGATTGGTTCAGCTTCTTTGCAATGTTCAAATCATTTATGCATTAATTTATAAATAAAAAGGGAGCTGTGAACAATAAAATATATTACAAAATTGTTGGGAAGTCACTGATGCTGATAAAAATGTGTATTTTATTTATAGATTGTTCGCCATGATAGAACAATGGAACAAATAGTCTTCCCTGTCCCAAATATTTGTGAATTCCTCACTCGTGAATCCAAAAGTCGGGTATTCAATACAACAGAGAGAGATGAACAAGGGAGCAAAGTCAATGATTTTTTCCAACAGACAGAGGATCTGTACAACGAGATGAAATGGCAAAAGAAAATTAGGAGTAAGTATTGCAGTTTCAAAAAATAGCTTAATTGTGCTAAAACCCTGCTTTTAAGCCTTCAATTTTTCTTTTTTTCATTTTAATAATACACTTTTCTCTGTTCGCTTCGGTACTGAAACATGCAAAACTGCTCAGGGCTTGAGAGCGTAGGTCAGCCGAGACACTTGCACGCTACCATAGAAGAGACATAATATGGAGCAGTTAGTAATCTAAGTAATGTGTTCAAGATGATGTTTTGGACTCCAAAAGTTAAACTGGGGGATGGATGAACTGGGTGTAATTCCACTAAACTCAATGGAGTTGCACCTAATTAAGCCAAGGTCCCTAATATTTAACAAAAACATATGTAGCTACATATTTGAGGTTTGCAGATTCCTAAAAGACCATTAAAAAACTTGTAAATGTCAGTCACTTAAAAACATCTCTCACCACAACTTCAGCTGCTTTCAATCTGCCTGACTCCCATGGAGTCAATTCCCCTTTGCCAGTTCACATCAGCCTTGCTTGAATAGGCCGTACGGTGTCCCAGTCTGTAGCCCCATATTGGTGTATGGCCTGTGGCAGAGGGAGAGGCATATGTACCACCTGAAGGTGCTTGCAGATCTGACAGACATGGTCAAGATCATAGAATCATAGAATAGTTTGGCTTGGAAGGGACCTTCAAAGCTCATCTAGTGCAACCTCCCTGCGAGGAGCAGGGACATCTTCAACTAGATCAGGTTGCTCAGAGCCCTGTCCAGCCTGGCCTGGAATGTCTCCAGGGATGGGGCATCTACCACCTCTCTGGGCAACCTGGGCCAGGGTTTCACTACCCTCATTGTAAAAAATTTCTTCCTCATGTCTAACCTGAATCTCCCCACCTTTAGTTTAAAACCATTACCCCTTGTCCTGTCATAACAGGCCCACTAAAAAGTCTGTCCCCATATTTTTTATAGGCCCCTTTTTATTACTGAAAGGGGCAACAAGGTCTCCCTGCAGATCATGGTGGGGAGATCCAAGCAGGGACCTGAAGAGGAGATGCAGTGGAGCCAAGGCTGAGTTGCTGCTTTAGTTCACTGGTGGGCATTACAGCCACCGGCTCTCACCAGGACTGGGGCTGCTGCTGCCGCCCGTATCCCAAGGACAGGCAGTTTCTGCCTGATCAGCCACTGTCAGCTGTGCCCTTTGCTTTTGGAGCAGAGAATCAAGGCTGCAAGCTTATTAGGCATCTACTAGGCATCTAGTATCCTTGAGGGTTAAAGAAGAAATGTATCTATTATATATGGATATATAAATATACGTACAGATACACGAGAGCAATCATTCACTGCTGAAATGCAGATGCCGTTGGGGTGGCACACATCAGCTGCTCACAGCAGCGTTATGCAGTTGATTAGGAAGGAAGTGAAGAATAGGATCTATGGTCAGAGCAGCAGGGAGTTTGGATAGTCAAAGCAATATGGTTTAGTGTAGCATCCTTAACATTATGGAAACATGAGTGTTGGTTGTGGTTTTTATAAATGTCAATTCCCAGGGTATAATTTTCAGAGGCAGTAGGAAGTCTTCAGCATGAACCCTATCAGTCCAGGTCTGCTTTTCTTGGTGGCACTGTAAGAACTTGTCTGTTCTGACAAACTCACCAGAATATATATTGAAAAACAAATTATTCCAGAATAACTCCCTGTCTGCACCATCTATTTGGGAATAAAAGTCACTGTATTGTAGAGAAATTAATCTAGTAACAAAATCACATCTGTATGTTTTGCTTAAGAAACACAAATAAAAGAGCCCAGCTCTACACTTACATAGACCAGACCTGCCTAATGCTGTAAGCAAAGAAAATTGGTTTATTTTTATTCAGAACAGAAGTTCCTCAATCCCTTTCATCAGTAGAATGGCCCACAAGTCTCCGTGTGTTTTTTTTATTTGAAGAGATAATACAGGTTTGAGGCTTAGTTCGTTCTTTAGCCAAGTGTCTGTTAGCATGCAGTCTGTGTTGCTTAAATTGACAGATGTCATTTGCAATGGCTCCAAATACTTAAATCTCAGCAGTTAAGAGCATAAGGTTATCACAATAAAATCTGGATGTTTACCTAATCACAATTAAAGTCTTTTTAGACTCAAGCCTGAGACAGTCATATGCATCTGAAGGAGTCTGCTGTTCATAAAAAGTTAGCTGGGTGCAGACAAGTCAGGAATATGCTCTGCATACTTGCAGGAGGTTCTCAGTACCTTAAAATCTAATTAATAAGAATACATCATGCTTGAATATCTAGGTAGAGACTTTTTCACACTATTGCACATAGAATCTTGTTTTAAATGTTCGTTTAAACATACTGTATTGCAGTCAAATATATGAACTACTTGCCTGGGTTTTAATTCCCTCTGATCTTGTTCCTAGCCTTTTTGATGAATTGTTCATATGACTCTGGACACAAGATCTTAAACCATTTTTGCCCTATTTCCCTTTTTAGTAATTTTAAGTTGGTTATAGGTTCTTTGGGATATAGACTATTTCTGTGTATTTGTACAGTACTTCACACATGGAGATCCTGGCTTCATTTGAGTTCTTTTAAGCAGGAGTTCAGAGTTGTTTGTCAGCAGGCAACCTTGGATGTCTGAGGATCATGCAGGATATAGTTAGCTTTCATAGAAACAAACCCCTGTCAGACCAAATTTCACTTGCTCCCCAAAGTAGATCAAGATGTATCTGGTTTGACAGAGGTTGGAGAATACTGCAGTTCTGAAACCTTGCCTATTCCATCATTCTTTGAATGTCATCTGTGTACTTGGTCCAAATGGGTCATCTGGAATACTCTGCGGAGTGCTAAAATCTATTTGTTCGCTTGATTTTGTGTCTCCATGCACAGAGGCTACAGTTTCAGAGGCAGGAGAAAAGACTCCTTCGCAAAAGATCCAGTCCTAAAATATTAGCAGAGGCTAATATTTGATAAGCTGTATGGGGATCTTTGGATTAAAAGCTCTGCTTGACACTGTTTTATGGCAAACCAGTGTTTAATATTTGTCTGTTTTAGTTAAAGATCTGCATATTTTCTTCATTAATCTGTATTTGTTAATTCCCTTGCAGCCATTAGTGATTAAGTTCCTGCCTGCTTTCATTTCATTGATTGCTGCTCTCTTCCCCTTTCTAGATAATCCACCCTTGTTTTGGTTCTCCAGACACATCTCTCTCTGGGGGAGTATTTCCTTCAACCTTGCTGTATTCATCAATTTAGCAGTTGCTCTGTTCTACCCCTTTGGAGATGATGGAGATGAAGGCAAGTGGAATTTGATTTTATTATTCCTTTTAGATTTAGATGCTTTTGGTTTGAAGTTAACCATTACATAAAACTGCATCTTCAGGTATCCTCATATCTGAAGAAGCCATTCAGTATCTTTTAAGTAGGTACCAGATGTTGTCTGAAACATGGTAGTTGATCTTCTGTGTGTCACATGGCCCAGGCAATGTCAAGAAAAATGGACAGAACATAGCTGCTAAACTGAAGATTATCTAGATGATCTGAGCTAATTCGTCTGTTGTTTGTTTGGTTTTTTTTAATATTGCCATATTGCAGTATACTACTGAGTGCATTCAGTTACAGCTTCTGAGCTGAAGAAGGATTCCCAGCAGCAGAGGGACAGAGATTCCTTAAAACTGACCAATTTGAATGACTTGCAGTCTTAAAAATCATATGGAATAGTGTCGAGGGTTAAGATTGCGGGATGACAATAAAACCCTGGCAGATGTATTGTTAACCCCCTCCCCCCCCACACTTCCCCCTTTTTGCCCCTCCCTCTCCCCCCTTCCCACTCAGGACAGGTGATCGGGAGGAAAAGAAGGACAGAGAGAAGAGAGTTGGAAAAATTAACAATGTTTTACTAATGCTACTGATAAGAATAGAGAAAATAATACAAAATATACAAAACCAATCTTGAAAGTCTCAGCAACTGCAGAGCCGGCACCCAAAGTCCTGGATTGGACTCTGCAGCCAACCGGAGCTGGATTCAGTCTGTCACTAGGCCTCAGTTCACAGGGACGACTAGCAAGGTCCTCTCCTAATGTCGGCCATAAGCAGAAGGGAAAAAGCAAAGGCAAAAGGGACGAGATCCTCGTGATCTCCCACTTTTACATGAAGTATTCATGTGAATGGAATGTTATACACAGTTGGTCAGTTTCTTGGTCACCGGTTTCTCATTGCCCCTCTCACGAGATGTCCATCCATGCTTATCAATAAGTTTGCTTTCCGTTGCTATGTTTACCAAAACATGTGTCTGGTTCTCCAGGAAAATGCAGTTAATATGAAGGCTTTGGCTGACAGGCAAAATTCACTGAAAGAGAAACTTGTTTTTAACAAAACCAGGACAAATAGAATTATTTGAAAACTAGCTTGTTGATTTTTTATTACTTTTTATTGGGATAAAAGGACACAACTGTTGCAGAGAATAAATGCATTGTGTAAAAATACACTTAAAACCTATGATTCTGTCTCTGCTTCATGACACGTCACAGGAAATATGGCAGATAATACATTTCATTAAATAAATGCAGCAGACCAGCAGGAGGCCTCTTTGAATCCAAAACAAGCTTAATTGGGATAAAGGAGACTAAATAGTTCAGAATACTGGTGATGGGAGTAGAGCCTTTCACCTCTGGGCCTTTGATTCATGTCCGGTCCAGCCAGTAATGTGACTGAAAGTCACCTCTGTCTGGTGGCACGTGAACTGCTTCCACCAGCCCAGCTTCTAGTAGATACATGTGCTTTTCACAAACACCAGTGCTGGCACCAGCAGACATTCCTGTTGGCTGGCTGAGCAGAAAGGCAGCAGATTAAAGTATATTGGCATGGAGACCATGGTGCCCTTTTGCCCTGCAGGGTGGTCTCTGCAGGTCATGCAGCAAAGTTTGCAGGGCTGTGCCGTGTAAAAGGGAAGTGTTTGTACTTAGTGCTTTCTGGTTTGTAAACTGAAGGGTCACGCGGGGTGCACACACATTGGAGCGCATGCAGGATAAGAGGAGAAATAAAGAGTTAAAAATAAGCCTTTTAAACTACTGAATTTTAGCTAATCTATACTCACAGAAATCCTCTGGTCTGCAATCAGTAAGTATTAGTGCTTACTGTGAACTGCAGATTTGTATAGTATTAGTTTAAGTGGCCCCAGTAATCCAGTGATTTCAGTGACAGCGCGTTGCAGGATTCCGGTTCCTATTGCTTGTAAAAGCGAAAGTGATTCCTGACTAATAAACAACAGGTGTGGCCAAATGCGATCAGCAGGTCATAGAATAATTTCATAAGGCAGCCTCCTTTCTCACAGGCTCCCCCTCCACCAAAACCTCATCTCATAGCCAGAGATTTTATCCCATTTTTCCCCTTTATCTTGTGTAAAACCCCCATACTCAGATGTCTGAGGTGCCTGGGCTGATCTAATAACCCCAAGAATGCTGCATTTCAGTAGATTTCTGCAGTTCTTACATCATATGAGATAAGCAAAATGGTGTTGCTTCCCACTGGTGTGCATGTCTGCACACATTACTGGTGTGGGTCTTGCAACAGGAAATATTTGGACCTGCAGTAAGCTAGAAGAAAAAAATTACTTGTTAAAGAAACACTGAGTGCTTTGGCCTCACCTTCCAGCTCTGCTTGGAAGTTTTTAGGATCCATTAAAAGTTTCCAAATCTTGTTGGCAAAGAAACCATCTGACAGAGCCGACCTTGAAACTCCTGCCAAGGATATAAACACTCTTGAACTCTGGAAAAGTTCGGGTGCAGTCTGAATGTTGAGGCTAGGGCCTCATCTCATTGTTTTCTAATCCAAATGATGCTGCTCGGCTGTATATTTGTTGCCAAAGAGATAGCATGATTTCTATTGTGAGTCTAGCTAAATTTCTATTCCCTTCTCCGCTGTCACTGACCTCTCAGTTCATCTGATAACAATAGAAGTCAGTGTACAAGTGTGACAGCGCCCTGAGATCTGAATGTGCTTTTTATATCACAGCAACATGTTGTGTTTCCAGGGCTTTAAGCAAAGGAGAGAGGGAGAACAGGGGCATTGCTCCAAACTCGGGGAGAGCCTGGAGCCAGCATCTTGCAGAGCACCAAAGAGACCGGCTCTGAAGGCTCCCATGCCCGCAGGAGCTCAGCGAGGCTCGGGACCCGCCGCCTCCCTGGGAGCCAAGGCACAGCTATTCAGCTGCTCTCGGCAATGCAGATGCTGCCTGTTCCTGCCCGGGTCCCCGTGGCTGCCTCCTGCTGTGGCAAGTGCCTTGGTCCTGTGCTGAGGCGGAGGCTCCCGCTGAACACCCTTCAGAAGAAAGAAAGCGGTGTTTTCTAAAACCAGGGTGCTTTTGGTGCTCTTGAGGATCAAAACGTGACACTGCAGCACGGTGCCACTTGCTGCACCGCCCCGAGGAGCGGCTGTTGCTGTAGCTGAGCAATTACGGAATGAGACTGGGGGAGCCCTAATGATCCCTGCAGAAGGGAGCTGATTAGTAGCTTGCTCTGGGAGAAGGGTAAACCAATTCATCTCTGAGCACTCCTCAGATTTTAATGGAAATTTCATTAGTTGCTCTTATTTATTACCTGTGCAAAAATCAACAATACTATGATAATAGTAGCTCTTGCTGCAATTAGGGCGAGTTGTGGTCAGTAGTTGTGATGCATGAATCATGCTTTTTGTTACCTATACTGGCAAACGAATTGATCTTTTGGATCTGTTTCTTGGTGAAAAAAGAAGTCTCCAAAGACGCCTTTCTCAAATCTCCCTTTCTCTTCTATGCAGGTACACTCTCTCCGTTGTTTTCACTCATCCTATGGATAGCAGTGGCATTTTGTACAGCAATGCTGTTTTTCATCTCCAAGCCTGTTGGTATTCGACCCTTTTTGGTGTCCGTTATTCTCAGGTCTATATACACGATAGGGCTTGGTCCTACCTTGATACTTCTTGGTGCTGCTAACGTAAGTACTTAAAAAGCAAGCAGAATTTCCCTTTCAGCATAAGCAGAAATATTAAGGATCTCTTATTAAAAAAAAGCCCTTGATTAGAGTTGTACAAATAACTTCTTTTTCTGGTTCACTGGTTAAGCTAAAAAAAATAGATCATTTCCAGTCATCCTGAAACAGCAGTATCAGCAAAGTGGGAAGCTAAGAAAAAGAGCTGTTTTGGTTTTGTACATATGCAAATATTTTAAAAATAAAAACAGTATGAAATTGAAAGAAATGTTGCTGAATAAGCAGAATCAAATTTAGATTTTTCTCATGTTACAAGACTGTTTTTCTCTACCAATATGCTCAGCAAAATTGACACAAATTTGTGAGATGTTTCTGTGGGCTTAAATATGATTTTGAGAATAAAAAAGTTTTCAAAATTAAAAATTCAGCTGTTTTCCAGATCTCATTAACTTAGACATGAATACGTTTGCATGTTTGCTGAGCTTGGTAAGATATACAGTCATGCTCACAAGTAATCTGTTTAGATTTCTGCCTGACTGTTACAGCTCCAATTCACCGTAGCACAGGGCAGCAAAGTATTGGGCTATTCACCACCAGCTCTGTGCAAATTTCACGTACTTAAACCTACCCAGACATATAGTCAAAGGTAAAGGCTAGTAAGCAGCATTTGCCCATCTTAGATTTCTGAAAGAGAAAACATGTCGAGTCCTCATTGCTTGTCCTGGACTACCAAACAGATGAGATTAGCCCCTTTCATATTTACTTCTGCGTGGCTGTTCTTGTGCAGGCAAAGCTCAGGAGCAATGGAGAATGTGATGCTGTTGCTTAAATGCTATACTTCAAAAATGGCCCCAGTTTGTTTTGGTTTGTTTTGTTTTTTTGGTAAGGATTTTATCTAGAAAAACATGATCTGAAGGAAATTATAGATCTTACACATCCCACACACACTTTCTGTGGTGTTACTATTGTTCTCTTTATAGTAGCATGCCCAGATGCTGTGACGTGGTCTTGGGTGTAAATTCAAAAAACTGTTAGGAATTCATTCCTCAGTTGTTTTTTTAATTCCTTGTAACATTAATCCCACCCTACCAACCCACTCAGCTTCACAATGTAATGAGGCACAGGGCACTGTTAGAGGAGTGATGTACTCCACTTACTCTCATGGGCTCGTTCCCAGCGTACCCTGGGAGATGGGTTTCTCTCATCTTGCTCTGGCTATGAGAAGTTCATCATTTAGTCAAAGCAACCTGTCTAGACTTTTTGCATGCTGCAGCAATGCAAACAATAAATAGCAGGATTTTTCTGGTGGACTAAACCCAGCCTTTGTTGTCTGCCCCCCACAGCTTTGTAACAAAATAGTGTTTCTGGTGAGCTTTGTTGGGAACCGTGGAACTTTCACCCGTGGCTACAGAGCGGTCATCATGGACATGGCTTTTCTCTATCACGTAGCATATGTCCTGGTCTGCATGCTGGGCCTCTGCGTGCACGAATTCTTCTATAGTTTCCTGGTAAGTATGTGCTTCTGTGGAGGGGAAAACTTTGCAAAAATAGAAAATACCGTTACCCATGCAGCTGGTGTCAATTTCTTCCTGACAATCAAGCCAAATAGTGTATTTTTAGCGTGCTGTTGTGCTGCTGCCCCTTAGAAGCTGCTGTTTTCATTAAAACCTGTTTCTGTTACCTACTTTATCTGTTTTAGAGTTGAAAGTTTGCTCATTTCTTTTCAGACAATCATCATACAGCCCACTCCTTTCTCCTGCCCTTCCCCAGCATACGTATATTCTGTGTACATTGTTCCTATAAGTAGTGTCAGTCGCAATCCTTTTGGGACAGGAGTTGTCCACTGGTGTGTTCATCATACTTACACCAAAGGATCCCACTCCTCAGTTCATCTTGCAACCCTAATAACAACAACAACAAATTTTATATATATATATATATATATATATATATATATAAAACTTGGGAAATAGGGATGGCATGGCTCTGGTGTAGCAGAATGATTCATCACTTTAAATGTATCCCACTTTCATTTTCTTTTGTTGCCATTACCCAGATGGAATGCCTTTTTATAATATGATACAGGTGCAATGAAAATGAATCATGCAAAATTATGCTAAACTCAGCTAACTGTTTCGTTCATGCTGAATAGCAGTAAAAGGTGTTTCACCCCTCCTGTTTTCTAATCCTTTTGCTTTATAGTGGAGCATGTGAAACTTGTAGGGAGACTGGCTAAATTGTGGTAATTTACACGGGTTCACTTTCCTGTTGTCTTTTTCTGAGCTTCCTGTGAATAGTGGTGAATTGACAGCATTTCACAGAGGTGTGTTAAGCACATGAAAATTTTCAGGGATTCAGTCCTTACTCTGTTGAGTCAGGTTTTCCAGATCTTGAGACTAAAGTTGGCTTTGAAGTTTGGGCAGCTTTCAAAGGAGCGAAGATTTTGTGGTTGTAGCTGCAGGACCCTTTTCAAATGGCTGTAACTTTCTTGGTTAAAAAAGGCACAGCAAACTGTTTGTTACTCCTTGAATGAGTAAAGTGATCCATACCTTAAAATACTTTCCAAAGTGCCAAGTAGTTTAATAAACATTTTATGTACTTACTTTTTTCAGTGACTCCTATTGACAAATGTCCATGATTCTTGGATGTTACGATTGTCTACATTCCCAGGTTACAGCCAGGTGTTCACTTTTTAGTGGAAATGTTCTAAACTCTAATGCTTGTTCCTAATTTTAAGCTTTCTCTTGTATGGAATGGATGATAAGCCTTTCCTCTTCCTTCCTTTTTTATTAATTCTTTCACAAGGCTGTGGATTTCAGATCTTGTGAATTGTAACTAATACCTTCTTCTATGGACCATTTTGATAAATCATAGTGTGTCACTTTATATCTGTAATCTGTGTGTTTTGAAGTGGAAATACATACATTATAGATAAGGTCCAAAACACTATAGAACGTAAATAGAATTGTAAGAGAAAAAAAGCTATCGTTTTTTGAAAAGCTCTTATCATGTTTAATTGCTGTTTTAGGCATTTGACATTTCAAGTAATAATATCTTAATGTAAATTTTTCTTTAAATACCAAGAAAACATATAGTGCAGGGTGAAGAAGAATAGAAACAGTGCAGTGAATTTAACTTTGTCCTAAAAAGACATGGCCTTAATCCTTGTACTTGTGAGTGACACTAAAATGATGCCATAAGCTCAAAGAAACAGTTTACAGACATGTAATTACATGCATGAGTGCATTTTTGAGTTGCAACCCATGCATGCTTATCAGATGGGATATAACATGAAAAATCAAATTGGAGATGTAGATCCGTAGTATGAAGACACTGGGTTTTAATTTTAATTTCATCTGGTTTTGAACATGAGGAAGCAATGGATCTTGCTAGTAACCATTACCCAGGGCTGGATAAGGCTCATATATAATGTAAACCTTGTAGGTTTGGATTTTGCTATAATCTGTCTTAAAATTTAAAGTTCTGTGCTAAATTTCTTCTATGAGCATGCCTAGCTCCCACTGAAATCAATGTGAATTGTGTATTTATGAAGCTAAGAATTTAGAACGTGGCTATATGTACGTTTCAGTAGTTCAGATTCTTTTCCTATGAAACATCTATATATTGCCTCATTTGTATTCATTTTTCCTCTACTCTGTGCTTTTCCCAGCTGTTTGATCTGGTGTACAGAGAAGAGACGTTGCTAAATGTGATAAAAAGTGTCACCCGGAATGGTCGTTCCATTATCCTCACTGCAGTGCTAGCGCTCATCCTAGTTTATCTCTTCTCCATCATTGGGTTCCTCTTCTTGAAAGATGACTTCATCATGGAGGTTGACAGGTTGAAAATCAGGACCCCTGGTGCAGGTATTGTTTTTTTATATTAAAATTTGCTCCCAACATATACATTTTATGTCTGCCTAACCTAATTTTTGTCTAAGGAAATTAAATTTTTTAATTTGTATCTGTGAGAGCAGAACTAACCCCATATATCTTAGGACTCAACTACTTTCTAGGTAAAATTTAATGTGTATAGGGTTGTTTTAGACTAGGCTTATCTGTTAAAATGCTAAAATCTAACACTCTTATTTTATTTACTATGTTTTGGTTTTGAACTTGTGCTAATATGAAAAAAAAATCTGCATTTCTTAAGTATTTGGAAGAGCAAATCAAAGTGGATTCTCTTGCTTCTCATCCCACCTTAAAAGCAGCTCATAGTATTTTCTGTGTACTGCATGAGGCTTATGATCTTAACATGTTCAGTAGATGTATTCATTTGATTACTTTTTAAGCATCATCCAGCAGACATTTATTACAGAATCCACACTTCTGGTGATAGGAGAATTCCTGCAGCATCTTTTAAATTCAGTGTGAATTTCACAATTGTCACCATTAGTGTATAATCTTGGCTTCAGTAAAATCAGTGGGATGTTTTTAACCAGTTTTTAAAAGGCCAGGATTTCAGCTTTCTGGAATGAGAGATTTTACCGATATGGGTAGAGAGTTACAAACTTGCTTTGCTAGAAAAAAGGCGGGTCTGCTCTGTTGAGATCTTTGTATGTTGCCAATGAGCCTGGCTGGGAGCGTGGGCAGGGAAGTAATTGTCTGCATAGAAATATGTGAGAGCAGCTTCTGGTTAAATTCACAGAGCCACAATATTCCCAAATACTGAGCAGTTCAGACCTGTATGCAAGCACGGAAAAACTGGTGGGATCCACCCCGGACTGTGTCCCCTCAGCATTTGCCAGCCTTTTCCTAAAGTTTTTATTTCAGGCCCTAAAGCACAGAGACAAGTCAAAGCTCATTCAAGACTCATGGGCATGGTGCACTCATGTAGCTGTTGGGATACCATAAGGAAAAAAGGAACCCAACAGATTTCTTTAACACACCTTGCTTTTTTTGCCACTGATAATCTCAAAAAAGCTAAGTGGGCTTATATTTGACTTACCATTCATTTTTGGGACAGAACTTACCATTTGTAAGGCTACACGCAGTGCTGGTCTGATCCGGTGCAAGTAGTTCTTGTGTATTTGTGTTTCTTCTCTTGGGTTCTTGGCAGATTTTTGTGGTGTGAATATATTCTTGCTGGCTTTATACGTTGCCATTCCTGATCAAAAACTCATCAAGAAAATATGCTGACGATATACTGGTGGAGCTTTATGCATCCCAAGACAAGCGCTTTAAATTTTTTCTTTCTCAAGTAGCACAAAGAGAAAGTCGGAGCGGACGTTTTCTGTGTTACACAGATTGTTTTAGGCTGTTACTTTGGTTGTATGATTTTGCCTTCATTTTTTTCTCCTTAAACCTTTTTGCATCTCTGGTTTGAAATGCAGAAAATTGTTCAAGATGCACAAGGTAAAATTGGTTTGATAATATCAAGCTGATGTACACATTTACCCACTTTGGGAATGTTAAATTAGTGTTTTACACAAACCCATACATATTTACAAATGAGTACCAAACTGCGTTATAACCCTTGAAAACTCTTAAATATTCTACAGTCAGGATAAATGAACATCAGCTGGGTGTCCTTCTTGTCAGCTTTTGTGAATAATTTATCTAATGGTTTTAAAACTGACATTATTTTCATATCTGACAGTTGTTTCTTGCTTTGAATATATTTTGTTCTAACCAGAAGTAGCAGCATTTGATGTAGATTCATTAATTTCAGGAGATGAAATGGGAATAGCTGTGATATACAGTAAATATAAAACTGTGGGTTTGTTCCTTGCGATTGCTTTGAGCCGCTGAGGCAGACTGTTTGAGGAAGGAGGAATCAGTAGTACAATTTGTTCTGCTTTTTCTTCTCAACTTTTCAAATCAGTTATTCATTTCTAGAAAATAATGATTTAAAACTTTGTATCAGTGCAGTATCTGTCATTTTGTCAATATCCTGCTTTTTCCACAGGTATTGGTGAAGTCCCCACTACAACCCTTACATCGATGATGGGAGCCTGTGCAAAAGAGAACTGTTCCACAAGCATCCCAGTTATTAACTCAGGTTAGTAAAAAAGTTCCCCCAAACTGATGATCAATTAGAATTGAAGGATTTGTGTGTTTGTTATTGTTGTGGAGACTTTTGCTAGTGTTATGATTGTTGTTTTAAGTTGGAAGTGCTCAGCTTCCACAAGGAAGTAGCTTAGTTGGCAACCTGCCTTTAATGTGAGTGCTTCCCACACCTGATTTCCAATTTCACTGGCATTAATTTGGTTATTAAAAGAGCTTGCTGAATCATTATGCTTGAACATACAGGTCACTTCTTTCCAGCTGGCTTTACATAGAGAAAAAGCTTGCTGCTTCTCTGCAGCATCCTCACCTGCATGCACTGAGCCACTATTAGATCTGTTTAGGGCCACATAAGTTGATCTTAACAGTGTAGCATGTATCAGCAAGCTTTTGTGTATACTTCTTACATGCATCTAGGCCAAGGTGGTAGTGTAGCCAGAGGACCTAAGAGCCCAGATTCAGGATCAGGTTATTGTGTCTTAACAATGGCTCAGCTAAGCACAGGCAGCAGTCCGTCTGTGCATTCTTAGTTTGTGACAAATGCAAGGAAATGCAAACTGTTACAAGACTTGCTTGTGATAGGTAAGTTGTGTGGGTTCGTGCTTGTGACATGTGAAAAGCTCAATTGCTCTGGTTCAGCAGATGAGTCCACCTGGTTTTACTTTGATATCTGAATCTGATCTGTATGTCAGAAGGACCTTGTCAACTTTAAATATGCTCAGTTAACGTGAAAGGCCAGACTAGTGTATCCTGTTGGACTAGTTACCAGATACCAGTTACCACATATAGGGTTAGGAAGGAATTTTTCCTATATCAAGCTGATAGTGCTTTTCCCTCTTCTGTAGTTTGAGACTACAGGGTCACTTGGGAGTTTTGTTGCCCAAATGCACTGCTGAACGGGGAACCTTTGATGGTGGTGCTACTCCATCTCTCTTACTCTCTTCCTGTGGCACAGGCCAGTTGTTGCTGCTCTTTCACTACAGATGTTAAGTTTGGTTTAGTGTGTTGTGGCCTCTGCAGTGTGTGTGGATGGTCTATAGCAGGGGTATCAAACCAGGTAGGAGTAGTTACATTTATACAGTCCTAAAATTACAGTCGGCCCTTTAAAGGCAACCATGAGGCTGATGCAGCCACCGGTGAAAATGAGTTTGACACCCCTGCCAGGCTTCAAATATTTACTGCCACTGTTAGCTGTGATTGCTAGGGGTGGAAACTGAGGACGTAAGTGGTGCCTTCCTATCCTGTGTTCCAATATAACACTGTTTCACATGCTTTATTCTTCCACTACTAATCTTTGAGTTTTTAGAATCAAGGGTTTCAGGGAGAGGGCTATAAAAGTAGGCTTTTTCTCCCCAGCTGGTGTGTAAGCAGGCCTCGTAAACAACACAGAAAGCTGTCTGTCTAGATAGAGAAAACAGTCTAAGGGCTATTGGCAAAGCTGCTGTATTCAGAGTAATCAGTCAGGCAAAAGAGATGCAGTGTGGCTTTTGCCAAGCTCTTTAAATGGTAAAAATCTCATGTTTCTTATTGTTTGAAGAATGTTTCTTTAAAATTAAACAGGAATGAAAGCGGGCTATGCAAAATGTCTAACTGCACTGTCACTTAATTTTGGAGAAGTTCTATTTATCTGGTAACATTAGAAAAACAACATTCAGCAAGAACAGTTTTGCTCATCTTAGCCAGTGAATCACCTGTCGAAAAATAGTGCTCTACCTTCTCTCTTCTCCTGGGACAGATCTCTCATCTGGTAAAGGTGTGAGCGTGGTGGAATGCAAAGACGTGAGATTTGGTGGGATTCATGTTGTAGCAGCATGAAGAAGTCCACAGCTGTCTGTAGAAAACATTAAATGTTCCCCATGGCATCTCAGGTCCAGAGTGGAGACATAAATACATTGCTTTTTGGAACAGATCACTGCTAATCATTTGTTCTGATGAGACTCTGCTTCTTCCTTGAGTTTCAGTGGTTGAGCGTGTGCTCAGTCACTGCTTGTGCTGGTGAGGGAATTGACCAGGAGCCAGTCTGCTCTGCTCAGGGAGCATCATCTCCTGTCTGCAGCCTGCTTCCTCACTGCTGCGCTGAGCTGCCAGCATAAAAATATTTTGTCTCATCTCCCTCAGGGTCTCCTACTCTTCACTCCAAAGTCATTTCCGTATCACTTAAGTCTTTGCCTGGTAAAGTGCTTAATCACCTAAAGAATCTTCACATCCTACATACAGTACCTGGCTCTTTGTGCTGTATAGCCCCTGAAGACACTGTGCTAGAAAGAGAAACATATATGTTTGTAAAAGGGCACGTTTTTAAAGACTGATTCCACTCCCTAGCCTGGTACGGCTGTCTGCAAGTTCAGCTGGATCCGTGCAGACACACGTGTGTCTCTCCTGCTGGTGCTTGTGTTGGAGATCAGGCCAAGAAGCCAGGTAGCTGTGGGCCATCAGATGAAGATTTTCGAAGTAAATCTTCCTATTATCCCACTTACTGCCCTGTGATTAACATTGTGGGGTGGTCTTAGAGCTTAACCTGCATTACCTTTGAATTAAACTGATTCAGAAGCCCGTCTACACAATGCAGTCTAGCCACTAATGGGCCACTCACCAGGTTGGAGCTGGTTGCAAGTGAAAACCCCCTGAACCTCAGTTAGTGTTGGCATTGGGACCTTAGCAACATTTCACTCTACACATCCACCCCTTTTTTTAGTGTGGGCATAGTCTGTGTCGACAGGCGCTGAGTCCAGACTGTGAGTGCCGCTGAGTGCCGGGGCAAACCAGCTGGGGCAGAACGTGTGCCCGTAAGGTTATCCAGCTCCCAGACTGAAAAGCTCCTGCTCTTATCTGTCTGCATCTGGGAGTGGGAGTAAACACAGAGATGTCTATGCACTCCACACAGTATACATTATGGCACAGGAGGTTTCTGCCAACTTCAGGCTGCCTGCTGGCTGATTCTCTGGCAAAGAGCAACCTGAGCTTGCTCTTCTTTCTGGGTGCAGTGTGGGATGCTGATTCTCTGTGTTGCAAGATGTGCCAGTCAGCTGATGAGTGGTATCTTGCGTCTGGGCTTGCTCTGAGCTTGCGTCTTGGTGGACATGGAGAGTTGTGAGTTAAGTTTTCTAGCACATAACTCTCTCTGGTGTTGCAGCTGCCCATCCACAGCTCTGGTTTATCCTCACTGTTCACCAAAATCTGACCATCTGCTGCTTCCAGTACCTGATCCTGGTCGTCTGAGCAGTGAAAATCTTGTTCTGCAGTTACCTAAAGGAAATAGAACCTGTGGCTTGTATAAAGATCTTTCATTTATCTTGTGGATGATGATCTTCTCAAGCACAGATATTAGCTCAAAAAAGAAATGGAGTAGTGTTTGGGTGAGGAAATAAAAGGCAGGGTACAAAAGCAGAGGAGATCAATTGGTATGACAGCTACTAAAAATGTACAGATGTGGCAGAGAAAAAAAAAAAGACTTTATTGTTTCAATCCTTTCAGTTTCAATATTTAAGCATTAAAAAAAAAATCTGGAGTTATTAGTGGCAGTAGTGTCTGTAATGACTGTATAGTTTATCAGGGAAGTCTATCCTGATGTCTGCTTTTGCTTTTCTTTTTATTTAAAGGTCCTTAAATCAGGCATTCTTTCTCATTTAATTTGCTTGCCTAGCAAAAGCAGTGGTGGCAAAGGCAGCAGATACCAGCTCTATTCTGCAAATACCAGTCGTGATGCATACACCACAATTTGGGAACCCATGTTTTAAATCCAAATTGCTTGTCTGTAATGTGAGCGCTTTCAGTCAATTCAATTTATCAACGTCTATCTCAGTCCCCCAGATGTGGCGGTTTGGGGCTGTTAAATACTATCGCAGCAGGATTTTGTTATTTATGAAACTACGTTACAATAAGCACGTGAAGCAAACCAAGTGAGAATCTCTGCCTTCATCACTTAAATGTGTTCCAAAAGAAAAAGGAAGTCAGGAGAAACGGCAGCTACAGTCCTGACCCTTCCATGCAAGCCAGCAGGACGCAGGGAACAACTCAAGCAGGGCTCTTCAAAAGGAGGCTGTTGCTGCAGCCACAGCATGGGGGTGAGCGCATGGTGGGAGGAATTCTGGCCGGGGTGGACAAAGTTCCCCCAGGGACTGGTGTTCTAGCCCAGCTCCTCTGCACGTTCAAATATCTCCTGCACAATAGTACCCTCTGTGGCTCGGCCAAAACCGCGCAGCAGCGATAAGAATAGAATCCAAGTTTTCAAGCTGAGGTCAGGGAGAGTCTTTCATTTAATGTATATCAGACCTGCACTTGGGCATGTGTGCTATTAGAAAGATCATGGACAGATTTAGTCGTATAAAAGCCAGCCCCCCCTTAATGATTTGAAACACTAACATGACTTGGCTTGTACATGAGTAGGTAGAGGAATGATTTCACAGGAAGACAATCCTTTTACGAATGTGCTTCTAATTCTGTGTTTATATTGCTTCTCCTGTATGTGTCAGCTGTGCACGTAGGAGGCTCACTGAAAAAGCAGTCATGCTGAAACCAGTGGGAGAGCTTGCAAGGAAAAGGGGTGCTCCCCTGAATAGAGGTGGCAGCTCTGGGTCATTAACAGAGTTACTGGCAGGAGAACTGCTTGGGCTTATCTCTGTCTCTCTTCAGGCTAAGTATGCCTGATGTGCCCAAGCATGTCACCAGCAGTGATGTGCAAATCGATAGGGACGATCAGGGAAATTCTAGCTGAAGAATGTGAAAGGCAGATGTGTATTGCAGTTGCTCTCTCTAATACAGGATTGCGGCTTTGTTCGATAAGTGATTGTTTGATGCTGTGGTTCCTAAAGCTGCTGCTCTCTTGTTTGCAGGTGAAGAGGAGGAGGATGGAATAGAAAGGACCTGTGACACTCTGCTCATGTGCATTGTGACTGTATTAAACCAAGGCCTGCGAAATGGTGGTGGTGTGGGAGACGTGCTCAGAAAGCCTTCCAAAGATGTAAGTGTTCTGGCTGAGGAAATGCATTACTCTCTGTGCTTCTCATGAATGCCAAAGTCAGTTTTTGGAGGTTATAGACGCTATTCGTATGTAGTCTGCTCAGTTGATTTATCCATGTAATTTTTACATCCCAGATGGAATATTTAATGGGAAGAGCAAAGCTTGGTGTGATGAAGACAGCTGAAGAAAGGAACTCTGGGTAGTTGTTTACCCCTTCTGGAAAACTGGAGGGTATCGTAAACTTCCAAAGGCTGCTAAGAAGTGTTACTGGATTGTATCACTTTTCTATAACATTAGGAATTACAAATGCAAATTTTTAAAGGGCTTGATTGATGAGCGTATGTCAAGACTCTCCATTGTAGCACGTAAGGTGTATTTTTAGCTGAAATTCAGCATGGCATATGCCCAGGAAGAGGTCCTATTGTTTGGCTGTACTCAACTAGCATTGAAGTCAAAACAGAATTTCATATATCGTGGTATATGTGCTCTTCCAGAAATTTCCTCCAAAATTCAGCTCATTTAATGAGTACTCATAATATTTGGGTGGTTATATGCATTTTTATTGAAGTTCAAAAGGGACTTCATAAATAAAGATAATCTAGCAGCACTTTGCTTGGTGGCACACACCATACATAACACAAGGATTAAATACATAAATAGGATCTCAGTAGAGTTTGCAAGAGTCCAGCGAAAAATAACTGAGATCTGGATAGAAGAGCTCCTTGTGCTGGTAGTAGGAATTTAGTCATGTCTCATAGATTGAGAGGGTTTTCAGTAACCACAGTCCATCCCCCTGAAGTCTGTAAACACAGACTTTGAAAATGACCCTTGCCATTTAGCATTTATTTAATTCTACCTATGTTATGCTAATATGGAAGTGCTTTACAAAGGGTAGCACTATTATCCCAATTAATGTGTGGAAAACTGGGAAAATCAGTGACTTCCAATTCAGTGTCATGATAAAGAAAAGGACTTGGGTTTCCTGTTCCTCCTTCTTACACTGAGTGTCTTCTGTTTGCCACAGAACAACTTCACTATTTTTAGATGTGTCAGTGGTAGTTCAGTCCAGCCTTTGCAAGAAGGGAAGTAGTTATGATGTAAAAACAAGAGCATGATGAAATGGGGAATATGAGCACTTCATGGGGGTGTGCATGTGCAGGTTGTGTTCCGGAAAGACACGAGTCTGGTCTGCTGGCCCAGAGCCAGCGTACAACCGTGTGACGGCATCAGCACTCTGCTAAAACCATTAATGTGCCCTGCTTGGGCACAGAGTGTGGTAGCCTGGCCTTGACATCGTGCAAGCGTGCTCCCCGGGTTTCCAGTTGTTCAGCATGCAGACGTGGCATCAGTCTGGAGTATTCCACAGAGACATGCTGTAAGCATTTCCCTGCGTACCATGAGGCGGTACTCAGAGCAGCTATCATTGCTCTCAGTGGGTACTAGAAGCTGCATCTCCCTCTTTCTGTGCTGGCAAGGTAATTATCTTCAATCGAGCACGATGCAAATGCATCTATACTGCATCTAGTACACACGCTAGTCTCTTCTTCGTGCTGTGTGAGACACCATAAAGGACAACAGGAGTCCCAAAGCAATGAGTACATGAAGCCAAATTTTCTTTGCTGAGTCACATAGGCAGTCCCTCTCTATTTATGTAAGGCTAGCAGAATTTGGTGTATGAAAAGAAAGATGTATAGCTTTGCTTGAGCTAATGTGAAAATGTTTAATATTTCAGAGATGTGCTATTTTTATGTCTTATTGCAACCTTATTATTGTTTCAGGAGCCCTTGTTTGCTGCGCGAGTTGTTTATGATCTTCTGTTTTACTTTATTGTCATAATTATTGTTCTAAACCTAATCTTTGGAGTCATCATTGATACATTTGCGGATCTCAGGAGTGAGAAGCAGAAAAAGGAGGAAATACTAAAGACAACCTGTTTCATCTGTGGTAGGTGTTACTTAGCTATTGAGGCATTTGATGGGTAAAGGACTAAAATGAACTTTTCAAAAAATAATACATTAACCTAAGGGGTGGTTGTCTTCTACAGAAAGTCTATAAAAATGTCATAGTTTGGTTCCAAATCTATTCTCTCTCAGTAACAAAAAGATTTAGTTGAGGAGTTAAAAGCTAGCTCTGCTAAGAGATGGCTTCACAGTCTCCACCCAGGATCTGGGGAGGAAGAGCCATGTCTCACACTCACATCATCACCACTAATGGAGATGATGCAGCTGCTGACTTTATTTCACAAAGCGTAATGCAGATGAAAGTACAGCTTGCTATTTCACAGCACAGTGCATTCCAGAAGGGTAGCAACAGTAAAAACTGCCTGTTTCAGAAGGTGATATGAAACAGGGAACAGAAGAATTAAAAGAAAATTAAATGAAAATCGTCCTCACAAAACCCACAGATAACTCACACTTGTTTTGAGGTGCGTTCACAAAGAGGACACCCTAGGGGACATTAGAAGTACCTTCTTTTTTCGTAGGCTGGGTGTCGTTTCCATGGTTGTACTGACAGGGATGAGCGCTGTGCAGAGCACAACAGCTTTAGTGTCTGTGGAAGACTCCACAAGAGATCCAGGGAGGAAAGCTGTAACACCGAGGGAAGCATCTGTGAATCCTTTCTCACTGTTGTATTCTTCTTCAGAGATTTGACCTGTCACAGGAAAACAAAATAAAAAATTCTTATGACTAGAGCTCTGTAAGACTGAGTGATTACAAAGCTGCAGAGACTTGCCCTCGCTGCTAGGTTTAAGTGCACAAACAATCCCACCACAGCTTAAGTGGGGCTGTTCACGTGCTTGATGCTAAATGTGTGCATAAATCTGTGCAAGATCGGGACCCAGATTGCACGCTGTGTGCTTACCAGTATACATTTAGGAAGAATCAGAGCCAACACTTGTAAAGCACTTTATAGCCCTCAGCGTACAAGGCACTGTAAAACTGTAACATATTTATTATATTGTTATTGTTATTAAGAGGAAATATCACAAAAGAGAATAAACGCTGTGCTGAAAGAATTCTGTCAGGAATGCCTTCTGGCCTGGTATTTCTTGCCTGGCAGTTACTGTATGCAGTTATAGCTTTAAAATTAAGATCCTTCAAATTTATGATCCCTTAAATTAAGTTAGGTTCCTTTCTCTAACATGTTTAACAGATTTGGTGATTTTTATGTTGAAGTTTATTTTTTTGCATTATGTTCGTGTCTTTTCACAGGACTGGAGAGAGACAAATTTGATAACAAGACTGTTTCATTTGAGGAGCATATAAAGTCAGAACACAACATGTGGCATTATTTGTACTTTATAGTTCTTGTCAAAGTCAAAGATCCAACTGAATACACTGGTCCAGAGAGCTACGTGGCGCAAATGATTGTGGTAAGTCAATTTGGGCACGTGCTTTATGGAACTGAGAGATGCTCCTTGCAGCTCGAGCAGAGAATATCTTTCTTTTCCCCTCTCTCTCAACAATAGGAGGCATCGATCTGTATTTTTAAAGATCTTTTCACGTGTCTTACACAGTCTGCCACAAAGCATAGTCTGAAACATAATGAAAAAGATGAAGGCACAGGCCATAGTCTCTGGTTTGGTGTTTGTGCTCTCATGCTCTGTGGGTTCTGCTGCTTCATTAGCCAAACCAGGGGCAGAAGAGCATGCATTGTAACATCTGCTGCTGCTCTGGCTTTGTCCAGTATCTCTGGGCTGCTGTCCAGAAAAATAACGTCTCCTGCTGAACAGTGAAATGCAGGGTCAGTGTTGAGGGCTAGTGCTTTTTCTCCTATGACTGCTCTGAACAAGCTATTGAAAAGACCGCGAAGAGCTGCCGCAGGGATTTGAAGAGCTACAGAAACTGCCTCATGAAGCAGTGAGAGTACAACTTGCATTCAGAGAGAGAAATTTGATGACACTGGGGCAGAGAGATGGTCGATTACATTTCATTTCCAGCCTGCTACCAAAGAGGGTTTGTTCTGGTGAGAGAGGGGGATGGATTATCAAGGCTGCCTGGCTTGAGGCTTTATTTTTGTGGAATTCTTCCTTCCTATTGGGATATTCTGGTGCAGCATTTTCTTCCCATGGACTTCTGGCAGGTATTGCACTGCTCAGGGCCTGTGCCAGGGTCTGCGGTTGCAGAGCTAGCATATGTCTGAATCCCAGAGGAGGGTGTAACCAAATGCGCATCAGGCTTTGCTGTTTATGCCCTTCTGAGCCACATTTCTTATTGAGAGTATCTGCTCTGTTATAGAATCATAGAATACTTTGGGCTGGAAAGGACCTTCAAAAGTCATTTAGTCCAACCCCCCTGCAATGAGCAGGGACATCTTCAACTAGATCAGGTTGCTCAGAGCTCCATCCAGCCTGGCCTGGAATGTCTCCAGGGATGGGGCATCTACCACCTCTCTGGGCAACCTGGGCCAGTGTTTTACCACCCTCACGATCCTTCATCGAGCCTTTGATTATACATACTACCCAGCCTCACTAGGGAAGTTTTGGGTGACCCTTAAATCCTTAGTTTAGCCAAGAGAAAGATGCTTCTCCTTTAACTTGAGCTGTCTTCAAGTTGGTCACCTGGTTTAAATTGATCCCAGCTCCCTGTCTTGTCAGTGCAGAGTGCTGGGCCATTTATCCTGCCCTGAGGCAGGTGTCTGGGATAGCTGGGGTGACTCACCCTGGTGTTGCTTTTCTCACTCTATTGAGAGCCTAAATGATTAGCTTAGACAAGATACCTAATTGGGAGCTGGCTGAAGTTGGAGTAGATGACTCCCACCCACTGAAGAACTTACCTTGAAGAACTCGCATTAGTAGTGTGGCTGGTGTTTAGACAGGAGTGCACACTTGATTGCTGGATGAAATGGAGCTTTTGTAAATGCTGTTACCACTACGTGGGAAGGTGGTGCGGCAGGTGATGGGAGTTGAGTATTCCAATATGGAGGAGCAGCCTACATCCATGGACATTTTGATTGCCCAGCCCATTTGTGCTGTTAGGCAGTAATGGATCTACACTTCTGTAGTATGATGGGTGAGATAGCAAAACTGAAGCAAATGCTTCTATCTTATGTTCCATTACAAGAAATTATTCATACTGGCAAGTCGTCCTCTTACATGTGAAAATATTTTATCTCAGAAATGCACTTTAATTTGTGAAGTCAATAACGTTTCCAGACTCTAGGGCTTGTCTCATTTGTCTATTTCTTCTCTACTCCTCTTCCTCTCCCTGCAGTGTTTGTGTGATTTTAAACTTTGTATGTGCGTTAAGCATTAATGTTTAATTCCAAGGAATACATTAATATTCATAGTAAGTGTATTCATCCTGTGGCGACAGTGGTTTGACTATTCGGATGTAATTCACTAATGTATTTTACATTTGCATTAATGGTGGGAACTCCTGTTTGGATATCTGAAATATTAACAGAAAAGCACCAAAACACATGTGACCTCAAGCACTGAAGTGATTTCTCAAAGCCCCTGTTCCTCCATGGTGGAATGCTTGTGGTTTACATTGTTAGCAGTAATCCATATTTGGGGATTATTAAACCCTCTGAAGGATGTCTTATTTTTTCCACGAGTACATATAAAGTTAATGGTTGTTCTGGATTATGGGAGAAGTACATATGGACCTGGAAGTGTAAAGCTTACATGGAATTGAAGAAGGAATGGAGGAGTGGGGAAAAAAAAGAGAAACAAATGTTTGAGGAAACTACAAGTGGCTGGTGTGGGACTAGTAATTGTATCTTTGTGTAGTTTAAATTCCCCAGTTCGAAATCTAGGGAAGGCATGCTGCAGAAATACCAGTCCTGCATAGCAGAAGCAATTGAACTACTTAAGTAAACAGAAAAGGACTCTTTCTCTTGGAGCCAGAGAGATTGCATGGTACAGGGAATATTATGAAATGAAAGAAAATAATCTGACTGGAAGAGTGAAGTATTCTGTAAGTATGATATTCAACTGGAAGAAGAGATTTAGAGATACAGCTTTGCTTATGATCAAGAGTGAAAAGGAAAGCACTCAGAGGTAGTTTTGGGCTGTCAGCTGGATGAGTGTACATGTTTGGTGTGTTTCAAACACACCATGATAGTAATAAACGTAGCAGATAAGATGTACTATGTAGAAATTAAGCCTGAGGTATGGGTTTTGTCCTGAAGACCAAGAGAGAAGCCAATTCTGACTTTGTGACAGGCTAAAAGCTGATGCTGGGAGAGGTAACACTGTCACTGGTAAGAGACCAAGTTCTGGTGAGGATCTGGCACAAGAGAAGCAGACTTCAAATTAACCTTTCACAAGGGAACTGAGGCTTGCCAGTGGAACTGACTCATTGTTGGAGGAGGCTGACTGGGGGTGTAGGGGAATGCCCCAAATATTTATAAAAATAGGGTGACTGGAAGAACAGGGCAGTCTGGGGACCTCTTTGAAAGTGGAGGAGGTAGAATGCAATTTTATATTTCAGCTGATACAGAACATGGCTGAAAAAAACTCCATGAATCATACTCCTGGAAAAGCTCTCTTAGCTCTACTAGTTTTTATTATTATTAGGTGTGCCTTTTATAGCTGTTTGTGAAGCTTTAACCAAAGACAAATTCTGTGTTTTCACAGCCTGATTACTTAGAGAGAATTTCTACCCAAATACAATCTTCAAAGCTCAGATCCATCCTTAAATATATGTAGGTCAAAATTTTGGAGTATGCTGGAGTAACTTTAATAGAAAGTAGAGTTTAACTTCAAGTATCATCCTCACTGCCCCTACAACTGTAGTTAGGAACCAATTATTATTTCTACTTGTCTAATGCTGTCTTGCAAAGCATTGCAAAAAAGTGCTTATCAGTATTAACTAAGCACCAGGGAAAACACTGGCAATTTCTGATACTCTTGTCTCCATTGCCTTGACCCATCAGGATCCAAAAATATAATTGTCTGTATTATGATGGTCAATCTTTTTTATGTATCATTTGTCCAGCAAACAGTGAAGCATCTGGTTTGAAGGCTTGCTGATAGCACAACTGGAAAATCCAGTTTTCTTGTTTTGGAATATTATTTAAAAGGCTGGGTGTGAAGAGGGGCAGGAATTATTTACACATCTAACTTCCCTTTCCCAGCTCAAGAGAGGGAAAGAAACTTAGAGGTGATGCTGTAGACACCCTTCACTCAAAGGCAATATTTTTGCAGGTTGCCAAGTACACTTGTATTTCTGCTCCAGGGGTGGCTTGTTTCAAGGCATTCCCATGAGTTCACATGTCTCTGGCTTCAAAACACCTTATAGCAGAGGACGGCTTTTGCTTTCTACCTCTGGACTGTGGACATCGTCTGTTCCCCGTGATTTTGATTTTCCCAGCAGCTCTGTATTTGCTTCAGTGCTTAGCATACTGCTCTGAGCAGTGACAGAAGTAATCAGTAGCCATCCAGCTTTCATAAATCAAGGTATTATTTTTTCTTCTTCTTTTTTTTTTTCTTTTTAGAAAAAAGCATCAAGCATAAAGTGTATTGCAAAACAACACACAGTTTATATACCTCTAGCTTTTCAGACAGTTACTTTATGGAGATGTTGGTAGGAATAAAGCACTTCAGATCTTCCAGTGATGCCCATTCTTCTTACACACTATCTTATATCAGTTATCAGGTGAAATATTAATGAATATTAAATCAGGGCAGTGGGTGTTATTATTTGTTTGTTATGTAGGCTTCTTTTATAAAGTCATACAGGTATTATACAATAACCAGAAAGACATGAACTTTGAAAAGCTGGCTACATGCCTTGCATTTACATTGAAAACTTGCATGAATGATTCCCCTATTGAATTTTCATTCCTGCAGAAAAAAAACTTCTTATCTGACCCATTTGACCAGAAATACCATCCCTAGCAAACCCAGAGAGATGCACATAACTTGTGTTACATCGATACAGCAATCTTGGAATGTTCCTTGTGTCCATTTGTCAGAGGAGACAGTTTAATGCGATAACTAGAACAGTGAACGTTAACATCCCGATTTTCAGACTTCTCTTTTCAGAGGTACAATTTGTGCATGCAGTTTTCACCTAAGCTTTGGTAGCTACAAATAGATTAATGGAGGCAAAAAATATAGATGACTAGTTGCTGAATTTTTTGCAGCAAAACAGGGAAATATGAATTAGCCTATGATTTGTGCCTCTATTCATTTGCAAAAAATAAAAGGCTATTGGCATAGTAATTAAATTAATTATTTTGCCCATTGGAAGAATGACAGACTCTAGCAAAGGAAGCCCTAAAAGTTTTGTTCTTGCGTGCCCTGTCCACAGTTCTTAGCAAGTTTCATAATGGATGTTATCAGCATTAGTACTACCTGTCATAACTACATAATTACAGCACCTAATTATATTATTACTTATTTAGTCTAATTATGTAATTGGATGTAATAGGTGCAATTACATAACTCCTCAATCAACCAAAAACTGCTCTAAAACCAGCCTGTGTTCATAAGAGTAGAGGATACTGCTGTGCGTTAGACCATCTCCCTGAAGCAAGGCAGTCTTTGGTAGGAAATTAAAGGTTCTGTCCTCCTGCCATCATGGTCATTGGGACCTTGAGCTTTTATGCCATGATAGTATCATAAAAGTATTCCTTTAGATCTTGTTTCATCTGCAAATGTATCCTCCTGGAATGGCAAATTCCTTATATGAAGTCTTTCTTCAGGCTACTCAGGATCCTCACATCTTCACTGAAATCAAAAGCAGAATTCCCATCAGCATTAGAAGGACAAGAGAGAAGAGACAGGTTGAGCAGCATCGGCCTGAAAGTCTGAACAGTGATTTTCTTATTCACTTCTTTTAAAGGCACTTTTCTCTCGCAGCTATGGCCTGTCATTGGTAATGTGACAAAATATTTTAACTACTTCATTTTAAACATTTCAAAATTTCATTTTGAAGGTGTCAGCTTTTTTTTTTTATTTTAATTATTAAATAAAATAAGTATTTGGCAAGTGCCTTGGCCACTTCCATGTCATGAGGAAAAATGCATTCCCCATTTTCAAAAAATCTAGGTGTGCGGGGTTTTTGTTTTGGTTGTTGTGGTTGTTGTTGTTTGGTTTGGTTTCATTTAAAAGAAAAAAAAACAACACACTGACATTTGAAAATTGACCTGAATTTAGAGCTCCCTTGAGCTGGTACTGTTGTCTCTCTTCTTCCTACCTCCAGCCTCATGGTTTTGCCTTCTTTTTCTATTAGATACCCAGAAGTGGGTATTAAATTCAAAGGCGACACTGGGAATAATGCCAAGTGAGCCACCGAGAAGCCTCACAACAGCTGTCACTCTGCTCAAGCTGTGTCCTGGGCAGTGCGAGCCCTTTTCCCTCGGCATCCTTCCCTCTCCCGCCTCGCTGCTCTGTGTTTTGCCATGCTCCCACCTGAGGAGTGGAGGTGTGATGTGAGCCCTGGCAGCAGGGAGCAGCTCCCCGCCTTCAGGTCTCCACAGTGGTGCTGCGACGTCCTGGCCAAGGTTGTTTCGGGTGGCTGTGACCCCCCGGCGTTGCAGCGGGGACAGGGGACAAGCTCCCTCCTGGAGCCGGAGTTGCTTGCGTATAGTCCCTGGCACACTAGTGTGTGGCCTGCAAAGGGATTTTTTTTTCATTTTAGCCAAAACCAGGAGAAGTAGCTGACTGTCAAAACAGCAGAAGTGTGAGCTAAGCAGGGCCTGCGGAGCCCAACAGCTGTGGGTCAAGAGCCGGGCTGCCTGTCCTTTTGCACTGCGGGGCAATGAGAGGTTGTCCCAGGGTTGGAGAAGGTGTTGGCGTTTCACTGATGCCAAATACTGGTGCACACCCCCAGCATGATGTCCAAGGTATTCTGTGGCCATCCCTGAGCAAAGCACGGGTGTCATGGTTTAACTGGAGCTAGCAATACAACCACGGTAGCCACTCGTGTACCCCATCCCCATCTCCCCAAATAGGGCAGAGAATAGAAAGGGAAGGAGAAACTTGGATTGAGATAAACACAGTTTAATAAAATAACAAAATACTAATATGCTGCTAGTAAATATATATATAAAATAGAAATAAAAGATACTCAAGTCAGTTCCTCACGAACTCAGCCCACACCGAGCAGCCAGTCCCGGGAAGCGGCACCTGGTTCCAAACAGCCAGTCCCAGAGAAATAAAAAAAAACAACAAAAAGGCAGAAAGGCCCAGAGGCCTCTGCAAGATGGCAAAAGGCTGAACTAAATGTCCCAAACCAAACGCCCCCAGCTTCGACAAAAAGAGTGAAGAAGAACACGAGAGAGATGAAGCATGACACTGATGGAATGGAATACTCTCATTGATCAGTCTGGATGCCAGTCAAGCTCTGCCCCATCTATGCCCCCCTTCCTCGATGTCTCACACCTGTGAGCAGAGTGCTCAGAACAGCCTTGACTCTCAGATCAGAGCAGCAATTAAGAACATTAACTCTGTTCTGAGGTGTTATCTGCTTGTTCTCAAACTTAAGTCCAAATAATGACCATGCTAGCTATGAAAAAGCAAGGTTTCTAACTGCATGAAGAAAAGTAACTCATCTTCAGTCAAACCAGCACACATGGGGAATGCACACGCTAGAGGGGAGCAGGTCCAAAGGAAAGACAGACAGGTGAGGTGAAGGCAGTGAAAAAGTGCTGTAAGGAAAGAGGAAGACTATGCTGAGAGCAGGCGGGTAAGGAGAAGCAGGGTTTGTGGAACGAGCTGTTCTTTATTGCTGTCAACTCTTGTCAAAGAATGTAATAAAATAATATGTACTAAAGGGCTGTTGACCTCAGCTCTTAAAATATAACTTCTTTGGAGAAGAAAAGAGTACTGTCATCCAGGGTTTTTCTGCTCTGTTATCTATCGTCTTTTTGAATTTTGGAGGCAAAGGTTTTCCCTACTAATTTTTATCTCTATTCTAGAGATATTACATCCGAGGATTGCTAGTCACTCTACGGGTAGAGAGAATGACCTAAACCAGAGAAATGTCAATCAAAGGTGACATTAATGCTGCAGAAAGGACACTTGGGTTGTCAGGAAGACAGTCCGGGTGTTTTTCACATGCACTCTGATGATTCATCCTAGATGATTTAAGAATTTTCCTCTCCCAGATGTCCACCATACCATTCTGTTGCAATTAACCACAACAATAGCAGAGGGGGAAGGACAAGCGATGTGTTTGTTTGTTTGTTCGCTCCTGAGCTTCTGCAGTTCACAGCCCAGAGTACTAATGTGAAAATTGGTGGGCATTGAAGTCATGCCAGTCTGAACTGCACTGGTTTTGAGGAGAGGACATGGTACCGATTCTGCTGCCTCTTTATAGGTAGGATAATCTCAGCAGGGAGAAAGGGCACCCAGCTGATAGGGGTGACCCCTTCAGCTGCTACAGCTAAATCTGCCAGGGACGGTGAGCTGTGGTTCTTAAACTGGCTCACTATAAATAAACGGTATTTTTAAGGCTTCTTCATTATCATAAATTCTAGTTCAACGTAAAGTTTCTGATCTGGCAACTCACAGACTGGAAAATGCTTCAGGACTTGTGCATACAAATACTCTGCTGGAGTGGGGCAAGGAGTTTATAACTTTTGGGAAGCTAATAATACTCCCATTGTTAGGTCTGATTTATTTTACTTTTTAAAACTGGCCTTCCTCCAAAACCTAGCAGATGTTATCAAAGAACAAGTTGCAAGGATGAGATGTATGTACATATTAAGCCATGCAACTTTTTCTTAATTACTTTTAAAAGACTGATATGATGCATGTCACATTATGAGTAATTACTTACCATGGCAGTAATACCAAGAGCACAAAAGCTGGCTGCTAAGTAAGATCTGAGGACTTTCTGACAGGCTAATTTCCTAGGAAATACAACATCGGTTTTGTCTGCAGCTGGATTTTCATAAAATAAGCAATTAAAGAAATATGCCTAAATAGATGATTTACTGCTCCCGTTTTTTTGTTGTGCTCAAAATAGAAGAGCAAAGGAGAATGCAGCTCTCTGTGTCCTTCCATACAGATGTGGGCCCTGCAGGAGTTCAGGGCTTCGGTTTAGGTGCACCAGGTCCCCAGAAAGTCCTTTTTCTGCATCAAGGCCTGCCTGAAATTCACAGAGGATCTCAGAGCTTTTGAGTGGTGCTACAGAGTCACTAAAATAGAGCTGGAATTGTGCTTTACAGAGGTTCAACGACTTTAGGTGTATGAGAGGAAGTCCCTATCCCCTCACAGACTCAACCGTTACCTACTTTTACATTTACAGATTATATTGAGGCATTGTTGTTTTTCCTGCTGCTAGGTATTGAATTATTTTTCTATTATTGCTTTTCCTGTTGTTCAAAAATAGCCTTCATTTCTGTAGGTAGTCCATTGCTTTTTTTGCTTCTCTGTACAATTTTGCCTCTACGTCATTTTCTCATACAAGTGCTGAACACCTCCCTCTCCACTTCATAAAATAAGCAATTACAGTAACGTGACTAATTATCTGATTTCCTGCTCATTTGTGTGTTGCTCAAAGCATGACAAGTTAGCATCACATGAGGACCATGCATCTTTACACAAAGCTCCTATTCTACAAGAGAGCTGTGCATCTTCTTCTCTACTCCAAGAGCTCTGCATCTACCAGAAATTGACTCTTTGGTCCACCATAAATAATTTAGTAGGCCTGCTTGGCTAGGTGATATGTGAGGTGTGGGTAAATAAAGGGAAAGGTGAGCTTCATTTAGTATGTCATTGTAAAAGCCTGAAGTTTAGTGGCTTTAAGTTTATATACGTTCTTTCCAGACAGGCAAAATTAATTATCCTGTTGCTGCTTGAATGGGAAACTACAAATCTCATCCTGCCTCCTTAGAAATGATGCCATTAGCTGGAGCGGGAGAAAGATTGATATCAGCGGCAGGTGCTGCAGCACAGGCAGATTTGCTGTGTGTAGTGAGCATTTGGTGATAACCTGCATCCCCGACTTGGTGAGGGAATGGCCGTGGCATTGCACAGTGCCCTTGTCCCTGCCGCTGCCGTGCTCAGCCCCTCATGTTCTTGTGAACTTGTTAAAAGGGACATGTCCCATCACCAACGCAACCTTTTTTCCCTTGAAATCACTTCTGATTTCAAAGGAAATGTAATGTAATTGCAGGTTACAGAGGGGAGCCTAAAGCTCCCCAGAAGTATGTTCATTGAGATTTGGGTGTTTTCCCCCCAAGGTCTGGGAATCAGTGGTTTGGTCGACCCAGCACTAGTCTTTTTGGACCCTCTGTTATTGTGGCTCAGCTGTAAGCTTAGCTTGATTTACTCTGTGTTTGAAAGATTTGGCCACCTGTCTGTTGAGCAGTACTTAGGGTTCATAGACTGATTTTGCTATAAAGATGGGTTCTGCCTTGATAATACTGTGCAGTCACAGCCTTCTTGTCCTGCTTCCAACTCCAATTCATTCAATTCACAAATTAAAATAAATGAGCCGAGTTGGGTTCCTGGTTGTTTGTTTGTTTGCTGCTGGCCCTAAAAACTCGAGGAGGGGTCTGGACGTGAGGCTGTGTTCCTTGAAACTTGCGCTTCCCCACGAACGCGGAGTGGAGGTGTTCCAGCTGGAGCACCCTCAAGCCAAGCAGCGCTGCTGGCAGGACATGGGTTGTGGTTCCCCGCTGGAATCCGCTCCTGCCTTGACCTGCCAGAGAATGGAGCTGTTCACTTTCCAGGCAGTTTGCAAAAGCCATCTTTTATCCCTTTGTTAAAGAAGCATGTGGCCTGAGATGGAGCTCTGTGTGTGTGGGCAGACCTTTACTCTGTGATTTCCAATGATGGAAAGGCCTTCCAAGGCACCGGATAGGCACCTACTGTTGTGCTTAAAATCCTGGCGGAGCCTTGATTCTCTTGGGACTGGCTGTATATGGATTTGCTTAATGAATGAAAACTGGACCTTAGCTGGGGTCACAGACAGAGATAAGGAGTTCAACCCCAGAGGAACAGTGTGATGAGCAGATCCCAAAGCGTATAAACTGAATTAATTTGATTTGGCATTATGGGAGAAGCAACAAACACAGAACACTTCAATGCTGTTCGAGAATATTATTGCAACATTTGAAAACAATTATTGTTCTTTTTATTACAGTGGTACTAAGCTTCTGGCTTCTTGAATGGGAAAGAGACTCCAAAATTGTCCACAGCCAAGGCAGATAACTGCAGATGCTGGGGAAAGGAAGGACTATGGGTTTGTCCAAAGACATAAAAGCAATTAGTAAAAGCATGGGGCGATCAGTTTGGGGTTGTTGCCTTACCAGGAACACCATTTAAGAGTAAATGAGCGTAACTTTGGCCAGACAAAAAATGTAACGATGAGATTCTGCAAAAAGTAAACCAGGAAAAGGCTACAAAAAACATAGTTTTGGTTCTGAGTTCCCACAGTTCAGAGAGCGAGATTTGAGGGAGTTGGGTGCATCATTAGTGTGAGCCTGTTTTACAAGGTGTTACAGATATGAAGTTACTTGTTTTCTACCTCTGTTGTGGGAAGAAAAATCCACCAGCCCATATTACACTGCATGGATAAGTTTCTGGATTTCTATGGCTTTGGTCTCGTGCCGTTTATCTTCTGGGATCAGCTTCATGAGATTCACATCAGTTTTTCTATTTGATTGCAAGGCTAGTTCACAGAATCTTCTCTCTTTTTAGCATGGTGGATGTGTATATGATAAAAAGCTAAGATTGCATCATCCTTAATAAAAGGGAAGATATATAGCCTAAAGAAATCAGATTAGTTGCAGAGAAAGAAATCAATCAGGTTGGCAAATTGTATCTGTGGGACAAAGTGCAAAATGTTTGTTTCATACAGTATTTATTGAACAAATTTGTTGAGAAGATAGTTAAAAATGCTCCACGGGAAAAAAAATGGGAACCATTTTGTTCATTTTAAATGACATTGATGTATTTTTTACATCATGAAATCTTGCAATATTACCAACAACAATCCCTGATAAAGTACTTTACACAATTGCCTCACAGGGCATTTTGAGATAAAAGTATATATCGGAGATTGTAAATTGGCTGCATCCAATTTATATATAATGGAACCTACTATAGCCATCCTACGAAATTCAATAGTTCAGGAATCACATTACACTTCTGTGAGTTTGGGGTAGTAGGAGCTTAAAAGAGTCTCCAAAACAAACAGGCGACTTTACATCGTATTTAATGAACCCTGTGTATTTTATACACATGTGATTAAAATGTTTTGTCTCTGTTTTTCATTTTGCTCGGTGCTGCTGAAGGAAAGTTGTTACTCGAGGTTTGTGAAACGGATCATCTGCTTGTTTTCACGAGAAAATGCATTTTAATTGGACAGAGCTAAGCCATATTTAAATGCTGGTCTGGGAAAAAAATAAAGAAAAAGAAAAAGCAGACCTGTACAGAGGATCCATTTCAATATTTTCCTAGCAAAGCAAGCAAGAAAACTAAATGAAAATGTAGCATAGGCAGATAAAGGTTCACAAATACCATGGTGGCTTTTTTCTTTTATTGATTGATGCTTGCAGCCTCTGTGAACGGCAGACACAAACCTGAACGAATAAACATTTCTCTGTGAGAGCCTGGTTTTGCTGTATTCCAGCTATTTCCCAAAAGGAATAAAAGTTCTCTGTGCTTCCCAGTAGGCAGGTGGCACCTTGTGGGATCTGCCTCTCATCCAGCCCCAGCCAGACCTGCCACAGGGCTGCTCCTTGGCCACCGTGTCTGCATGGACAAGAGGTTGTGCTCGCCCTGCAGGGGAACGTACAAAACCCATGAGGACAGCAAGCGATTTGAAAGCAAGTCGGTGAGCAGGCTGATAGTGTTCAGGCCCACATGGCTGAAAGGTGGCCATTGCTTGGGGTTGTTTTGTCAAGAGGTGCCACCTAGATCTTTTTCCTCTCCTCTGACTGATACTCAAGCGTGTACATTTATGCATGTGCATGGTATATGCAAGATAACATCATTACTTAGAAAAACAGTTCTGCGTGGACCATTGGTGATAAGTAATGATTCTTATTAATTTTAAAAGAAAATGTTCTTTATGTTGTCCTTTCATACCGCACCATGTGCAAAATACATCAGAGTCAAAATGAGCCCAAAGAAGGAACATTCAGATCAGGATTCGGGCAGTATCCTAAACCAGAACAATTGCTCTGCAATCAGCGAAGCTCTGCCTGTGTAAAGCTGAGAACAAGGTCAAGTCCTGAACCTCTGAAAAATGAGTCTCCAGCTGAGTCTTTGTAATTCCCAAAGATTCTGTTACACCAAATTGAAGCTAAAGCTAGGAAATGGACAGTGCTTGCAAAATACAAGGTGACAGGGCCAGAGAATTAAAGCTAAATGTGAAAAAGATCCATAAATTTCAACAAGTATGCGCCTGAATTCTGTGCTACAAAAGATACGAAGTAGAGGTCGTGGTTTGGAGTTTAACCGTGGAGTTAGACCCTGATCCACTGGATCAAGAAGCCAGTACTTACATTGGAAAAAACTGGTCAAAATTTGTGGTGGCCTTACAGGCTCTCTGAGGTGCGGTTATCATCCTGGTCCCCAACAGTGGCATTATACTGTGGGATGTATTTACATTACTGCAGTGGGATTAATGCCGCTGGGTTTTGTCTAGGGTTCGGTATCTGGAGTGCGCCTGCTAGCATGTTTTTCAAAAGAAAATCAATATTCAAAGAAGACTAGGAGAGGGGGGGCTTCAGCATGCTGATGCACGCAGTTTGATAGAAATGGCAAGAGGCTGGAGAAGCATCGTAATTCTGTTCGCTTTAAATGCAGTCAGTGGGAAGAAGAAATATCGTTCCCGTTCAGCTAGGCACGAGCCAGTCTGGCAAGTTGAATAGTGAGTTTGCTGCAATGATGCCAAGGGCCAGCGAGGGAAGGACGGGGATGAAGAAGTTAGAGCTGCAGGCATTTTGGTGGCCGTGGTGGGGCTGCAGGAGCAGCTCAGCCCCTCTCCTGTGATGGGGCTGCCCCAGAGGGTGCAGCATGGAGAGGGGCCGCTCTTGGAACTGGGCGGGCCGAGCTGGTGGGATTCGATAGTGGCACCGCAATGAACTGCGAAAGAGGAGACGGAGAACCGACAGGTGCCTCTGCACATAGGCTGCCATTGCATGACACCGTGCTTCCCCCACCAAGACAGCTGGAACTAAACCAGAGCCTCCCATGCTACCATTAAAAGGTTCTTTTTTTTTTTTAGGACATGTGCACTTAATGTCCAAGTATTGAAACCATACCCACGTGAATAAAGTTACTAAGCCAGTGATTCATTGCTGTTTCAAATCTCTATCTAGCTACAGTAAATTTCTGCTCAGTAGTGACAGTCTGTGTCCACATGCAGACTATGATTTACAGTTCTGTGTTTTGTATCAACAACATCTGTTTAACAAAAGAAAAAAAATAAGCCAAGAACATCTATTTTCTAATCTCTATCCCAGATGTTGTTTCATTATGCACAAGATCCAGGGATTGTATCAGAAATAATTTCATTACTTTAAATGAATAATCTGAAGTGTTTTTCCGAAAGCATGTCCCGTAACCACTAACAACATAATAACATAGGGATGTGGAAAAATAAACTTGTGTTTTGCACAAATGTATAATTATATCTATTTTAAGGGCACAAATATTAAGGACCAAATCGTAGCTTCAGATGGCGGTGTTGGGATTCTTGAAGATTTGCAGAGGAGAATATCAATTGTGAGGGTTATGATAAAGATAAGGTGGCAGAGAGTGATTGACGCAGCAGAAGAAGCCAACAGTTGAAAAACAAATGTGTGCCACAGGCAAGGGAAGACACAAGAAGCAAACATGGCTTCAAGGAGAGCAGTGCTGAGGTGGGACACAAGCTTGGGCCCGCCAGGCACACAGGAGTTGTGCCACACAACACTTGTGAGTCCCCGGCCAGCTGTGGTCCTACACGCAAGCAGGTCTCCTGGGTTCCTGGGTTGGACTAGATGGTCTCCAGAGATCCCTTCAAACCCCAGCCATTCTGTGATCCCCACCTGGAGGATACTTGGAAGGTGCAGTGACAAAGCTGCTTAGTTCGGTTTCTACTTTCCACCTTCTGGGGTAAAGTTGCTAGGGGGCCGAAGCAGGATTGCTTTCCTCCGCATGCTGGCCGCACTCTTACTGATGCAGCCCAGGTTGTGGTCAGCCTTTTTCACTGTAGGGGCACACTGTGACTCATGTACTTAACATTTGCATATGGTTTTGCCCGCAACAATAGTGCGAGAGCACATTCAAACTTATGGTCTCGACTGTAACAAATTTTCATGATCGTTTCCATCGCTTGGAAGTAAATACCAAATCCCTTAGGTGTGATTGATAAGAAGAAATGTTGGGGTGTTTTTCTTGGAAAAGCAGAGTCCTTTACAGAGTTTCAGGCTGAGTATTGAAAATGCCACATACAGCATCAGAGAAGAATCTTTGCAATTCAAAGTTTATTGTCATTCCTCACCATAATTTTTGCAGGGACATCGCAAGCAGGAATGCTGATACTGAAACATTAAGACATTTATAACTGACTGACCTGGATATCAGTCTTGAAGAACTCACAATTATTCAGAATTACAGTGATAGATTCTGTTGCAGCCCTCAGAAACATTCAGCCAAGTTAGAGTGAAAGTAAATGCATCAATGATGCTGCTAAAGCAGACAGTGAGTCTGTGTTATGGTTCCAGCCTTCTAGCAGGAGGAAACAGCTTTCCATATTTTTCTATGAGCTGTGAACACTGTAGCATGTATCAATCCAGTACAGAGCCAGGCAAACCAATGAGTTTCCTTGTTGCATTAAGATTTATCTGCAACTGCCAAGGTTAATTTTTATTTTCCTTGAATTACTGTTGTGGATGCATATAGATGCATAACAATTCCTAATTTCCCTGCCTGTATTCTTGTACAGCACAGATTGCTTATCAAATACAGTCTTAACATTAAAGTGTCAAACAGGATTTGCAGAAAGCTATTTGGGTTTGTAGTTTAGGATGAACGTTTATCAAATTGTGGATTAGCTGAATCATACACTGAACCAAATTATTATTGTCTGTGATTAAATCACAAAGTGGTTATTGCCCTGTGTCATCTAAAGCACAAGATAGTTTAAATCTTTGAAATCCCTTTTTAAGGTGGCTATAGCAGCTACGTAACTACAGACTCTTACGGCCAGGCTCTGTCCGTGGGCAGAAAAATAATAGCTTTCCAAAGGTCATTTGGACTGATCACTCTCTGCTTGTATGGGCAACAGATCTGGGAAGGAAATGGATGGACTTATTTACATTTCAGACGTACAGAATAATTTCTCAGCAAACAGATCTCTTTGTACCCAGTGCTAAAGTATTTATTCAAGGTGCTGGCTAAAAAGAAGGGGAGCAAAAGGCCTGTTGGTTCTCTTGCCTGGAAGGACGTGAGCTGCCTGTTGAAGGGCAGTGATGCCGGCGGATTGTCTGCCGGCCTGCTGAGGCACAGGGGTCCTGGGGCACAACCGAGTAGCAGGGGGTGAAGCCGTGCCCCACTTTTTAGCAGTGCCGCTACTCAGTCCAAGAGGCCACTGGTTGACCAGCAGTGCCTCCCCTCAGTACCAGTGCAGCAGGGTTTTTACCACCCCGATGGGCACTTGAGAGGCTACAGTCTCTCTAGAGCTGGAGAAGGCTTTTGCCAAGCTGGTGTTTGCCATTCATTGCATGGCAGGTGCCCCATCCTTGGAGACATTCCAGGGCAGGCTGGACGGGGCTCAGAGCAACCTGATCTAGTTGAAGATGTCCCTGTTCATTGCAGGGGGATGGACTAGATGACCTTTGGAGGTCCCTTCCAACCCAAACCGTTCTATGATTGCACATCAACGAACGTGTGTTGCAGGGTGGGATACCACAACCTGGTAGCAAACCTTCATAGCAATGTCCACGCTCCTCCTCTGCACCCTTCAGCAACTGTCTAGCTGAGGAGCTCAGAGGTCTTTAAACATACTTGTTTTCTCAGCCTCGTTGTTAGGTAACAAATAACCCTCCTGACGGCCGACTGACTGAGTCACCGAGGAGCAAAGGATCTGTGCCAGAGAGGAAAACGGTGGGCTGGGGGACATGGGGGCTGGTCTCCTGCTCTGATGCGTGCAGCTGGGGAGGTCACAACCCAGGAGGAGTCATGAGCAGTCATCGCCGTTTTCTTTTTGAACAGACACGAGGGAAGTCCTGAAACAGCTTGTTTTCATGTTGCAACAAGGGGTCATGGGGCAGAGATGGCTCAGAGTCATTTCATTAGAGTCTGCTGGAGAAATGAAAGCCTGGTACAGCTGACAGTGGTGTGGCACTCAGAGCCCACGGCCGTGGCACTGGCAGAAAGCATTAGGCTGCCTTCACTTCTCTACTTCATCCCCCTTGTCCTACTCTTTGACCTATTTTCTCTCATTGTTATCTAGTAATCTATTTTTTAAAGGCTCAGCCCTGTCGTTCCTGCTGGTTGCAGCTGATCCATCTCGCTGCTAGCCTGTGAAACCAGCACCTCCTAAAGAAACATCCCTCTGCCAATTACTCTGGAGGCATGGATTCAGCTCAGCGTGAAAGCTCAACTGAAGCCAGTTGGCTGTGCCAACAGGACAGGGATGGCTCAAGAGAGACTTTGTACAAAGTATAGAAGCTCTAAACAAATTTCTTCAGCCTCTTCTCCATCCGTGCTCAACCCGCAGCCAGCAAAGTCAGAAAAATAGCAATGTTTTACCAAAGGGAGGACTCTGCCTGTAGCTCTGCCCTCCCCCTGGAAAGCCTGCAGAAGGGAGGGAGAAGGTTGCGTAGAACACTCCAGGAGGCAAACGCAGATTTTTGCTCTGAGCAGAAGGGTTTGAGGTTTCTCAGAAAACACGAGCAGCAAATCCTCTAAGCCCTGCGATTTCTCCGGCGCGTGCCCTCTCCATCGGCACCTCGCAGCTGCGTGTACTCAGAGCACCTTGCAGGGAGGTGTTTGCCCCGGCTGAGCTGTGATTCCCGCTGGAGTCCCGCCAGCTGAGGGGGGAGGACAGCTGGAGCGAGCGCGCTGGATCACCACACGAAATGTCTGCTCTGCTCGTGTGCAGTCTCTTTGGCCGGCAGCCTTTTGGCTAGACCCACCTGCCTTTTTTTTCTTTCCTTCTTCTTCTCCCCAGCTGAACTGACGGAGGGGAGGCTGCGGCTCCTTTCTGTCCCTGCAGGCTTCCTGTCTGGCTGACTCTCTGCCGTGGACACAGATGATGTATACTTAAATCCAAATTTTGCAAGGCGCACATTATGCTGGCGAAGGGAGTGTGGAGTGGGGAGATGCTGTGATCCGTAGGTGGGCTGCTGCGGTTGGGCTGCGAGTAGCTGCTATCCTGTGCAAGTATGAAAGAATTGTAACAATATACTGCCTTCAACCCTGGTTGTTTAGAGAGAATGTTTCAGTACATTTTAACAATTAATTCTGTGTTTGGGCAGCTACTTTGTTTTAAAACATCCCATCCACATACCTCACCCCCTGTGAGCTCATTTGTGCCTGAGTTATGTTGCCTTGTGCTAAGCTGGTGGCTGTTGATTGAGTCCTGTGACAGCTGTTTGCAGAGGTTTGCCCTGCTCCCTGCCAGCACCCTACCTCCCTCGTCCAAATTGCCGCTTGGTTCCAGACCGGCTTCAAAATGTCTGAGTGAATGCTATCCTGAGCAAAATGGTTGGGTTTCTAAGAGCAATAGCTAAGACGTGACAGATAACGCCCTGTAGATTCCTATCCCTGCACCAGTCCAGAAGGTGAAGCAGGAGCGCACCTGCAGCCTAGACAAGCCATGTTATAGCTTTAACATGTGTTAGTTGGTGAAGGTGAACCCTGGACTGAGCCCATAAACATTTAAGTCCCAGAACAAATGTTTGGGATTGTACAAACACGTTAACTACCTTCAGTTAATTGGCAAGCAATTACCTTGAAGTAAAAATAGCTTTCCCATAGTTGAGCAGTTATAGAGTGCCTGTCTGCCCCATGAACATTTACTAAAATTTTCGGCAGAGGAGCCTTGTCCAGTTTGCTTTCTGGATCCTGGTGGGTTTGTGATCGAAAGTTTTTTGTCCCCAGCAGCAACTACTGTTTGCTTGTGGTCTAGACTCAGCAAATAAGGCTGTGTGCCAGAGCTAATTTTCATGCTGCCCTTTAATGAAGTTCTGCAGTTCATAATGCAATGAAAAAATAGGATAATATTGAACAGCAGAAGTGTGCAGTTCAGCAAGGGAATATGCCTACTGTGTTCACTATAATGGGGCTATTGGTGAAAGCCAGGTGAGTATTTTTAACTTAAAGACTGGTTGGCAGACTAGAATGTGTTTCCTACTGACCTACTGAATTTTGAATCTTTCTTATACTTTGTGTGACACACAGCTGGACTAGATTTTTTAGATATATTTGCAGCTGAGAACCAAGAAGCAAAGTCCTGCCTGCACCCAACACAGCACTTGGGACTACCAAGCGAGAGACCTGTGGTCAGCTATTTGACCTGTTGCGTCTCTGCTGCCAGGAGAGGCTATAAAAGTCAGTCGCACATTTTTTTTGTGATCTCTGGCTCATGCAAACCCATCAGCTTCTCTCAGAACTTGGCTCAAGTCCTTGCTTGATCCTCCACAACATTTTAGCCAAATATGCCCAGGTCTTGGTCTATAACTAAACTAGAACCAAGTTTCTTTCTTGGGAGAGATTATCATAGCATTGCCGGAAGGGCAAAGCTGGGCACATGTGAGTGAGTGGAGTCTGTCATTGAGCTCCCATGACTCGGGCTCGTGGTGGCTGAGATGAGCTGGCACATGGTTCAGAGAAGTTCTGGCCAAAGAGCTGCCATCAGCACCACAAGTTGTGTGGCAACAGGTGAGGTGCTGTGTGCTCTGTCCCTCTCTTCACCTGCTCCTGGTCAGAAAGTACAATCTTGTGCAAAGGAGGAGGGAAGCAGATCACAGAGGGAGCCTCGAGAGAGGCGAGCCCACTGAGCCAGGATGTCTGGCATCCCCATGGGCTTGTTTGGTGTTCCTTTGAATGCTGCCATGCAGTGGAGGGTCAGTCCACAAAAATCTTTCCGAAGCAGTCGGTGGCCTCTGCCTTGTGTCCTGGAGAAGCGAGGGAGTGGCAGGTGGAAAACAAAACTAGCAAAGTGCATTTCACAATCCTGGCAGCAGCACTCGGCAAACACAAGAACCGCAGTGATGGAGTCTCAGATTGCTCTCCCTGTGCTGCCTGGCTTCAGAAACTTTGGCGTTACAGTGAGCCCGGCCAAAAAGGGCTCCTGATCCCTCAGCTGGCTTCTGTGGCCATGCAGCCTTGAGTTCGGTATCTTCAGGTGCTTCAAGTAAGAGAAGCTGTGATGGGTGCAGATACCAGAGCTTTCCAGGAAACATTCAGATACAAGTGCAGTTCTGTTCACTGTACCTCCTTTGAATTAACTTTCTGTGCCTGTAGTGGCAGACAAATTTGCTGGCAAACATTTGGAAAAAAAAAAAAAAAGGCATTGATCCAGAAAGACACTGTGCACAAACTAAGCTTAGTATAAATGAGTACACCTGTGCTGAACGCTAGGCACGTGATGAATGCTCTGCTAGACCCTAGCCAAAGTAAATTTAAAATAAATACCGGAGCATACTCGTGGAAAATGAATGCTGGTCTTGTAAGCAGAAACGCACACAGCAGAAATAGAAGTCTGCCGCTCTGTGTGTCCGCTGGGGATATCCAGCAGGGAGGGTCATGTGCGCTCCTTTCCAGCTCACCAGCAGAGCTGGTGAAAACAGGTTTTGATTTGAATGAGTTATGACCCATTGAAAATGGCATCATGCGTAACCACAGTAAATTGTCATAATGAGATCACGAGGCTCAGAAAGTGGGCAGCGAGGAAAGAGGCCTCATTCCACCGGCACACATGGCTGACTGAGCCCCGGGCTGCTAAATGCAACGGAGGGGCACGGTCACGTTCCCTGAACATCTTGTCGGTTTAGCAACAGGGCCAGAGGTTGCACAGCCACACAAAAACTCATTAGAAGTTTTGAGTTAAAAAGAAGAAAGCAAGCCAAAATTCTTATGGCTTTGCATTTTGTCTTATTCAGGGTAACAGGGGGGCTGGGCTGATGCAAATAGGGGAAAAACATTAATAACCTAAGTGCTTCCATGCTTACTGAGGGTTAGCTTGGTTGTTTCTAAACCATGTTGCTGTAGGAGGGGAGAGTTTGGTGATCAGGGCAGAGCACTGCATAGCTGAAAGCAACTCTGGAAGCACAATAACACTGTATTCGCTTGGTGCATCCCCGGGCTCACAGCTCTGCCAGGCCAGCCCATGTGGACCCTGCTCGCCTATGGCTGCCCTGGGCTGCTCAGCTGTACATGCTGCAGAATCATCACTGGCTTTTCTGTTTTCATGGTGAGACAAAGTCTGAGACTACAGTAAGTTAGATGCACTTAAAACTTTACCAAATACCAAGCCTGGACAATGTAAGTAGCACAGCTCTTGCCTGCCAGGAGTCTTGTAGGTAGGATTCTGGAAAGAATTGCTTTTCTTTCCTCGTTTTCTCCTTTTTAATATAGTGCTATTTGCGTGGAGCCACTCAGAGCTCAGGAGTCTGGAAGAAACACACTTCAACTCATTCTGTTTCTCTTCTAAAGTTATCAAGTGCACATGTCCATAGAGGCCCCTTGCAAAATACCATGCATATGATCTAACCACATCCTCCCACTCCCCCCAGGGCAGAGGTGCATTGATGTAACGCATCACCAGCCACAGGACCCGTTTCCTTTGTCTCTTGCCTTAAGGCAAACCAGGTTGCTTGCCACGAGGTTGCCGCTCCTTCTAGGCTTGCACCATTCAGTCTCCTCCACCTGTTACACTTTGCACACAAGTGTCTGTGCCCTCAAGCTCTCTACAGACACTTCAGGCTCCTGTTGATAAGCAGCACCTTCCTGACTCATCATCTCTTTACAGTATTTTTATTACGATGAAGTTTGTAGCCTGAGTCCATGAATAGAGAAACACCCAATTCAGTGCTATTCCTCTTAGTGTCTGGTCCTTAGCAGGTTAGCCCTTGGACATGGGGTTGTGCTTGCATTTACCTAAGGTGTGCAATTTGAACAGCATGCTGAAGCCTAAGCCATTCCCAAGACCCCAAATCTTCTTTTGTGGGTAGCTGAATCCAGGGTCCCTTGGCTCTTGAAGCAGGAACACTCCAGGCCAGTCTGTAGAGGACTCTGGCTTGTCTTGTTTCCCTGATGCTGGCTTGTTGACATTGCTGCAAGGACAGACGAAATAGATGGAGGCCAGCCAAGCTGAAGAGACAGTGGGGAAGTGTGTCCCTGCATACACTTAAGAGCAAAGCATGGGGAGCACTCGGGCTTTTCTGGTGTTCGTGTACCAGAGGAGTCTCCCCAGAGCTGAGCCAGTGGGGTTGCTGCATGCCAGAGAGACACGGATGAATGTGCCAGCATGGCCCACACTGCAGTAGAGGTACAACTGTGGGGAACCGAGATTTTCCAGTTGGTGCCTTCTTTACAAAGGAGAACCAAGAATAAAAATGCTTGTGTAAAATAATTTCTGGATTTACTACTTCTTAAGCTCACTTGCTGTGTGTCATCTACTGAGTACTAAGTACAAGTGGGGTGAGACCCCACCTGGAGTTCTGCGTCCAGCTCTGGAGCCCTCAGCACAGGAAAGACATGGACCTGTTGGAGAGGGGCCAGAGGAGGCCCCAAAAATGATTAAAGGGCTGCAACAGCTCTGCTGTGAGGACAGGCTGAGAGAGGTGGGGTTGTTCAGCCTGGAGAAGGTTCCGCAGAGGCCTTATTGTGGCCCTTCAGTACTTAAAAGGGACCAATAAGAAAGATGGGGACAGACTTTTTAGCAGGAGCTGTTGCGATAAGACAAAAGGTAATGGCTTTAAACTAAAGGAGGGGAGATTCAGG
Source organism: Columba livia (assembly GCF_036013475.1). Lineage (NCBI taxonomy): Eukaryota > Metazoa > Chordata > Aves > Columbiformes > Columbidae > Columba > Columba livia. The sequence continues at coordinate 136,248,370 of NC_088602.1, read as the reverse complement.
CCAGACGTGAGGAAGAAATTATTTACAGTGAGGGTGGTGAAACACTGGCCTGGGTTGCCCAGAGAGGTGGTAGATGCACCATCCCTGGAGACATTCCAGGCCAGGCTGGACAGGGCTCTGAGCAACCTGATCTAGTTGAAGATGTCCCTGCTCATTGCAGGGGGTTGCACTAGATGACCTTTGAAGGTCCCTTCCAACCCAAACTATTCTGTGATTCTAAATCCTTCTGAGTTTTCATTCTCTAGTCTCAGCTTAGGAACACTGCATAAACCCCTACTAACATTATTAATTTTTCGAACACCTATGTAGGAGAAGAATTTGGACTGGTTCCCTCGGATGAGAGCTATGTCCCTGGTTAGCAATGAAGGTGACAGTGAGCAAAATGAAATCAGGAACCTGCAAGAAAGGCTGGAGTCAACCATGAGCCTTGTGAAACAGCTTTCCAGTCAGCTTGCTGAGCTCAAGGAACAGGTAAGTGCCCTGCGGTGGGTAGCAACGTGAGCGCGTGTGGGTGAAAGCACTAGCTTTTATCAGGTCACGGTCAGGACTGTTACAAAAGAGACTTTTGTCCTAGAAAGGTTTTATCTTTCCCTCCAGTAAGCTTTCTGAGTAGATACACTGGTACGGGTTTGGAATGAAATTGTGCTCTATTAGCAACAGCAGAGAGCAGGTAAGGAGAAAAGCCGAGGGGGGATTAGTTATGAAATCCTCCCAGTTAGTGTGCGAGGACAGAGGGAAAGCTGCAGAAGCAATGACGGGCTTTGCATATGCAGGTACTGCATAACCCAGCAATAAAAAAGGTGTAGCATCAGAAGGAGCTGTGTACTGACTGGAATCAGTAGAAAAGCTTTCTGAATCCGACGCTTGGATTTTTTCTCCCACTAAGAACATCAACAGTGATGTTACAAAAAACAGTTTGCCATACCTGTTGCTTTGCTTGTGTCACCCTTGTCATTGTGTCCTTCCCACAGCTCTGCCTTCTCTCCTGTATGGAATACAAGCTGCTGGTCTCCCTTAGAGCCCTGCTCCTGTCTAAGCCACCTTACGTGTTTTCTCTCACTGCAGGATCAAAAGGCCAGCACCCTCTTTGCTATAGGTGCTGGTCCCCTCTGGTTTGCTCATTACAGTTTCAGGAAAGCACCTTTGTGTTTTCTTTATGGGAAGCACTTCAGTGGCATGAACAGAGTGATTACCCTTCAAATTCCTCCTTAGAACTCTTTTTCCCTGTGAAAAATGGGACAAACGTTTAAGCTGGATGTGCTGAGGCCATTGCTTATTGTGCTTACCCATCCTGTCCTGGTGGGTTTTTTTGTATCCCCCTCTGGCTGAATCTGTTCTCTTCCAGCTTAAATTTAAACTCTGTGGCTGGGGCCATGTTTTAATTCTGTGATTGTACAGCACCAAGTGCAAATGCCGACCCTCTGCAGGGCTACACAACATGACAGCAGCGGAAATAAATACACTCTAAAACCTGCTGCTGGATAAGAATAATGTACAAATGAGAATAAAGTGTCCATACTTTGCAGAAAACAGATCTCCCAGTTCAAAGGCATCTCTTACTTGTAATTTTCAATGCTGAAGAATTCCACTCCCTGTTGTTTCGCTTATGTGTATCTTGCTCTGTGCCTGCTAAATAATAGTAAAAAGAAAAAAAATTCTCAACTCATCTCTCTCTGCCTTTCCACCTTAGATGACAGAACAAAGGAAGAATAAGCAGAGGCTGGGCTTTCTTGGATCAAACACACCCCATGTGAATCATCACATGCCACCACCCTGATACCACGGGGAGCAGCCGTGACTAGCCTTTCATCAGTATTCCTGCTTTATTATAGAATAAAAAGCTGAGATTGAGAGGAGTGAACAGTGCCTATTGTTACAAAGTTAAAAACAACCAAGTGCCAAGATGTTAAGTGGTTTAGCTCTGGGAACAATTTGTAGTTGTTTTTCATGGTTGAAAAGGGACCGCAACCTAGAATGCGAGAGATACAAGGGAGCTGGTTTGTATTCGCTCACGGCCCCGACTCAGCTGCGTTTGCGCCCCACAACTCGATGGCTTCGGTGGCAGCTGCCGTGTGAGACGGAGGTCGGGGCAGCCTTTGGCCACGTCCTTAGAGCCTTCTCCCTAAAGTGCTGGAATAACCAAGATGAGCAGAAGAAGGAGAAACGTTGATTAGCGCAAATACGACAGCCCGGTTCGGAATCAGTAGACGTCGTTTCTGGCTTATTTGCCAAATAGCAACATTAGTCATATTTGCTTGGCATTTACTATATTTTAATTACCGTAAATATGTCGGTTGGTTAAGCAATAATGTTGCTTCAAGTAACTTGTACTAGGAGGGAGCGGGGAGAAATCTCAAAAGACTGGGGAAAAAAAAAGAAAAAATAGAAAAAGAGTTGCAAAGAGAAACATTAACGCTTTTGAATTTTAGCTGTCACCATGCAATTTCTTATTTATAACATGGAGCACAATGGATCTACAGCTGTGGGAATGTTATGTGCATAACACTGACAACATAACTGGAAGTGATTTCTTTCTCCTGGCTTCAGATGTTCTCAATTAATGTGGCCATGAGATTTCACATACTGAGGAGTTAAACTGTGTTTTAAATTCAAGTTCCAATGGAGGATTCAGGAAAAAAAAAAAATTATACCTGTAGTTTGAAGCATATATGGGATTTTATTTTTTAAAAAAAGCTTAGAAATGTCTTTCTGCACGGAACTGTAATGGTGTCATTACCTTCCATAAACTCATCTTCAGCGAGAGTTGACTTGAGTAAATAAGCACCGTATTTTGCCAGCTTTCTTCTGAGCTAAAGCTCACGGGCCTAGCCTGCCTTTGCCCACCCTTCCTCTTTTCAGGGCTCTGCCCCCCGGCCTGGCTGGTGGGGGACGGGGGGCGATGCCGGAGGAGCTGCTTCCCGCTCTGGGCTCTGCGAAAGGCGGCAGCCGAGTCAACTGCCCAGGTTTCTGCTGTATTCTGTAATGCTTGGGGTGGCTTTAAAAGAAAAGTTACAGGGTTTCCCGCAGAGCCCAAGAGGGCTCTTCTCTCTTTTAAGAGAAGATTTTGGAGGCATAAGTGGGAATTGTGGTCCCAGTTCGCTTTCATTTTCAGTGGGTTTTGGGTACCTAATTGTCCTTGGTGCATTTGAAAATGCACCTTCATTACGTGGAGTCACTTTTTAGGTCAAAATTTATTTTTTCAGTGATTTTCCCCCGGTAACATTTCTGTTTTGTTGTAAAAGCCATTTTGATCAAAGGCAAAAATATTATTGGCTCCACCATTTGTAGTTTCTCCTTGAAGAAATTCTGTTGTCTTATTTAAGGCATGATTCAAACCAACAGACCTGGAGGGAGGAAGGAAGGGGTATTTCCCTCTCTTCATCCCAAATTCAAGCTGTCCTTGGAAGCCATGTCTTTTTTTTGTGCCAGTGAGGTGGCTGAGATAAAAATAATGTACTTTCAGGTCTGATTCTTGTACCATTAAAACATTTCCCGTTGGCTTCAATTGTGTCCTTCAAAAATACTACATGGAAAGCAGGGATTTGTGTGTTTTACAGAAATAAAATCTCTGTTGACTGTCCTTTAGCCCACAGAGCATCCTGGTTGTGAGAAGGGATGGCCATTTCCATGTTTAGGGTCTGCTTATCCTGTAAGAAGTTCTCCCACATCCAGCTGGCTCCCTGCCTCCATGTGCTAAGTTGAAGAGCAAGTTATCCTGGTTATCAGGAATGGCACAAGGCCAATGAAAGTGAGCAGTGGGAGACTAAATTGTCTGTGAATCCTGTGTTGGTGTCGGGCTCGCAGCCTTGCTGCAGCTCACCATCAGCTGCTTCCCAGGCAGAGGGAGTGCGTGGAGGCAATGGGAGCTGGGTTGAGCTGGTTGATTCTGCGTGTTTGCTTCTGAGACTGGAGTAACTCTTCCCACCCTGAAGACCAGACAACAGCCTGGTCTTTGGAGAGCAGAGCAGATGTGGCTGCAGCATGGGGAACTGATGGCAGGAAAGCTGCTAGGTCAAAGGAGAACCCAGAAAAGCGATTGTCTTCAATGCATGGCTGAGGTATTTTAGGAATAAAGCTTGGGGTGTGCCTCTCCATGCTTACTGTGCATGAAGTCTGGATGCTACTGCTCCAGCATTGCTGTGGTAGTGAAAACACCTTCCGAAATCCTCGCCTGTCAGTGAGGACGGGGCTTCATCTACCAGTTGGCGTTCAGCACTGAGAGACTTGCAGTGAATTGATTCTGGGAGTTTGCATCAGCCGCACACCATACAGTAACCAGCCACCAGTGTTGTATAAAGCCAGATTTGACTTTTTGACTAGACCTATTGTTTGTTATGAAGCCGAAGGAGATGCAGCAAATGTAAAGTCAGTGGTAAACTGGTAAAGAATCAGACCCTGAAGGTCTATTAATTCAAATTAGTTTATTCAGTTCTTCAGATCTAGTCACAGCTGCTCTTTCAATGGTTATTTCCCCCTCCTCACACCTATGCTTATTAGAGGCATAAAGCAAATTTTAATGGAATGAGGATAAATTAAACGGTCACTATTTATTGGGGGGTGGGTGGTTGGCTAATACTGGAAGTCATTGGCATTTTCTTGTTTACATTTGGAAAAAAAACAAATGAACCACCACATAGCAAGGGAGGTTTCTGCTGTTGGAGCTGGAAAAACTTGAGGCTCAATGCCTTTGTGCCCTGAGCTCAGGCCTGCAGCTGTGTACTGCTGGGGCTCTGTCTCACACCCCAAATGATGTCCTAAGGGCTCAAGAGCCCAAATACTCCTCTTCAGAAGGGAGAGCTACAGCATCAAAAACTTAGAGGTAACAAATGCCAATTCTCCTTTGCCATGGTGCCTTTCTGCTGTTGATGGCTTCCGGGAGAGACCTCAATAATCAAAAACAGTAGGTGATGCTACTTGCACAGATTGTAAATATATTTCACTGAGTGTTTTGACGTTTTTGCTGATTCTGCCAAAGCTTAGGCCCTGCCCTGCAGCTCTCAGTCGTGTAAGCGATCTGTACACTCACCACATGGTAACTTAAACAGGACACGTCTTACATGAATAATATGAATAGTTGCAGGGCCAGAACCCAAGCCTTAAAGATTGTGAAATATCCCCATCAATAAGTTTATAACAAAAAAATCATTGTTTTATACATATATTTATATGTATATCTTTGTTTAATGCGGCGGAGGTATTCTCTTCTTAGGCAAGCATCATTTACCTATTTATATGAAATGGTTGCAGAGAAGTTAAAACATCTAAGAGCTTTTATTGCCTTAGAGGGATTTATAATTATAAGCTCCTTGACAGTTAAAATCTAGTTAAGTAAATATGTCCATTGCTGCTGAATGTAACTTTTAATAAAGTGTGTCATTTTATACACGTCTATCTCACTTATTCTTGGTGCTAGAGGTGGGGGGCGATGTGTGTTGCAGGATTCAAGACTGCTGGGAAACCCAGGCTGGTTGTCTGGCATGGCAGACCAGGCAGTGGGCATGCATCCATTTCTTCTAAGTGACAAAGCAGATGGCATCAGTACAGTCCTGGACAGAGGCTGAATCCAGCAATGAAAGCCAGGATTTCTTTTATTTCAGGCACACTGAGGAGAACGGGTCGGATTACCAACTTTCCTGAAGGTTGAGTGGCAGTGAGGCATGTAATTTGCTCAAGTGCTTTTTGTTTAGTCTGTAACTGGCAGGCCAGGGGCAGCCCTGGTTGGAGGTGGGCAGACACAGGGATAGTGATGGATGCAAGTGTCACTGATGGAACAGGCTGGAGCCAAACAGCCTCAGGTTTTTCTGCTGGTGCTGGAGGCGTGTTGGCTCTCGCTGCCTCCTCAGGTCTGACGTGAGGAGTCTGAGCATCTCACTGTGAGGTTCTGAGCATCCCGAGCATCACGTATTGCAGTGAGCAGGAGCAAGAAGCAACAGTCACAGACTGAAACACAGGCGGTTCCGTGTGAATACAAGAAATTTCTTTACTTTGAGGGTGCCAGAGCACTGGAACAGGCTGCCCAGAGAGGTTGTGGAGTATTGTTCTCTGGAGACATTCAAAACCCACCTGGATGCATTCCTGTGCGATCTGCTCTGGGTGAACCTGCTTTGGTAGGTGAGTCGGACTAGATGATCTCCAGAGGTCCCTTCCAACCCCATCCATTCTGTGATTCTGAGGAGATGTCCCACCCTCCTGTCCCTCGGGAAGCAGCCAGGCAGTCCCACCACGGCTGTCTGCCGGCCATGCTGGTGAGCAGCAGAGCACATGTGGTATGCACACACATGTGCATGCTTGTGTAGGGGATCTGTGTCTTCACCAGCCCACAGACTTTCAAGACAGAACTCCTGGTGGTGCTTGGGAGCCTCTTGCTGTCCATCACACATTCCTGGCACCAGGCTAAGGCTTTAATATTGGGAATCCAGCTCTCAAATAATAGGGATGCAAAGTTTAAAGACTTGAAACCTTGATGTGACTTCTCTTACTCGGGTGGGGGTTTGTGTCTGGGTGAGATTTTTGGTGCTCTTTTTTTTCACGTAGCTCCCTCAAGTAGCTCATTGAGAGAGAGATGGAGGGTTTTCCCCTTTCTTCTAGGTGAAGGAACTGAGGAAGACAAACAGCCAACAACCATTCTCTCCCTCAACTGAGACAACTCTGGCTGAGGAAATCCCTGGTCTAGTGATAAAAAGAAACACCCTACAAACCTGTGACAGGAGAACTATGAGATATAAGTGCTTTTTCTTTTTTTCCAGTTGTGTTTATTACAGAAAGTCAATATTTATGAGGAAAAGATTGAGGCTTCTTCTTAGTGAGAAACAGCCTGCTAATTAATTAATAAGAAATATCCTATTAAATAGAGCATGCTGTTGTTTCTATGCACTTGTTATACCAACCTGCTGAGTTTCTGAGTAGAATTAGCTTTCTTTTATATTCTGTGGTAAGATTTTAAATAGAAAAGGACATTTGCTGTTAGCTTTCTCAGATTGTTCTGCAAGAAGTATGTCCTAAGAGAAAAAGGGGTTTCATGCAGTAAACTTTCAACCTAAGAATACAGTCATATTAGAAAAAAAAAATCCCCCAAACCAGGTCTAATCTCCTAAGCCCAAGTGGGAGCAGTTTCACATGCAGACCTGACAATCTAATGCCAAGCCTTCTATTTTTTTTTTTAAATGTTTTCCCCAAAGGTACATTTTGATTGAAAAGGCGTTTCAGGGAGCAAATGTCTCCCTTGGCATCAGCCACGCAGGCATCAGTGGGCTCACGCCAGTGTGGCCTATGAGCAAATTCGGCTCCTGCATTTCCACCGTCACTGCTGCTGTGATAAAAGCATCTGCAGGCGAGGATGTTTTCTTTGGAAAGAGTGTGCTTGTTTTCTGGGGAGGAGGGCTGCCAAGTTTATTTTTACGTGGAGAAAACTGAGATTTAAAGCTGCTAACCTCTCTGCTGTCCCGGGATGCCCGCAGGAGCGACCAGCAGCGTGACTCCTGTTCGCAGGCACCCGTACGGAACGTCCCGTATTTGCACAAAATCATCCCGAGCGACTCAAAAGAAACTCGAGCTCCAGGGGTTTTAAATGTGGAGTAGTGTATTGCTATCATCGGTCCACACTTGCCTACTCTATTTATATGCTGTACTTTTTTAGTTCGAAGCAGGAAGCAACAAGGCACAAGACAAATAGCCTTTATAACTTTAATATTTCAACGTGTTTCTCTTGCTGCAAACAGTGAAACCTTTTTTTTTTTTTGTACAGTAAGCTTCTTACTCCATGACACCTATCTCTCTCGGTGTCTCCACCTTTGTCTGCTGCCACTCAGGTAAGGTGAGACCTGGGCACATCCAGAACCACAGGCCATTACCTGAAAAGCCAAACCAATAAGCTAAATCTGTAGGAGCATGGTCAAACTGGCAGTGTCTTGTCCTTATAACTTTAAGAACTCTATGTCCTAGATCACGTTGTCAACCAAAACGTTCAGTATCTGACTGGGTAGAAGCAGGAGGGTTTTGGTTTTTTAACAGTCCTTGTGGTAAATTATCACAATCATCTTCAGCTCCATGGCTGGCATTTGAAGGCATCTATAGCCTGTTAAACAAACTGCGGCAATGGCAAAATTGATGTGAAGAGATGAACGGCTTCTTTTCCAAGTTTTAACCTAATCCACTGGAAGAAAACGGTGCCCTTGCCCGAGCCAGGCTGAGGCCTAGCCCTGCGGTGTCTTGTGGTGGACCAGGGCACCATGGCAGCCATGCCGTTGCCTTGGGAAGCAAGGAACAGAGGTGCTGCTGCTGCCAGCGGCAGGGAGCAGCCTCACGGCCTTTACCGAGGCAACACTCGCACTCATGTGCAAGGCTATGGGGTCAACCGAGGCATTGCTTTACGCCGGCCCTGTCACACCGCACATTCAAACCCTTGCAATTCCATCCAGATGGCAGGAGAGGTGTGGGGATCCAGTTGCAGCGCAAAGGTTGCAAATCTCTTTATAAATTATTCCCTTCTGGCCCCCAAAGTCTGCAACATGCTCTACAGGCTTTATTCCCAACAACACCCAACTGTGGACTCTGGCACATCACCACAATTTTGTGTAATGGACTTCAACTGTGATATGTCAGCCTGAATTTCACAATTCTCTCCTAGGAGCATTTGCTCTCTTACCAAAGATACAAGGGTATGTTTGCTTGCTCTTTCTTCCCTGTCCCACCAGCATGACAACATGAAACACCTGGGAACTGTGTTAACTCGGGCACTGTTGCAGAGACCCACAGTTGTGTTCAGCAAAGCACAGGGCAACTTTGAGACACGGTTCAAAAAAAAACATTTTCAGTCTTGAGTTGGTGTTGGCTGATGGCATTTGGCTCAGAGTTTGTATTTTTTTTTCAAGTTAACTTTTGCTGGCTTGGGGTTGGTTTAGGCCCGTTTGCAGGCCTCCAGGGAGTTGTAACAGTGGCTTTATCTGGCATTAAAGTTTTCACCCTTGTTTGATAAAGACAGTGGAATTCTTGCCGCTTCCAAAAACCCCTCCCAACCCTTCATCTTTCTGTTTTAAGAGCTGAGGGTGTATGTGTTATGTATGAGCGTGTGTAGTTTGTGCACACGCCACTCAATCTGAGGGTATTTGGGAACACTGGCACGCAGAAATAAGGGCGGGTTGGCTGCAGACCTAAACAAGCAGAGCAGCTGGTGTTGTGAGTGCTGCCGTCCCATGGGAAATGCAGATTTTTCTGCCTGTGGCAGGACTTTGCTGCTAAAGGAAGAGCCAAGAAAGGAGAGTTTGGTCCCTGGAGCCATTGTGCTCTTCCCATGCAAATGTAAACATCTACCCAGGTCCCTGGGTGCTCAGCTGGGACATGGGAAGATGCTAGCAGGGGTATCATGCACCCAAACGAAGACTTGTGAGAATTGTAAATGCGATGTGTTACAGATACAATTTATCATGCAGAAAAAGAAAGGGAAGGAAAGTTCAAGGGAAGGTCTCAAGGGTACACGAAAATGTTGTCAGAAATGGTGATTTTACTGGTTAGATTTACTAAAAGTTTACTTTTGAGTCATTGTGAAGTTAGTGTTATCAGAAGTTGACTGTCCACGTCTTTGTCCATCTTGGGTGTCTTTCCAGAAGAGAGGACTTAGCCAGAAGCTACTGGTCCAGTAAAAAGCCTGTTGCTCAGAGGCCTTGGTCTATGAAATCTGATTTTTGAAAGTCTGTCCACAGCATCTCACTTTGGATGAGTCCTTTTTTACATGGTTAGCACAAATCTAAATAAATACAGAAATATAAACTGAGCTGGAAATTTACCGAGTACAAGCTGTCTTGCAAAATTGCCTGTGTTTCCTGGCTCTGGATGGGATGGAAATACCACAAAACTAGCTTCTCTCACAGTTATGTGATAGTTCTGCTTCCGGGCTCAGCTGAAAGCAGGAGGTGGAAGCGTGTACAAGTGAGGAAAAAGAAAAGCAAAAGCAAATTATCATCAAGCTTATTTAAAACATGGCAAAATGGAGCTATTAATTAGATCAAAGTGGCCAATGTGATCATCTACTGGAACATCTTGTATACTGCAGGCCATAGAATTTTATCCATCAGCTTCTCTGCAAGCTGTGGCACAGAGCTGGAAAAGGTAGCTAACCGGGCTTGGAAGCCTTCATATGAGTGAGACATGGAGTGTAGCTGCAAGTCATTTCTTGTCTGGCTCAAACTTCAGCCCAAGTGCTACATCCACATCAAACAAACCCACTTCCCCATGGGTCATGCTGGTTCCCATCTCTCCAGGAGAGCGTAATCCTGTTTAATGCAATCTCTGGATGCAAAGCTTATTCTGCAGCACAGGCATCCTAATAGCAGGTCACATCTCTAAGCACCTGGCCTTGCATGGTGGCTGAGGTATTTGACCACGGATCCAGTGGAGGAAGACCCGTGTCCACCTCCCCACCAGGCCCATCACCTCCAAGGCGAGGAGGACATGCATAAAGTTGTCTTATGGGCTGATGTGGCTCAGCTGCACTGACACTGACTCCAGGCAGGTATTGTGAAGCCAGATAGCCTCTTTTTTCTTTTTTCTTTTTTTTTTTTTTTTTTTTTCCAAAAAATGCCTTTAATTTGGCCTAGTTTTATTGGCAAGAACTCCCTTTCCAATGGTCTTCCCTCAGCTAGAGGTTCACAGCCACATTTTCCCCAGTCAAGTGACAAATTATCATATGGGGAGGGGAGGGGAGGGGAGGGGAGGGGAGGGGAGGGGAGGGGAGGGGAGGGGAGGAGAGGGGAGGGGAGGGGAGGGGAGGGGAGGGGAGGGAAGAAGAAGGAGGGAAGAGGAAGGGAAGAAGAAGGAAAGAGGAAGGGAAAGGAAGGGGAAGGGGAAGGGGAAGGGAGGGGAGGGGAAGGGAGGGGAGGGGAGGGGAGGGGAGGGGAGGGGAGGGGAGGGGAGGGGAGGGGAGGGGAGGGGAGGGGAGGGGAGGGGAGGGGAGGGGAGGGGAGGGGAGGGGAGGGGACAAAGCGCTGTCACTGCTGGTTGGAGGTATTCGCAGCAATAATACCCATGGTGTGAGCAGCCACATCCTTAAGAGAAGATAGTAGGGAAGTCAGGATACTACACGTCTCCTCTCCCCTGATTTGACCTCCAGCACAGCACTTCACCTTCGGTGAAACAGGGCCGTCGATCTAACCTGCCTTTGTCACTGCTCACCCAAGAGCTTTCTGCAAACCCCTTAAAAGAGAGAAGCTAAGGTCTGTGTCCTTGGGACTGTCCAAATCCTGGGTCTCCCTCCCACCTTTGTCATTTTAACAGCATCTTCTGAGAACTGATTGAGACCACACATGTCGTTTCAGCCAGGCCAGCAAATAACCTTCAGCTAAGTCTTCTCAGGACAGTTTTGAATCTAGTGATCTGCATTTAGAAATAGTCCTGGTATTTTTAAATGTTGCCTGGAGACATCTGGTCCCCTCCTCATTTTATGTTTTAATTGTCATTTGTAACTTATTATACAAGCTAGACTTATTATTCAAAAGCCAGACAGATGCTGGAGGGAAGCAAGCGAGTCCTGATCTGAGGCACACTGAAATCTCTGAAAGTCTTTCCCTGGTATTCAAAGGGTCTGAGGCTGGCACCCCTCCCAGGAGAGCCTGAATGGGTGTTGCTCGGTGGGGTCCCAGATCCAGGACACCAGGGCTGTGCATCGCACATTGCCACTGGGGCCAGGGGCTTGCTCTTGGCTTCAGCCAGGCATGCCCCAAATGTCTGTAGGGGAGCCAGCTCCTTGTGGCTGGTCTCACAGCCCCAGGCACAAGGAGGTCAATTGATTTGCTCAGGTCACCAGTGCGTGAGCAAATGACTCATCGCAGATTTTCCTGGCTCCTAAACCTTTGCTCAAACCGCAAGGCTGCTTAATGACTTAGCAGGGCTCTGAAGAAGCAAGCTATAAATTGCAAATACGCTATGGCTAAATGACTGGCTAAGGTGTTTTCCGCGTGCCGTTTATGAATCCAGAAGAGCTAAATGGCATCTGGGAATTACTGAAAGGTTGGGGAAAGCAGTTTGTTAGACGAAGCAAAGGCTTTAGAAAAAAGTCATTTGCTTTGCCCTGCACTTCATATCAAAATCTTTCCACCTCCAGCTCTTCTGCCTGACTCCATGCAGAGCCTTGTGCTGTGACCCTGAAGGTAAGTCACCTCTTGTTTGAAATAGATTGTTCTGCCTCAGCTCAAACCATCCCAGGTTGTAAGGACATCACCTGAGTCCTGCTCAGGGCAGCCCCAGCAAAGCAGGGTGGCATGGGGGGGGAAACCTGGTGCCCTGGTGCTGAAATGCACCCCGATGCACCTCAAGGGTGAGCGTGACATCTCACAGGAGGACATACATCCCACATCAGGCTCAAACACATCTGCACACCCCTCATCAGCTCAGTGCCATGGGCTCGCTTAAACCCCAACAAAGGTCACTGTCATCTGGGAGTGATGGCTAAACAAGCTAGCCTGCGCTGGGAAATGTGAAGCTGCTGTTTGGTGACATCTCAGCTTGCACTGGTGGTACCCCCACCCTGGCAACCATCTGAAAAACAGCAGCATTTACTTTTAGGAGATGCCTCTTGATTTTCCCCTGCCAGTTGCCCTGAACTCAGAAAGCAGCTTGCTCAAATTGACTGGCCATGGGACCAGTAAGTGCAGAGGGACAAGAGGGCTCCAAATAATCCTCCAGGCTGGGTTGCTCTGGCTCCTTGGCTCTCTCATACTATGAGAAGTTACTATTGCATTACCGTATCTTAATAATAATCTATTATATTTCAAACATATGAAATAAAACAGGGCACTGAACATCAAGCTGTCCGTATAAGGATTTTTTTTTAAGAAGTCCTTGAACATCAACGGGCAGACTCAGGGAGTCAGACGCCGCACAGAGAAAACAAGAGGGAGGGGGCTGGATCCAGGCCCCTTCCCAGCCCTGTCACAAGCAGCCCAACACAGCTGGCACTAATTGGCACTTTCCTTGGCGACGGATGAAGTGTGGAGGAGACAATGGGGCCTGGGCTGGTTTCTCATGCCTGGAGGTGATCCCTCAGCACTGAGACGAGCACTCGTTGAGAGTGCAGTAAGGAGAAGCTGCAGCAGTCGCTGCTGCTCTGCTCAGAGAAGGGAGAACTTTTGGAGCATATGCCGACATCCATAGGATGTGCAACCAGCACCAGGGGACACCAGTGTGTGCCCACCAGCACACGTAAACAGAAAGCAGGGCATGGAGCATGCCGTGCCGCTGACCACCAAGAACCAGTGGTGGTGGCACAGGAAAGCTTGTGGTCGCATTGGTTGATCTTGGGCAGCTGGTCAAATCTGTGACTCCCATTGGAACCTTTAGCATCAGGCTTTCTGCAGTGTCCCATGCTGGACACACAAATCAGGAGGTTAAAGGGCTTGTGAAAAGCTGTTTCTTTGTGCAATCATGGTGTTGCTTCATGCAGAGCTGGAAAGAAATATAAAGCATGAAGCTGTGATGTCTGGAACATGAACGGGCAGCTAGAAAGGAGAGATAAAGGCAAGAAACTTCTTCATAATAGTGCATAATATGGCAAGAAGGGATGAAGGAAAGATATTTTTTAAGAAAGAAAATTATCGTGTAATTTCTGGGTTGCATTATAATGGGAATTTTTGTGTGTGTGAGCAATACTTCCATCAGTACCAGTTTTTTGGTGAAAAGTATATTCATTATCTTAAGACTAATCTACTGGCAGCTTAGAGCCACTGTTTTCTTTTGTACTTCACAAACAAATTCAAATGGGGAAAAAAAAACATCCCCACTTTTCAACAAGAAGTGCACAATGATCAAAAGTGCCCTAAGCTCATGCTGCATGGAGGCTTCAAGCCAGTTATAGTCACTGCACCATCCCAGCATCGTGCTGTCTGAACCCCCATGTTTAGGATTACCACCCAAGTTCTCCAGAACTTAAGTTATTTCTTAAATTGTTTCATTAAATACAAGCCAAATAAATGTGATGATACTCTTCTTGTTTGTGCCTAGAGTAGGAACACACAGTTTAGGCTCTGGTCCCTTTTTTCTTCATTCAGTACAAACAGGAGAAGCAGCTGAAGGACTTGGAAGCCGCAAGGATGAAACGAAGCTGTTGGGCAGTAACAAGAGATGAGCTGAGGGAAAACAGCTGCAAGCTGGACACCAGCAGACACGTCCGACCCTGTCCTCGGGGAGCGATGGGGAGGGGTGGTCCTTCACCCCAGGAGGCCCCCAGCCCTGCCAGGGGTTTGCCTCCCCTCCGCCCCCCCAGCAGAGCCCAGCATGGCTGTGCGCTTCTGCCGCAGCTGGAGAAACCTTCCTCTCTGGGGGAGAAGAGGTGCTCGGCTGCTCGTCAGGCTAATAAGCTAATAGCATGCAAATGCATGTTTGTGCTGGAGTTTCCACCTGCAGCTACAGCCGCCTGGCAGCACACAGCCATGCTTCGGCACAGCAAAGGGTGGCTGGGTAAAGGCACAAAAACAGATGTAGTGAGGAGCAGTGCCTGATCCAGCCCCAGAACATGATGTCCAGCTTGCATTGATTTTCTCAGGACTAACCAACTTGCATACATCTTTGCACCTCTCTTTGCAAGCAGGAGACATGATATTTTTGGCAATTGCATGCCTGATGTTTGACGCATGCCTGGAGGAGTGCAGACCAGGACAAGCAGGACCAGCGCAGCCCAGCAGCAGGACCTGGCCTGGACTGTGTTCAGCTCTATAGCACAGCCATGAAAACCCACGCTGAACTCTCCCTTCCACCTCTCTGCACCAGTCGTGGCATCCCTGAGGATTTTCCTGTAGTAATCCCGTCTATTGTCATTAACTTATACAACAGTAATTGAACTTCAAATTTAATTACAGTATGGGAATGAGCTGTCACTTGATTGAACATACTTCCTTAACTATTTATTGAAGTAAATAGTCTTACTGACTTTGCAATTTGAAATTAAGAGACTAGACATTGGGATCTCTTTTACAGCTGAGTTTATATCCTTCCCATCAGGCACAGCTGTTCAATGAACTACCAAGCCCTGACTTCCAAAACACTCCCAGGAACTCTTCTTTCTTTAAGCCTCCACGGATGGTGGCTCACGGAGAATTTTTCACCCACTGCCTCATATCCCCAGCCATGAAAAATAGTGATACTCAGGACCTACAAACACTCAGATGCTTTAGACAGGTTTGTGTCATATAGGAACGTCAAGCTGAGGGACACAGCTTGGGAAAACACGCATGGTTGTTTTACCCCATGATTGAATGGAGACAAAATAGGTGGAATAAAGTGTGCTTATGGACATTACCTGTCCCAGGGGCTGTCCAGGTGTGTCAACCCCCATGGGCCCAAGGTGAGCCGGGGTGTCCTAATCCCTGCATGTCTCAAAGAGAGAGCAGGACCTGCGTCCCCAGAGGTGCCAGAACTCCTGGCAGGTGTCAGGGTCAGTGGGAATGAGATGCCTCCATGTCTTGGAGAGGATGGACTGATGAGAGTGATGTGGCTCTGATGAAGCGTTTCTGTGAAGCATGATTTTTTATGTAGGCACTTCCCTTTTGCAATAATAAGGTGCTCAAATTACCCTCTAATGTTGGATATCCAGAACCAACAGAGGCAATATTTCCAGTGGTGACAAGGTGTATGGAAATGTGAGCATTGGCAGCCCCTTGCTATCTGCCCGCAGCCGCAGAAACATTGATGTTCACACTAGCTAAGGGAGAGAAAACAAAACCCTCAGCACCACTGAATTCCTTTTTAGCACAACCAGTTTTATGTCCAAACGAGAGCAAGCATTCTCTAAATACAGACTAACACTCGTTTTGCACTTCACAGATTCCCTCTGACTTTGGGAGACGCCAAGGTCACACTACCCCTCATTTCAAGTCCTTCCTGATTCCAGCCCAGCTCAACCCACTGCCAGGCTGCCCCCTCCCACCCAGACCAGGGGACACTGCCCCACTCCCCAGCAGTGCCGCTGGCAGGAGGGATTTTTGACCAGCTGAATCTGTAGAGTCATGCCCTGGGCAAGAAGTATCTCAACTTACCAAGGATTGATAGGACGAGGCAGAGGGTTTAACTGTTGTTTTTACAGGGAAATTTCTGGTTCTCCAAACAAGCATCGTGTCCACAAGCACCACCATCCTGGGCTGTGATGGAAGCTGAAGATGCTCCAAAGGTGAGCCCGTAGTTAAGGAAACTTGCCTTCTCCTCCCAGTAGTGCTGACCAGCGTAATTTATACTGCAACTGCTCACCTGGCATTTCCCTCTGTGACTATATAATTTATAATATGCAATTCACTCCCTCTAGCCTTTGCAGCTACCCCCTGTAATGATCAATGTCTTGGGCATATAGTTTTTAGAGGGTAATTCTCCCCTGCTGTGACCTGATGAACTTGAACTTCTGCCAAAATTAATAAATGAGGCCCATTCTTACTTTGCTCTGGTTGTTTCCAAACATAAATTCTTTGTTTATAAGTAGAGATGCCAATTTCCAAGCTGATGCTTATTTCATAATCCTAGTATAGTTGTTTGGTTGGTTGGTTGGTTGTTGCTTGTTTGTTTTTAAATCCACTTAGTTGTCACAAAGTTTCTGACACCATCTCACATCATCTTTCTTACAAGTATATCAGATGCAGGTGCATCAGAGGGAAAGATTTTTCTTGCTGATACCTGAGCCTAAATCACAGTGTATTTCAGTTCTCTGATATTTCAGGGAATTTCATCGTCAAAAGGGAAATGTGGGAGTCCTGGTACCTGGCTGCTGTGTTACAATGTGTAGAAAAAAATCACAAAGATGTGCCTGGAAGTGACGCAGTGATCATCGGTCCTCACAACCACTCGCATCAACCAAAGCAAATGAGTGTATGAGCAAAGCCATATTGATCCAAGGATGACCATGTGGTGTGGACATCTCCTCTTCCTACAAATTCAAACACTACCTGTGACCCCGGCTTTCCTCCTGCAATCCTCTTTTTTATTTTCTTTTGGTGCTGTGTGTTTGAAGAACAACATCTCATGTCCTTTCAAGGGGTGAAGTATTTTTAAGCCTTATGCAGGTGAAGTTTTCCTGCTGAATAAGTATACTGAGGCAAAGAGACAAACTTCATGAAAAAGAGCCAGGATGGTTTCTTTCCCATTAAGGGAATTTATGAAAATTCAATACAGTTTTAGGAAAAAAAGAAGAGTTTACTTAGATGATGGACGTCTGTTGAATATTAATCTTTAATGGATATATCGTAGGCTTTCTTAAAGAAAGCCTAAATTATTCAGGAGTATTTGCAGGCTGAGATACAGCGAGTTTACAGGCAGTACAAATCAGACTTTTGCATCTTCATATTAAAGGAAGCCAAGTGCAAATTTGGCTTCTTAATACTTTATTGGCCATCTCCTGCTAAGTAAAATAATTAAGCTGCTCATTAGGACACAACATGCATCATTCTGAAACAATGGCTACCTTAATCATTATAGACAGCTTCGGCAAAATAACCATGAGATGCCACAAATTAATATTTTAGACTGGTTATTCTTTTTACCCATTTGCTGTATGACAGGACGGCAGTGGCAGGGAGCACTGCTGGTGATGAACAGCACAGACACAGCAGCTGCTGCCCGGAGGAGGTGATGGTCTGTGATGGGTGGCCTGAGATGGAGGGGAGGTTGGTGGTGACTAGGGCTGCCCTGACGGGTCGTCCCCTCCTTTGTCACCCTCTGTCCTGGACAGGGACATCGTCCCCCTGGGTTGTGCTGGGCCTGGCACCTCTCCCTGCTGCCCATCACAGTGCTTGCAGGGGAAGTGCTGGCTTTATTTATATAACAGCTGCTGGTTTTAGGTGCTGTCACTCATATATAGACAAGCAAGCACAGTACCTGAAGAGCTGCTATGCTAGTACAGCATATGCTCCAGGCAAAACTATATATATATATATATATATATTTAAAAAATCTTGTAAAAAAAAGAATTAGAGCAGGATTATTACAGTATGTCAGCCTCCCATCCACAGCCCAGGCAGCAAAGCACCTCACTGAGGCCACCCTTTAGAAATATTTCCTTGGTTAAAAGCCCTTGCTGCTGGAATTGATTTTACTTTATGTTTCCAATCAGGAACCTAAGAGATGTTCTCAGGCTAACCAAATTCCTGCTTTTATCAGCATCTATAGGCTGGGCAGGGGATGAGAAAGTGTTGGTGACCTGGCATGGAGGAAAGAGCTAGGACTTGTTGGTCAGGCAAGACGAGCATCTGTCAGGCTGGGGCTGAAGGCACCTTGCCTTCTTGGGAGTCACTGGTTTCTCTTCACATCCAGCATGAGGAAGACATACTCTTAGATGTACATGTGCAAGTTTTAAACGCATGTGATGCAGACTGAAAAGCAACAGTGCATCCCGAATGGAGACGTCTCTGATGATATCCATCAAAAGTCCCGTTCATGCAGTTACAAACCAAACCAGTGTGCAAAGGTGAAGCTACTGCTGGAAATAGTCCCCTTGGACAGGGTAGCACCTGCGACCTCTGTGGATCTGAAGTGTTTGAGTGGTGCTGGCTCATTGGCAGAGCTCATCCATTTTATTTCCACTGCTTTTTCCCAAAAGCAGATCTCTGCTATATTTTAATGTCAATTTAAAGCCAATGCACATAATCAGTCTTTATTTTCCCTTGTCCCGTAGTTTGTAGAGGTGAATGCATGTAGGGATGCTGTGCCTGCTGCAGTCAGTGGAAACCTGTCTGCTGGCTCCAGTGGACTTTGTGTTTATCTCTCAGTAAATTGTCCTACATGTCCTAAATAGCACCTCATACTCTCCACCATTGCTTTTTGCTTGCACATTTAAAACAGTTCGGTTAGTAGTCGAGTGTGGAAAAGCATGGAGGTCTGAGAGAGATTAGGCAAAACTCGTGCAGAGGAGAAGATGACAGATGGATGCTTGGTGGTTTCCTGTGAATTTGGCCACAATTTCTCTCCCTTCACCTTTGCCAGTTGCAGGTCTCTGTGAGCACAGATGTGGGAGGAGGATAAGAGAAATAGTGCAACAGATGGACAAAATGTCAAGAATTTGCTGTGTGTCCTGCCACCTGCCTGGGCTAGAGGAGCTAGGAGAGAATCCAGGGCTGGTCCCACCTAATGAAAACACTTCAGCTATTGCAAGGAGCAACCAAGAAGCCACCACCCAGCCCCAGACCTCTCCTGTATGCTCCAGTCCCTCCTCAACATATCTGGCCAGGTCCTCAGCTGGTGTAGATCAGCTTTTCCTTTGAAACCAGTGCAACAACCTGACAGCAGCTGTGAATTTGATGGGGTGTGTCATCTTGCAGCTCACCCAGCTGTGTTTGATTTACATCTGGATCTACTTGGAAGTTCACGTCAAAGGCGCTGCCACAGAAGGAAGGGGTAGAAGTGGTGCAGGAGGGACAGCTTCCAAAATGCACTCTGCTAGAAGGAGCCAAGCCTCACAGAAGGCATGTGGCTGGGAGATGAGTCGGCCACTGATTTTCTCCCCTTCTCTTGCCCTAGCGATGCCAAGCTTCCTGCAATTACTGATTATGATGATTATAATGTTTCTGGTGTGTATGTGTTTGTGCACACGTGTGCAGTGGTTTCTTGCTAAACCCAACTCGGTTGGACACTGCCAGATGGTACAAAAGCTTACCGGAATTTCATTTTCAAATAAACCACAGACTTGGATGAGCTAATGTTATTCCACATAAAAAGCCACAAAATTCAACAAAGTGATGTTGTTTCAAGAAGAGAACATGTCAAGTGAGAGAACCATCCGGTCTGCTCTAAAAGAGCTACACACTCCCCCTCGTGCTTTTAGAAGCTGTTTACGTACAAAGGCTGGGCATACGGCACTGCAGCTCGGTTTAAACTTTTCTCCACAGCTGATGTCTGCAGAGTAGAGCCTTGGCAGAAGCGGTGCAGGAACCACATCTGCTCACAAGCCTTCCTGCGTTATTTTAAATGCTCCTGAAAGGCTGATGGCCCCAGAGGAACTGAATCCTCTTTCTCCATGAAGGTAGGTACCCCACCACCAGCTGGAGGACACAGCTCCAGCTACGTGTCATCACCGTCATCACCAGGGCAGGGGAGGTGACCTCCTGAGATGCTCCAGAGCTTGCATCCTGGCAGTCCAGAGCCTGTGGGCCTCCTGGGAACCAAACTGAGACCACTTGCTTATTTTATATATAGCTTTTCGCTGTTGCATCTTTCTCAGAATCAGTTGCTCTAGATGGGACAAGGACAAGCAATTTGGACACCAAGGGATAAAGCAGTAAAAGGGCCCCAGCATTGCAGTGGTTTGTGATTTGCTAGATCTAAAAATCACAGACCCAGAGGTCTTCTCTCCCTCTGGTATGTGCAGGGTGAGAGCCATAAAGCCAGAGGCAACAGAGGCTGAGCAGGGTGAGGATGCAAGTCAGCAGCGAGAAGAGATCCCTGGCCAAAGACCCACCTCTCCCTAAACCACCATCCCGAGCTGTCTGGCAGGACCCGGGTACATAACTTCTGTGCATTTAGCCCCAAACAGCCTAACGTTTGTGTAAATAGAGCTCTGATTTAATAACAAATTGGCAAAAGCCTTCTCTCCACAGCAAGAGCCACCGCTGGTCTGTGGCCAGTGAATTAGGTCTTGGCCCAGCTGAGGATGTGCATAGCTGCTAGAGAAAGTGAGCCCAGTGCTTGGTGCCAGCAGCCACAGCACAGCCTCCATCGGGCCTCTGGCAGAGCTGCGAGGGCTTCATCTGTGAAAGGGCTTCAGCACTGCAATGATGAGACTTGCAGCTCCTAAGCTATAGGACCCGAAAGTATGGCCCTAAGAGGTGCGAGGTCTCCAGCCAAGGAGAGGCAAGTGGGGCCAGTACTACTGCCCAGAGGAGATTCACTGCTGATGGTGGCATTTCACCATGTCCCTGCACTGCAAGAAGAACCACCAGCCACATTTGCAACAGTAAGAGTTTGGTTTCCATTTTAAAATGTGTCTTACTATTGCCGAACCACTGTAGGTGATTGAGCAAGCACCAACTTGGGGTGATGGACGTTGCTCCAGATGTCGCTGCCTTGGCCTGAGAGTCTGTCTCTGGCTACTTTTTATGCATATTTTCGGCTGTTGCCATGCTGGCTATTTATTTCAGCCTAGAGCAGGCACAAGAGATATTGGTTATAAAGCATCCATGTCTCTATTTCCAAATCAGACCTCTCCTTTAAAAGGGTTGCTTCTGTGGCTTTCCTGCCATTCTCAGTCACATCCCCTTGCCTGCGCTGTCCCCTGTCTGTGCCCCGTGTCATCATGGCAGGGACATATACTAATCAGCCCTCCTGCTTAGGAGACGGGAGGAATAAAAAAGGATTTCTGCAAATGTGCTCCCAGACTTCACCAGAAAGCAGTTAACAAAAAAAAGGAGGAGAAATTAAATCAGCATCAAAACAAATCAACCTTGCGCTTCAGAAGAAGAATAATAAATGACCTCAGCTCCGAGAGGATGAGCTGCTTTTTGCATTGGAAACAGGATGCAGGGAACAGGTCTGAGTGCCCAGGCCCCTGCAGCCGCTACCCCAGTACCCTTGCAAGGATATGGCACCTGTTGTGTTTGGGGAAGCGGTCTTCTCACTCCTGAGGAAGCATCCAAACATCATCAGAGAGAGCAAAGACTTATCAGCAAAGGCATTTTTTTTCCTCTTAAACTCTCAAGCCTGCAGGATAGATTTTGTTTCAATTACATCTTTATAAATAACTTTCTGTTTTGCACTTACCTGTTCATTTTCTGCCCTAGTTAGAATCAATATCACCAATAATTACCTGTCAGAGCGTTTATACATCACTGGAAGGTGACTAACAAGGAAAAGTCTTTTTCTTTACATATATATTTTTCAGAGCACTTTAAGTGAATTAATCGACAATGAGAGATGGCAGACTGATGGTGGCTGGAGACTAGATACTAATTTTTACCCACAAATAAATGCATTCTCGCAAGCAGAAGCAATCAAAGCCTTCCCGGCAGCTCCTGCAGCCCCAGCACGAGGGTCGCCCCCATGGGGCTGAGCCCACTCTTCCTAAGCCATCCTGCCTCGTGGATCACACTGGCTATCAGAGGTCCCCTCAGGTTTCCAATAGGCTTTCCTCTGTCCATCTCTGCTGCAAATGTCCACAACGTGCCAGGATGGCCCTTGAACTCTTGCGTGTGCCTTCTGCATCAGGCCTGCCTGCAGCAACCTGCCTCCCCAAGGATCGTCTTCTTCTTCTTCTTCTTCTTCTTCTACTTCTTCTTCTTTTTCTTCTTCTTCTACTTCTTCTTCTCCTTCCTTCTTTCCTTCCTTCCTTCCTTCCTTCCTTCCTTCCTTCCTTCCTTCCTTCCTTCCTTCCTTCCTTCCTCATCCCCACCCATCTTGGATTTTTCCTGTCTAAGCTTCAGACATGACTCCTAGTCCATGCTTGCAAAGTTTTTGTTCCTGAAGTGGCTGTCTCTGGATCTGCTGCTAGAGGGATGAATTAATACCTTGGCTTAAAATGTATGTTTTACTGGTGAGCTGTCATCCCTTCTCTTTCATTTCTTCTGCCTTCCTTCTGCACTGGTGTAAAACCACCTTGTGAGCTTCATCTTAGCTAAAAACAGCCAGCCTATTCCTCATTTGTACAGCACCATGTGCTCTGGAGTCGCCATCCACCAAAGGGTTTGGCCATGTGAACTACAGACACTTCAAATATTAACACATGCAAAAACGTGGATAGTCTTTTTTGCTGAAGCTGCTCCGAGCAGTACTACAATAAATCATGTCACCATGAAGAACTTCTCCCATGCCCTTCTTTGCAGAGTTATTGGGATGCCATCCAACATAATAAACACATTTTTTAAAGTAGAGGCAATAATTTACACTGGTGTAAATCAGAAATGCTGTTCGGGCCCCAGTGGGTTTACCCCCATGATTCACGTGCTTGTTTGCAAACGTGAAACCAGAATCCACTGCCAAAGGGTTTGCAGCTTAGGGAGGGAAAACAGCTGGAAGCAGAAGCGCAGAGATGGCACAGCTCACTGGGGCCATACAGCAGGTGGGTAGCAGAGCTAGGTTTGTGTTTCCCAGGCTTGTGCTCCACTATTGGCACATGTGGCATTGCACTGCTGGTTTTTAAACAAGCCAAATGATGGCAGGCAGGCCCAAGCCATGACAGCCTGCTCAGGGTCTGGATCCCAGTGCAGGCATTTCTCAGATCTGAGAGCTTGGGCTACAATAGGCAAAGTCATCCCATCCTCGTCTCTCCTCTTTCAGTGTCTTGGGGCTGGTTTTCCCATGTGAGTTTTGCCTTCTGTGGTGCTCAGGACCACACAGGCATTTGCTCTATGTGTGGGAGCAAATGATCAACATGAGAGCAAATAGCCATCAACAGCAAATCTCCCAATCCCAAAGTAACAGCTTCAGATTCAGGCCCCAGAGAGGGTGATCCTCCCGTCAGCACCTGCTGGTGTGGCCGAGTGCCCGTCTTCCCACCAGCTGTGCTGCTCATGTCATGGATGCCACCAATGGGACATGCATCTCAGACAGGGGAATGGTGGGAGGATTTTGGATGTTGGCTGTAGAGCGCCTTAGAGAAGAAGAGAAGGAAAAGTGTTTCCACTTTCTTTCATTTTTCTTGTGTTTTTTTTTTATTTTCTGTTCTGGTTTCTTATGAGAGAAAGAATCACAACATTCTTGGCCCACTAGATTCAGAAAAAAACCCCACCAGTTTCAAGCAGGCATGTCTGGGGGAAAGGCTGGGAAACTGGGGCCACCCCACTCCATGCAGATGGCACAGCATCCCTCAGTCTCCCGCCAGTGCAGAAGTGAGGCTTGAGCTGCTTGTTGTACCCATGTTCCCAATGTGCTGAGGCACAGGATGGGTACGTTTGGGCACCTGTAGAGACAGGGAGTGAAATTTGAAGCAGGGCTGGATTTCACACCATGGAGCATACAGCTTGAGGTTGTGCTGCCATGGCTTACTCCAGGGGAGGCATGTTTGCCTGTGTGATGCACTGCACTGTTGCAAATGCTGATCCATCCAGATGCCACCTGCTCCCACTGCTGGCACAATATCTAGGTGGTCTGTTTGCTTGTGGAGGCCTTGAGTCCCAGGTCCTACTTCGCACAAGGGCTTGGCAAGCACCTGAACCTTTGTGCAGAGAAGCCCAAAGCAGGGCACCCCCATGGTGCCTCCAGAGGTGAAGAATGGGCCGCTTCTGAGCATGATGCACACAAGAAATCACTCTTATCACCTGGAGGCTGATCTTATGATTTAAGGCAGGAGGGATTGATTCACTATTTGTGGCTGTGCTTCTGCATCCGGTGCAACATGGGCAGTTTGGTTTGGTTTGTTCCTTAACTCCCTCTGACCAGTGTGGCTAGCTGGGCATTGCCAGTGAGGGCATCCCTGGGAGGACAAGGTGCTGCTGGCAGTGATGGCAGCTTGTGGGAGCACAACTGCTCCTGGGAAGGCGAGGAGGAAGCCCTCCAGTTGGCCGGCTCCACCACCAGCCAGGATGCCCAGGTGCAAGGGGAACTGCTGGGGTGCAGCCCCAGCACTGGCTGGTGGGAAGACCTGTGCCAGCTGTCCCCACCGTATCCCACAGTCTTTGGCTGTCTCTGATAAAAATAGCTACTTGCCTCCACGCTGTGCATGCAGGCAGGCAGCCGCCTGCACCATCTGGGCAGCAGGGCTTTCTTTTTTGGTTTATCGCGTGGCATCTATTTTAGCAAGTAGCTGCTCTCAAGAAGTTTTGCTTGTGGAAACATCTGCCTTCTATTCTGCTTGCGCCAGCCAGCCTCCAGGTTTGGTGGGCACCCACTGCTCCTACCCCATGCTCCTGTCTGGTTGTGGTCATGTCCAACCACGTAGCCCACAGATTGGTCATTAAATTTGTCCTGCCTTGAAACTGGGTCTTTCTCCATCACTGCAGGGGATCAGGTGGGGCCTCTGCCTTTTTAACAGGCACTCCAACTGAAACTTGAAAAACTACGTTTGGGAAAATGAATTCATGTACTCCCACTATTCCATGAAAGGAAGGTGTTCAAACTGCAAGTCCTCGGGTGGGTTTATGCCTTCCTTGAACTGTGTTAGAGCTGTCAAAAAGTAGGTCCAGATATTCATGAAGGGACCTTTAAGATGGAGCCATGTTGTAAAGAAAAATAGCATCAGACCCTTACATCCCCTCTCTTAGCTGCTGAAGTAGCAAAAGTGCTGTAGGGAAACTTGTTCTTGCTTGGGAAAAGTGCATGTCCAACCTCCTTTGTCCATTGAGCCTTTTCGTTCCAGCCCGCGGCACTGTCCAGCATTCCTTTTTCCAGAAACAAATAATGATCGTGGTTATGAAGGAGCAGACCCTTCAGTGGGGTTCTGCATTGTGCTGCATGCTGCAACCCCAGCATAAGTCAGAAATGAGATCTGGGAGCTAAAGGTCTCTGATGCTTACATTTTCAAAACTGATCAGCACTTCTGGCAGCCTTCATTTTGGTGTGTTCATCTCAGCACAGCTTCAGCACAGGTGGCTCGCAGGGCCTGTAAAACCCTCCTTGTCTGAAAGTCAAGGCCTTTCAAGGTTTTTCAGGTGGGAAAAGTGAAAGAGTGGGTTGCTTTACCATTGCTGAAAAGTGCAGTCGAGGAATGCAGCCGTGCATGATCCCCAGAGGTGCCCCCTGCTGCAGCTGGCCTCATCCTCCTGCTGCCGGTGCAGCAGCATCCCCTGAAACCAAGGGCTGCCATGTTCTGTGAGCAGCAGGAGAACACAGCTTTCGTGCATTGCAGCTGTCCCCATCCTCTGCGGGACGCATTTGGGACAGGGTTAAGATATGTGGCTGTGGCATGAAACCTGGACCAGGGAGGGAAGGGACCCAGCTGTGTGGCTGCCACTTCCCTTTCCTCCTACTGTGCGCTGAAGGGAGGGCTCTGCGAAGCCACTTCGGAGTCTGGCCAAAATATGAAGGCTTCTCCTGCTCCCGCTCACTTTGGGCATGGGGTCTGTCTGGTGGGAAGAGTGAAAGGGGAGAGCAGATGAACACCCCTGGCACTTCCCACAGTCAGTCGTCTTCTCACTCCTTTTTTCATGAACTCTCCCAAATCCTCCCTCATGAGACCATACGACCAACACCCGGACTGAGGTTGGTGGACATTAGCTCTTCCGTTTCACGTCCTGCCTCTCATGTAACCCTATGGGCATCGCGTTCCTCCTGGCAGCCTGCCCTGGACACCACCGTAGCCCTGGGTCCCAAAGGGTCTCAGTGCAGAGAGCCAGCCCAGTGCACCCCCAGGTTTCTGGCACTCACCAGTCCCACGGACACCTGACATGCTGACATGCCTCTCACCCACAAGGTGCTTGCAGTAACTGGCCTGTGCCCTTATGCATCTGAAAACAATGCCATAAGTGATAATGAAAAGGAGTGAAACGGAGGAGCGCAGAAGGAGTGCAGGACTTCAACTTGCCTCTCCCCATGTCTCTTGCTGCCGAGTCAAGCTGTTTGCTTACACCGCTGCAGCCAACCCCTGGGATGGTGCAAACCAGCCAGTTGCCAATTGACGTCAAAGGAGAACTGGTGGTTTGCACGAGCTGAGGGACTGCTTCTACTCAAGGTGGGTTTCCAACACCACAGAAAAATGTTTAAAACCCTCCTCCTTCCCCTTCCTCTGCTCCAGGAAACAAGTGCCTTATTTCATTCATTGGCTGATTTGGTTATGGCAAGAATTCTGCCCATATTTTGGATAGCTGGATGTTTGCTGAAGACTGAGCAGCCCAGATAATGCTAGCTAAGAGCAGGGGAGCAAAAAGAGGGGGGAAACATGAGGTGAAGCCAAGTTCAAACTCCTGTGCCTCAGTTTGTGCCACATGTTTCCAGACAGAACTACAGCCATGTATTCTTTTTCTTCTCACATTGCCTGCAATGTTTTCGAGGCTTGTGAAAAAGTGGGATGTTGAGTTCCTGCCATCCTTCTTCTTTTCCTCTTCCAATCACTGCCTGCACTGTGAAATTTGGGAGTTTATTTGAACTGGGTGCATTTCTTCTGGACTGCTCAAGTTCTCCTTCAGCCACTTTATTATTATTTTGTGTTATACCTATTAGCTACAACACCAGTTTTTTCATCTGTTTCAATGTGGATTTGTCTGTGATGATGTCAGTGCATTTTCCCAAAGCAAGTACTATAAAGGCTTATTTATATCTAGCCCAGACCAAAGTATTTAACTGCAACATGTCTCTCTATATGCAGAGTGATTCCTACAGGGCGTGCTTGCAGAAGTCAGTGCATTGACTCCCATCAGATTTGGGTCAGGTCTGAGTTCTTGAATGTGTTTGTATATATTGCTGCCAATATGTGAGGCTGTACTATTTAAGATTGTCCAAAACAAATATGCTTCAGTTGAGATTAGTACACAGACCATCACGTGAAAAGCTTTGTGATAACAACTGACTGTGTGTTTGCTTTTGTATGACATTGACTCTTATTTCCCTGATTATTTTTAGTCTTCAAGGCTGTCCCTTAATCAACCCACTTTATTAAACAGCCAGTGTTGCCGCTAGCATGATGCAGCAGGTCTAATGATGCTTTCTATTAAGCATGGGAAATATCAGTTATCCCACAGCTAGAAGCAAGTGAGAATGGATTTCTTATACAGGCCGATCCAAGGCCACCAAACTGAACATAGGGCTTTTAATGCATTTCAGTAGCCTTGAATCAAGTCCTTACACCAACTGAAAGAGAGAGAGAAAAAAATCAAACTCCAAAATAGCGTCAATCAACATGTTCCTTTTAGTGGGGAAAAACCTTACAGTAAGGTGTGCCGTGCCAAGACAAAGACAAATCAAACAAACCTCTATTCCTCTTCTACTCTACATGTTTTATTCCTGCTGGGGTAAGGATTTGTGGCCCCAAAGCCATGTGGAGGTGAGGAGCAGAGCAAGTCTAGTGCTGAGACCTGGGTGGAGCAGTGAGCATTCTCATGCTTGAGAGGGGAGGTGAGAGATGGGACGTACCCCTGGCAGCCTGCTTTAAAGAGCAAGCATGGCTTTGAAGCTGTTGGGAAATGTGGTCTATTGCAATAAATTTAGGAGGAGGTTAGTGTTAAATGGAGCATGTTACCAGGCTTGGTATTTTGACACACAGGTGCCCAGGTCATGCCATGACATGATTCAAACTGGTTTTGTGCTCACACATGGTCATGCACCTACCTAAAGCTGTGTCTTTCCCATCCACAACAGTTTTTGCTGTGGTTTTATGTACGTGCACGTGAAGACTTCATGTTATGTGTCATCTCCCCATCACCCTCTCTGCAATGGCACATGTGTAGATGTGTCAACACAAGCACACATACAGCTGTCCTAACAGACCATGGCCACCCATGCTCCAGTGGCACAGGTCCACCCATGGGTCAATATGGTACGTTGTTGTCTACAGACCCCTTCAAACTGGTCATTCCCCCTTGGGGACATGGGTGAGCCTGGATGCCTAGCAATCCTCCAATGATCCTGGGACCTGTCTGGGGCAGCAGCCCCACTTGCTCGGTGTGACACCTCCCAAGCACAACCAGCTCCCCAGTGACTGCCCACAGGCCATAAATTTTCCCTTGTTCAGATGAAATTTCCAGGGACTTTGGTGGTATAAGGGCCTGAGCAGGAGCTGCTGGTCCAGGGCCTGCCTGTTCCCATCAAGCTGCACACGCTGCTTCAGCTAATGAAATCCACTTATCGCCTGTTATCAGGCAATTAGCCTGTGTGATTTTCAAGCTCTGGCGCTCTGTAATTTTTCAACAATTGGCTAAGATCAATGGCATAATCGGGGACTGGAGCATGTTTGGAGGCGAACTCAAGAGAACTCTCTCCAGCCAGTTTGCAAATCGTGCCTCCCTTGCCCTGGCTAAGCAGGAGCTGCTTGCACACAGCCTGCAGACCCAGCGCCTTTTTTAGGGCCAGTGGACAATGCACAAGGAAAAGTCCCACCACTTCAGGAAACAGCAAAGCAAGAGAAACACTGAAACCTGGGTGGAGCAAAGGAGAAAGGTTTTATTAGAAACAAAGCAGAGATGCTACTCTTGTTAATTCAGAAGCACAGACTTCTGCAAGCTGATATCTTAGCATTTCCTTTTGTACACAAGAAAAAATGCTGAATCTGGAAACAGTAGCCCTAACAGTACATATATGGGTATACGAGTGCAGCCTGTAAACTGCCTTTCCGCATTCCCCCAGTCCAGTTAGGTTGCAAAATTTAATTCCTGTGGCGACAGCGAAGTCTATCAGCAAAAAGCCTGGCTGGCTGGGTCCACAACTGATGCAGCGCTCTGGTGTTTGGGAGACTCAGAAGCAGGGAGGAACCCATACAAACACACTCTTTTTCACATTCCTGATTAAATAACACCTTAGATCACCAAAACCAAAAGAGTTGAGAGTGCCTAGTTTATGGTGGGTTATTTTCTGTGCCATTTCACATTGGCAGGCTTGGGCAATGAAACGGCACGAGAGGATTTTTTGATTTTCCATCAGCTCCCCTTGGTTCCCCTTGCATGCGTGATTCTCACCTGCTTGGATTCACCAGGTGGAAGGGAAAGTGTAAACATCTGTTTTCTATTATTTTCATTTTGATTGTTCCCTAAACTATCCCACCAAATCCCTGGTGAACAGTATAGTCAGTATAAATGGAGGTAGCCACGGGGCTTGGTTGACTCGTGCACGTTACAGATCTGGGCCACCAGCCACCCTTGCCCTCCCTGTGCCATCACGGGCTGTGGGGCTGGAAGAAAATGTCCTGAAAAAGATGTGAGGGTAGCTTCCATACACCTCTGCAAGCATGTGGCTCTGGCTCCACCAGTGATGCTCCCAACCAGTCTGGTGGATCAGGCAAAAGCTTCCTCTCATCATAGTTTTGGTGAAAGAGAAATCCCATGCTTAAGTAAGAAAAAAATCGCTTTGGGCCATTTGAAAACAGGGTTGTCTTTACACAGCCACAGAGTGAAATGGAGTTAAAAACCTGCCTTGCTCAAATATCTCCTTTCCAGGACAATCAGGGCTCTTAACGCCGAAGGCTGCCTTAATCGGTGTCACTCTCTATATCTCACGTAACTTGAGGTCAGCCCAGTGCTTGTCATTCATAATACATCTGACTGATAGAGAAGCATGTATTCAAATCACCCTGTGCAGATTATTCTCCCAGCTCAGTCTTGGCTCCTGCTTGCATTAAGCAGCTGGCTTTCAGGTGCCTGTGCAAGGCAGGAATACCTGGGCACACCTGGGTGAAGTGGGGAGGCATTTGTAAGCTTTGGTGGGTCTCAGCTCCATGCTCTCTCTGCAGTCAGCCACTGCAAGCGGGCCTCAGTAGCTGCGCTCTATTGCAAAGATGGCATTGGGGGAAGGGAAAGCATTATGGTAACAAATTCAATATGCATTGCACGTACCTTCTTTTTAAAAAGGAAAAAAGTAATCCCCAGCTACCCCAAAAAAAGTTTGAAGTTTAGATGAGTATTTCAGACATTTGCTTGGACAAGGACATGGGAACTGGGTATCAAAACCAGAAGAAAAATGTTCCTCAGTGTTTGAAGATGCAATTGTCATTTATAATATTTGACTACAGAGCCGATTTAGCAGATGATAAATGCTACTGGCTAGTGACTACAGAAGGCAGCAGGGGAGAAGACAGCAAAAATCCCTGGGAGGGGGAACTGCAGAGGCCTGAGGTGAGCTAGCACCAAAACACATCTTCTTGAAGCCCTTGCTACAGGTGCTAACCTCTGTGCACAGACACCTAAAAATGAGCTCAGGATGACGTTGTTGGCTGAAGGTACAGCACTGCCTGACGTGACATGGCAGAGGGCTTCCACATTTCAGAAAAAAGTTAGCCCTACCTCAGGATTTATAATACAGGCTGACAACAGGAGAGATCCTCGGCTTCGGCCAAGTTGCAGCACCAAGCTCTACACAGTGCATGAGCCCATCTGGAGCAGCGGGTCCCCGCTGCCTGCCGTGCTGGCCTGTGCCTTAAGGAGGCTTCGAGCTTCATGTTTGGGAGTGAACTGCTGTTGTTCCTCTGCACCTCCCTTGAATCCCCCTAAGCCAACACCCTTTGCTAAGACCGAAAAACATTTTCCAGACGCAAGCATGTGTACATGTGTGGGTGGGTGGGGTGCAGGGGACTATGAAAATTTCAAGGGGAGGTATGACATCCTGGCTTTCTAAATATAGAGGACCTGAACTGTGGCTTCTCTCACACGCTAGCAGCGTGCTTTCTGTTTCAAAAGGCCCCAAAAGCAAATATTGCACTGGCTGGTAGCGCAAAAAAAAGAAAAAAGTTTAAAAAAGGAAAAAAATCCTACAAGTTGATTACAGCTTCCAGCACTCTTGTGCAGAGCTGTTTTTTAGGCAAAGCTCCAAGCGGTGCCCACGCAGATCTGAGCGGGTCGGCGAGGCGCAGATGGCCATCACGTGAAGGCGGTGGTGGGAGGAGAGGGCTGGTGGCAGCCCTGGCGGGGGCTGAGACCCAGCAGTGCTTCCCCTTTGTCCCGCAGCCCCTGCCCTTCCAGCAGCAGGAGGGGAGGGAGAGGAGCGCAAACTGCAGCCCCTCCTCGGGAGCGGGTGCTACCTCAGCCCCTGGTTGGGTTGAGAATGTGACATTTTGGCTCTGCGTAACGCGCTGCGTCTCGGTTCCCTTTTCGTTGCTGTTATTGTCACCCTGGTATTTGCATAGCACAACATTAAAATGCCTCAGAGCCAGAGGCAAGTGGTAGCTGCTGCTTCTCCTTTTAAAAAATAAGTAGTTATCCATGCAACATCATCACTGTCTGTGTGAGCTCAGGGTGGGGGGCACTCATGCCACCGGGGGGCTTACAGCCTTTGGAAAAGTTTTGCAGAACTGAATTTAATCGAGACTGATGATCTTTAAGTCAAGCTATAAAATCCAGCAGAGAGTTATATGCCAGTAATAGACCCTATTAGAGGGTCTAGCACAGTCTATAGAAAGGATCTCCTCTCTATTAAATTCTCTAGGGCTTGAGTTCTCATTTACACAAAGGGCCCTTTTAGCTGTGTAAAATGGCCATAAAGTAGGTGTAAAAATGATTGATGGTTTCTTTACAACCCCTTTACACTATGAAATCAGTGTAAAGTGGCCAGGGTGCAAATGAGAATCACACCTGGGTTTGTGAGAGTAAATTACATGCAGCCCTTTGTAATTTCTGTGTGTCCATAGTGGTTTAATACTACCCCATTCTGTAGAATTCACCCAGAGAATAAATTTTCAGGATTTAAAAAAAAAAAGTTATTTTCTTCAACACCTCTGTCCTTTCTGAGTGTTTTAGTTCCAGGCTTTCTCCCAGTGCAGTCTGTGTGGACTCTGACACTGGGAAAAGGCTGGGAGCTCTCTCAATGTGCTGTGGTAGGCGAAAATCCTTTAAGTTATACCTTCCAAAATTCCTGATCCGAGCAAAATACATTTTGTAAAACCATACCTGGGGGAAACTGATTCCAAACACTACCATGTCCATTTCCAGGCCTCTCCATTTTGATTTATGCTCTTGAGATATACAAAGAGAAGAGTTAGTGTTTGCTAGATCAAAATGTCCCATGTTTATTCATTAAGCACTAAAACACCAACAGAATATATGATGATTACTATTGCATTCTTCCAGAGAGAAGGGTTAAACTGCAACGTGCTGATTAGTGACCTGCAGCGGTGGCTCGAAGTGAAGGGTGGCTGGTACTGGGGTGCAGGAGCAAACTCTCTTATCCAGATCTCACTTCTCTTCCCCATTGCCACACCGAAGGCATCTGCAGCAACCCCGTGATCATCACTGCTGCATCTTTCGTGCTCTAGAGGAGTCCCAGAGAATTTAAGAACAGGGATGAGTAGACAGAGGCCAGGCAATGTGAGCCCAGCCCCAGTTAACAGGGAGGTGCCTGGGAAGTGGTGGCAGACAAGGCATGAAGACATGTGGGTGAGACAGAGGTCAAAGGATTAAGGAGACAAAAGCTCGGCTTCGGTGGAAACGCTGCTTGGCCAGGTCCTCTCCCACAACAGCTCTCTGCCACCAGCTCACACACAGGGCAACCTTTGCTGGGGCACTGCAGACGGAGTTATCTTCCGAACAACAAGGACATTTGTGAAAGGGCAGGGTGGGAAGCATGCCCTGCTCTGCCAGCGGAGCCTTCCTCTTGCTTGGCTGGACATCGTGGCCCAGCACCTGTAGGTGAGGGCAGGAGGAATCCCCAAAGTTCAGCTGTCGTTCAGCCTCCCCTTGTCCCTCTCCTGCTTCTTGTCATCTTTGTGGAGAGGAGACCCCGCATTTTTGGCCGGAAGGAGGAGTGGGTGCAGCAAGGGTCATATAGGTGGGAGACAGGTATATCCTCTGCCATATGCTTCGATAGAGAGGACAGCTGGAGCCGTGCAAGTGATGGAGGGCAAGACAACCTTTGAGTATGCACAGCAGGTGAGAGTTAACCCTGCACATCCATCTCATATGGGAGGCTGGCCCTGACATAGGTACACCAGTGTTGCTTGCAGGGTCTAGAACATGTCTTATGAAGAGCAGCTGAGGGAACTGGGGCTGTTTAGCTTGGAGAAAAGGGGGCTGAGGGGAGACCTCATTACTGTCTACAACTACCTGAAAGGAGGTTGTTGCCTGGGGGGTGTTGGTCTCTTCTACCAAGTAACAAGTGAATAGGACAATGGGAAATGGCCTTAAGTTGCACCAGCGGAGATTTACATTAGATATTAGGAAACATTCTTCCCAGAAAGAGTTGTGAAGCACTGGAACAGGCTGCCCAGGGAAGTGGTTGAGTCACCATCCCTGGAGGTGTTTAAGAGACATGTTGATGAGGTTCTTAGGGACATGGTTTAATGCCAGAGTTAGGTTATGGTTGGATTTGGTGATCTTCAGGGTCCCTGGAGTCAGGAGGGATGGGCTGGTTCCAACCACTGCACAGACAGCCCTTCTGATGTCAGTGGCCAGGTCTCACATCACCAACCCACCCTCGCACTCCACCGCTGTCTCAGCTTGCTCCAAGCATGCCTGGGAACCAGACTTAGGACTTTGCATGGGTGGCGACATGTGGGCAAGTGTTCGCTTGCCAATGTGCCCTGCAGCCACGCTTGCTAGTGACTGTTATTTTTAAGTGCATAAAAAAACCCCTTTGGAAGCTGGTCTCAAAAACTTTCATTTTCTGAAGCTCCTCGCAGCTTGGCAGAGAGCACCTTGGTGACACCACGTCTGCTCTAGAGGTACTTTCCACGACAAAAACTCAAGCACATACAGAAAGCGGTGCTCTAGGTGGACCACAGGAGACCTGACTGTGTTGTGTTCTTCCGGCCCTGGAGGTATGCTGGTCTAGCCCTGGCATGATGCATGATCACCATATGGAAGAACATTTTGGGATAGGATTAGAGCTACTTAGACAACTAGCTTCTGCTAGACTAAGTTTTTGACTCCTTGGTGGCTATTTTTGCTGCGGAAAAAGAAAGTTTTTCTTCTTTGAAGCCTTATAGAAATTGTGTTTGCTTCCTCTTTCCTAATGATTGTGGTGCAGTTTTTCTGGCATGTGATTGCTCCACCCTGCCTCAGAAACACCCTCGCTCTGGCAGGGATCGGGAAATCCCTAGTCAAGGCAGGGCGTGAGCACCAGCTGCCTTGCCCTTGCATAGCTATGGGCAGGCACTGCAAAATCCTGCCGATTCAGAACCACTCCTACGTTTAGAAGTCCATGCTGTGCAAGTAGAAATGATAGTTTGAGGGTCAAAGCGGCGTACTTGTCTTAGCATAAGGCTTGGTTTAAGGCTAATATGACATAAAGCACACTTTCATGGCAAAAAAGCACCATTTAAATGTGGCTTGTTATTCTCTGCTGCTTATTAAGAAATTGTTATTCTCTTGCCCTCATTATTATAAACTATGGCAGTCTCTTCTTGCTTACCTCCCTCCACCCCAATTTAAAAAACATTCATTGTTGCAGGGATATATCTTCAGGGCTGTTGGCCCAACTCCACTTTTGGTGTGTAAGGCTGATTGTCTTTAGAGTAGTTACACCAAAAATGCATTTGGCCTTTTGTGCTTGGAGCATAATTGGTGGAACTAGCTAGACGCCGGGTTTGGGAGCCTGCAATTACAGCAATGTCAGCATAGTTTTCAATGTGACTAGTGATGTAGGGTCCTCCACTTTCGGAGTGCAATTGGAAGTTTCTTAAATGGATCTTTTCTCATAAAGTGCTGAGCACTCACACTTCAGAAATCTGTCTGAAGTCTCAAGCAGGGCACACTGAATCACCATTAGTCAACCCACTCATATTGTTGTTTATTAGTAATTGGATTAGGTAAGCTATATCATTAGTCACTCTAAAAAAACTATGTATATTTTATATGGCAGTTGTCAATATATTCACTTTGCTGTTGGGCTCAGCCTGCACTTGAAGAGGTCTTGACCTCCCTTATTACTTTTCTGTATGTTAAATCCCCATCAGGTTAGCGTGGATTATACCCAGAACATCTAAGAGACAATATATTCCCTAAGCATGATCAGCATAAGTATAATTAAGCAGTATGGACCAGATTTTTTCTGGTGGCAATCAGTATAGCTTCTCTGAAAGCAAGAATAGATATCTATAATACTAGCAATGGAAATGGACCCTATTTCTTAACTGCTGTAGCCCTGCAGATGAGTTCCCAGTGAGTTTTAAGCCCTCATTTTGCCCATGGCTAATAAAGACCCTCTTTGGTGAGTATTTGTACAGCTGCATCTTAAGGACTTTGTACAGTCTGCAGATAGTCTCATAAGAGACTTTTAGCAAGAGCAGCTAGATGAAATGCTCTTAAAATTATTGAAAAATATATTAATTAAAACTGTGTGAATGCTTTTGTTTG
The DNA here is from genome assembly GCF_036013475.1 of Columba livia. NCBI lineage: Eukaryota > Metazoa > Chordata > Aves > Columbiformes > Columbidae > Columba > Columba livia. The sequence continues at coordinate 136,212,560 of NC_088602.1, read as the reverse complement.
TTGAAAACCTTATAAACATTTATCCATCCATGGTGTCTATGGTGGCAATATGCTGACATTTTCCGTTCCCTGGCTACAAGCCCCCACCAGCTCAGACCCTATACTTTCTGTTGCTGGCCTTCAGTAGCATTTAGAGGATAGAACCGAACGCCCACATAAAAGACCTGATATCTGTGTTTCCACATCACAAAGCAGGCCGACAGGCACACCAGGGCTGCTATTAGATTGAGAACCATCTGCAGAAGTAAGTACAGGTTGAGCGCGCTGGTGAGGCTGCCACAGTCAGCTGCGTCCTGGTAGATGAAGGTCCTACCAAGGGGGTCTGCAGTGTCCAGTTTGCAGTAACAGGTCTCGAGGATGGTATCACAGGTAAATTTTGTCATCTGCAAATAATGGTGTGCAGCAAAAGCGACTGCCAAAACACAGGCAACCAGAGCAAGGGCACTCAGGAGAAAATACATCAGCTGAAAGAAAGAAAAAAAACCTATATATACTCTTTTTCCAGCCATATAGAGAAGGAGTAATGCAGAATGAATGCATGCACATATACTTCACAGAGAATGCATGCATTCAATAGACTATCTGCACATTGTGTGTTTCGGAAATTGCAAGGTCATCTCAAGAATGATTAATTCTACCTTGCATATTCTACATGAGTAGAATTTTACAGCCTGATAAGAGCACCAAAAAATCTGTGTCTCTATATGGCCAGAAGCTTTATAGAGGGGGAGAGAGTATCTTCCTCTACTGTTGTACCTGCATTGGCTAGACTTACAGTCATCAGCTGAGAAAAATTACTGCAGTTGCCTTGAAGCAGAGTTGAGCAGACTGAGGCTTGGGCTGACATATTATCCCAGGCTGTGCTGAGAAGTAGGTGTTTTTGAAACTTTGCTCATGTGTTATTCCCTGCTCTTGGCTTGCATGCCCTGAAAAATCTGATTTATATTTGCAAATCAGGCAGTGATCAATCCCTTCCAAAACTTGCCCCATAAAGGTGCAGCAGTCCTTGAAAGACATAAGAGAGCAGCAAGCACCTTTCACGTCCCAGCACTGCCCCTGCTACAGCATGAGAAGGACAAGGGTCTGTTTTGTCACCCCCCCTAAGGTGGCTTTTCTCAAGGGTAGCTATGCAGAGTCCACCCCCACAAACACATGGAAACTGGAAGCAATTCAGAGCCTTTGTCACCTCTGGTTGCACCTGAGACCTTTGGATACCAAAGCATATGGACTTTCCTTGCTTTTGGTAGCTGGAACTGGCAGTTGCTGTGCTGCATACAAAACATGTGTGAATGTATATTAAAATCATATCCTGTGTTTAGCCAAAATAGCATCTTTGGTTCTGCTCAGCACTGTAAAAACATTTATTTTTCTTGGCATCTTATCTGTCAGACACATGGCATGACTGGGTTTCTGTTATTTTAAACAGGAGCTTCTCTCTTTCTCTCTTAACCTCAATACTGCAAGCAAACTATCAGTATAAAAGTGGGTTTTATGACCTTGAAACTCCAAGTCTGTGTGTCTTAATAAAATTCACAGTCCTGGTGTTTTTTGTCTTATAACTAGAGTGTGAATCGATCTTTGTATTCGGTTGCCAGCTTGAAAAAAAAAAAGAAATTGGGCTTATTGCAGATCTTAAAGCACCATATACATTTTCTTCCTGAAATCACCAAATTCTTACAGCACGATGTTGATTTCCAAGACTTGGCTACTATTAAATTTAATTATTTCCCCTGCAGCCTTAAACCAAGGGCAGCTTCAAAATGAGGGTGGCTCTTATTAAATGCTATTACTTTACCCCTGCAGCTTTCAAGGTAAAGGTCCATGGGAAAGGTGAAGCTGGAAAATGGGGACACCTCCTCATATAAAGCATAATGAAGCAAGCGCTGCTGACTGATGGGCCCTCCTCCGAACAAAGATGTGGTAATTTGTAGGCCTGTGACATTACTTTAAAATATGGTGCAAGTGTGTTTGATGGGGAAAACAAAAAAATGGACAAACATTGACAACCGCTTCTCTTCTCTGAGGGATGGAAGTTGTTCTGGGATGCAGAAGTCCTAATGGACTGGCTGGAAGTCTCTGGATTCAGACCAGCAAGAGACAGAATCAGCTCTTCCTAATAAATGAGATATTAAGCCAAGACTACACGGTGTGCCTTGGCCTCCCTGGCAGGTATTTAATTTAGCTGCCAATTTCTATCCAAAGGCAGGACAAAATAACATGAAATCCACAGCCTAAGCTACACTCTAGGTATGGTAAGCAAGAATTTGCCTGTTGTGTAGTTAAAGGGAAGGAAATCTCAGAATCCCTTTGAAATGCACTAAATACATGGGCAGCTCTTCCAGCAGTCCTCAGAGGTGAACAGAGATGCGTGGGGACATAGGGCGATTTCCAAATAGCTTATTATTCTCACAAGATGTTTGCAGAGGAATCTCCCTATGAGCTGCTGAAAATGAACACATTTCCAAATACCAAAGGTGAGGCAAATGCAAATACTGCCTGTGAGGGAGCATAAGACAGCGAGTGCTGAGATCCCATCAGCAGATTAATCACATGCCAGACCTGGAGGCAAATTCAACATCACAAATACAGCTCTGCCCAGGAACCAGAACTTGCCAATGTAAAACTGGTTTTTAACAGCCTCAGAGAGATAGGCACTGTGATGCTTAAATAGAGGAGAAATGGGAAGCGGGAAGAGACAGCACATGATGAGGTCAGAGCATGGCAGTTCATCCTCCTCCAGGCTCCTTATATGAGGAAGGACCATTTTAGCAATATTTCCTGGCAATAGTTTTGCTCTGTGCCAAAAAGAAAATAAAAAAAATAATAACTTAAGATGGATCGAGTTCCTCATGGAAGAGGCTTCTCATAGTTCTCACAAGCGAAACCAGAAGGGTTTGAAGAGGTGGATCCAGGGGACCCCTTCTGAAGGTGGTGGCTCAGGCACCAGCCTGTGCAGGGAACAGGAACCACAGTGTGTGTTATGGTGTGGGCTGCTGGGCCTGGGTGGGCAGGAGTAGAGGGTGTCACGCCACCCTGGGACGTGCTGTAACCAGCACCACACTGATCTGTCGAATGTTAGCAGATAGCCCAGCAAGTCCACAGGAATCTCAAGATGTGGTCTTTCCTTTTCTCTCCCTTTTTTTTTTTTTTTTTTTTTTTTTAAAGAGAGAGGATCTCCCCTTTTAAATAGACTCGTAACATGCTACTTTGTGGTACTGCACAACAGGCTTCTGGTGGACACGGAGATGGGGACAGGCATAAGTTCAGCCTGGCATTTGCCATTGTCCCCACAAAAGGCAAAACCACTCTCTCAGAGGTGATGGTCTCCCTTTCTCATAGACACATGGGGTGCTGTGGATACCTGCAGTAGTCTCAGTAAGGGACTTCTGCTGAAAGCAGTTCTAACACCTCCTTTTTTAACAGCATCCAGGGCTCATGCAAGTGTGAAGTGAAAGAAGCAGCTGTCGAGAGGGAGGAAGGCAGAGAGGACTGCATTGGGTCTCCTCCCATTTCCCACCCTGAGGGAGTCACTCACAACCCAAGTTGCTGGGCTCTGTCTCATGATTGTAATTTTGCATCCTCAGCCTTGTTGCTGAACAGCTAATGTTAATTTTTTTTTCTGTTCGGACACAGACTTTAACTGACATTTAACTGAAATATTCTCCTCTGCTCTGGTGAGACCCCACGTGGAGCATTGTGTCCATCTCTGGAGCCCTCAGTACAGGAAAGACATGGACCTATTGGAGAGGGGCCAGAGGAGGGACACAAAAATGATCAGAGGGCTGGAACAGCTCTGCTGTGAGGACAGGCTGAGTTGGGGTTGTTCAGCCTGGAGAAGAGAAGGCTCCGGGGAGACCTTATTGCAGCCTTTCAGGACTTAAAAGAGGCCTATAAGAAAGATGGGGACAGATTTTTTAGCACGGGTTATAATGACAAGACAAGGGGTGATGGTTTTAAACTAGAAGAGGGGAGATTCAGGCCAGGCATGAGGAAGAAATTTTTTACAATGAGGATGGTGAAACACTGGCCCAGGTTGCCCAGAGAGGTGGTAGATGCCCCATCCCTGGAGACATTCCAGGCCAGGCTGGACGGGGCTCTGAGCAACCTGATCTAGTTGAAGATGTCTCTGCTTCTTGCAGAGGGTTGGACTAGATGAGCTTTGAAGGTCCCTTCCAACCCAAACTCTTCTATGATTCTACAATTCTATGATTTAAAGATCTGAGATGTGATACTGGAGATTTAGATGAGCCTTGTGTAAGCAAAGCCCTGGTGGAGACTTTTAGCTCCTCCTTTGTTTAAAATAGGTATGTGCATTGCAGCCCAAAAGTGGTTCATCTGGAGAGGCAGTGAGGAGAGGAGGCACTTTGGGATAGTGGGTCCCAGTGGGGATGTGGGACAAGAGAGATGAACATCCTGGGATTGATCAAGTTTTGTAGCATGCCACAGTAGGAAATGCTGGGAAGGTGGATTATGGGGGAGGAGGGTGCTTGGGGTAGCCAGCAGTCCATGAGCTATTTATTGAACCAGAAGTCTTTCAAGGGAGACTTTAGCTCTAATTCTGCCAAGTGATGATCACCTGGGGAGCACTTAAGAAATGTTTATTTTCTTGCAGGAGCGATGGCTCATGTTCCCCACTGCCAGGGCGGGTGGTGTTGCTAAGGGTGGCAGAAACAACTGAGCTGCCCAGCCCGACATGCCATTCCCACCATGGGAGATGACTCCCTTCCTGCTTAGATGCCAAGTTCAATTTAATGCTGCAGGGCAAGCAATAAAAAGGCTGGTGTGGCAGCTCCCGCCCAGGCCAGCATCTCCCTGGGCAGCCATAAGGCTTACTTGTGAGTGTAAAGGTGACAGGGTGAGAATGTAAAGGCAATCAAAGGGCAGAAACAATTGTTCTTCTTCTCCTTTTCTTTATGTAAGCACAGGAGAAGCTTGAGGGAGGCACAAAAGACACACCGGGGTCTAATTTCTAAGGGAGGATGAATGCTGGGTTTGAAAAGCCACTCCTTGCATTTGATTTCCTTCTGCCTTTCTAAGTTAATAATCACCGTTTCTTTGTGTTGCTTGTGTCGGTATTTTTCTTTGTTATTATGTGTCTGCAAAATATTAAGAGCCCTGAAAATTACAAGAAGAAGGAAAAACAGACCAGAACAACAGAGGTCCCATCTGGAATAAGCATTCTCAGCCTTTCTTTTCTAACCTTCATTGACCAGTGTCAATGAAGCACAGTTTTGGGGACCGAGGTGGGGCATGGTGCCTGATTTCTGCGCCTCTCTTGTGATGCTCAGCTGGGAATTTACTTCATTGAAGAATGCTGGTCCCCATGGTTTGCTAACACTTTCTCATGTTCGCTAATACCCAACCCTGACACAAGGCACCACATGATGAGGTGCTCAGGAACAGCCTCTACCTCTCCCCTGTCATGAAGGTGGGCAGATAGAGATTTCCAGCCATAGTTTTTAATTTGCCTGTGCCCACACAGTTTCTTATTTCATGGTGAGGAGCAAACCTGCTGGGAAGGTGCTGAGATGGTTCTTAGATCACATTCAAAATTAAAACTTCATTTAAGTGGACCCATTTTATGCTACCCTGTCACCCAGCTCTCTAGGCATATATCTACTTCATCAGTAACCCACAACCTTTCACTGTATGCTTCCCCAATTATTCCACCTTTGTTGATGTGAATCTCTTTGATATTCTTAAAACATGGCAAATAAAAAGGTATCTTACTCTGATTTGAAATTTTGTTATTAGAGTTTCCCCTTTATACACTACAGTTTCTTCCTTAGCTGCCTGGAAAATAACAGAAAACCATTCTTGCATTTCAGGTGCATTTTCACTTCTTTTCATGTGGTCTTAAAAATATCCCCAGTATCAACTTTACTGATTATATTTGACAACATGAGAAGAAAAAGACATTTTTAAAAAAGTCAAGGTACCTTTACTGTGAACTGCACGCACGTCTTCTCGTCAGGTTGGTACGAAATACAAAGCATAACAAATCCCACTAAGGACACCACACAGACCTGCAGGGGAAGATTTAAAATGTGTAAAAGTTAAAAACCAAAAAAAAAAAAAAAAAAACAAAAAACCCACCTCCACATAAAAAACCCACCATTTTTTCAAGCCAAAACACCTTTCTGTGTTAGCAGGACTGTAACTCCAGGAGCAGTGTGGAGTCATTTGAGTAGAGCCTGCTGCCATGCATCTAAGAACCTCATGTGTAAATGTACTTGTGAGGAGGGAAGAGCTTTAACTTTCACTTTACAGACACCAAGGCACAAAAAAACTTAATCAGAGTGACTTCTTGAATCAGACCTACAAAGACACATCCCAGAAATAGCCTCCCGGATGGGTTTCGAGGTTTTGTCCATGTAGCTAACTATCAAAAAGGAGCAGAAGGCATATGAAGTTGGGCTTGCAAGCCCCAAAAGCAACATCCTACATACCAGTGGATGCTGACAGGGTTTTTATGTCACCAGTACAGGTTGTAAGTCAGCAATCATAGCTGCTGCTGGATAAGAAGCAGCACATTTTAGAGCAGAGACTTTCAGCCTCTTCCAGAGTGAACACCATACCAAAGAAGACATCTCCCCTGCAATCTGAGACTCCATTTTAGCCCCGTGGCAGTAGTTGCTGATGGTTAACAGCAATAGAAAAGTATTTATGCACTTTATTATTAATTTAGCCATCTGTATTATTAATTCAGAGACTGAGATCTATTTGCAGGAACAGATATTCACTGGTAGGCATTTTCCAGCAACATAAGGAGGGAAGCTCCTGCTCCGAGCAGCTAGCCCAATTAATACGATTTCCTTTTTAAAATAGTGCTATTTGGCCCCACCATGGTGCTAAGCACTCAACTGCCTTTCTCTCCCATATTTTTGGAGGACCAGTGAGCAGACTTCACAGGAGGAACACAGGACCTGCAGCTCTGCAACCAGACTGCTGCTTTCTAGCAGCTTCCTCCATGACAGGACAAGAGGAACCAGGTCCCCAGCACCCACTGAGGGCTGCCCGGGGCTGGATCAGGGCACACGAGGAGTCCCGACCTCAGCTGTGAAGGAAGAGAATGTTGTTGGTGGCTGGAGCTACTCTGGGAGCAATCCATGCGTGTTTGGGTTGTCTTGGAAAAATACGGGAGTCTATAGCATGCAGGCATTTTTAAATGCCACTTTGTATCACACCTTTAAAAAGGCCCAGGTATGATGAGCCTTAGCCTGTACCTTAGCTGACGTGGGCTAGCATGCTTCCAAAGGTGCTAAGGCTTGTCTTCATGCAGGGCTGGGAGCAAACTTTGGCCTCCTTTCTAGGAGCATCTTGATCATAAATGATAGCTATTACATTCCCAGTGATGACAGCAAGAATCTATACTTTTTTCCCGCTTTGTCTTCCTTTGGGGGTTTTGGACACTTCTCATTAATTTGAGGCTTTCTGCTTTCCCAGAGCAGTGGGATTTGCCCTCTCGGTCCAGCCCTGGGTGCAAGTTGCCTTTGCTCAGGGGTGGAACTACTCCACGGAGATGCCTGCAGGAGTGTGGGGCTCCTTCACAGCCTCATCCCTGCCTGCTCGCTGCACGCTACGGCAGTGCTGTTCACATCCAGATTTCCAGCTCCACAGGGGACTGCTTGACCTGCAGTGAAAAATACGTAACTGTCCTTTTAGGCAGCAATGGTTAAAACCATTTCTTTTATTATCCGATGCGTAAAATACTGAGTTTTTCTTTATATCTGCATTGTTGGTGTAAGGCACTAGGCAGCAGCCCTGTAAAGGAAGAGTGCCTCTCAACACATGGATAGTCAAGTCCCTCAAGAACCTGTGTGATTAATAACACTTTTTCCCATAAAGTTTTATTTCATGTCATTGCAGTGGGACATTAATAGGAAGTATTGCCTCAGAACATTTCTAAAGAAAGCGTCAGTATTATTTACTCCTTTCTATGTCATGTGTATTTATATTCTAGTCCTATGACTTACACACGGCCTCCAATTTATTTGTTTTCCTCTTTTTATTGTTGACAGCCATAGCTGACAGTGTTGTCGGGGGAAAAAACAACGTTTCTTGTCAAAGGTCCTTCAGTGTTGGGTTTTTTTTGCCCTAGAGTGCTTCTGTGTGACTCAACCAGGTTTTATTTCTCAGGATTAATCGTCTATGTCCTTGGTGCCTTGCACTGTATATTAATCTTTTAATTCAATTAACATGCCCATAAAACTTAAATCTTAAGGAGATCATATCTCTAGTAATATCCAAATGATAAACTCCCTCAGTGGCAGTAGTGACTGAAGGAAAGAACTTGCAACGGGAACTAAAAAAAGAAGAAAAAGCTTAAATACACTCATATAACGTTACAGCCTCAAATTCATGTGAAATCAAAGGGGCTGCTCACATCAAAGCTAGACCTAAGTATCTTCAGGATCTGGTGCTGAAGGATCTTGTTATGAGCAATAAATCAGATTTGTTTTGCTTTAGCTACACCAGTGGGAATTTACACTGGCATGAACCAAGGGCCAGATTTGCCTCCAGGTTCCTCCCGTGAGACGTCATGGGACTATGCCCGCTGTCCCATTCCTGTTCCCGTTTTCCCACAGAAGGCTGACAGAGCTGCATTCATTTCGAGGGCAGAGTCGGATTCTGATGGTGGAATTTTCTCTCTACCATCATGTGCCTCGCACAACTTCTGCAAAAACCCTGCTGGCTTTAAATGCGGCAGGATCAGACCTCCCTCTTCAGAAAGCTTCTCATACAAAAGACTATCGTTTAAAAGGATTTCCATTCCAGCACGCGCTTTCTAAAGTTCCTCTAGGATTTAAATAATATACTCAGGGATACTTGAAGAGGCACATTTGTAGAGAGGTATTTATAAAAGATTACACTGGGTCAGGATTCTGGCAAGTCCTGGCCGGGATATTTCAGAAGGCTTAAGTATTTCTTTTATAACAATATACCAACATGTTTTTTTAACCAGAGAGGTGTATTTTTGTAAGTGACGGTAAAAAATAATGTTGCTGAGAATTATGACCCATATATGTTCTACATTTTGGTTCTTTAAAGGTGAATTCACCCATTGGAGCAAACCGAAATGTGGAACATTTATACAGAAAACAGCTTTATGCTTCTATTTTACACATTATTAATAGATCAGTTCTGAATTATACCTGTGAAATGCAGTAGAATAACTATAAAAATCCTGTGGTAAATACTCGTTAGGACTTGCTAAATGACTAAGACAGCTGCATTACAGCAGGCACATTATGGATGCTGTTGATGCTGATTGCTAAGTAGCATTAGGTAATCCTGCGTCCTAGCACTTCAGTAGCCATTGCAATATCCCAGCGTGAAGCATGTATTTCCTATGCCTTATTGACTAAGCACACAACATAAAATGCGATTGAACTTGCTTTAGCACTTGCTTGCCACCAATCGATATGCATTTGTTATACAAATAAAATACATTCTAGAAGAGCTGTAGAATAGTCGTTAATTAGACCATGTCTTGTAACTGTTCTCTGGAAATCTATAAATATGCATTTCTATGCTGAGTAAATTTCAACTCAAGCTTATTTCAAGATTTTATACTTCTAAATTTTCCAGACAGACTAACACACCCTTTGCTGAGTATGTGGTGATGTGAATGGTTATCCAAGGAAATAATTTAAATTTAGAAAAGTACTGTCTAGAAAAAGACTCAAATGTAATACAGATGTATTTAGGAAGGGTCCAGATTTAGTGCTGGTTAAGGTATACTCTGTGAAATCCTCTAGTTCACAATCCAGGAAAACAGCTGTTTACTGGAGCTGGCTGAAAAACTTTAAAGCTTATACTCTAGAAAAGTTTCAACGCTATTTCTTTTTAGCGGGAAGCAGTAGATGTTCCTTCCATTGGGCAGAAACATCTCAGGGCTGAAAAGTGACTTAAGAATTCATTTTTTTTAAACCACAACCCAAACAGAAATAGGTATTTTCTAGGTTGCTCCCACCCTAAAAAGAGCTAGAACCTGATGTTGTGAGAACTGAATTAAGATGCTATAGATTGCAGCAGGACCTGACCCCAGCCTCATTGAGGAGTGGGTCCCAGTTGATTTGCCTGGGAGAATCTCTGCACTCACGGAGATCTCGTGTGTGCACAGTCCTTGCCTCTTGGGGACTTTGGCAAACTGACTCTCCCTGTACACACACACAGATTGGCACAACTGGGTGTTTCTCACAGCTTGGAGCCTCACACACTGCTGTAAAATAGATGGTCCAACAGTGAGACTGCAACCATACCGCAACGTACATTCAGCACTTGCAAGGAGCATGTTTTTACACATCTTGATCACCTTAAAACCAGAACTCAAGTAGTAAAGAAGAAGATAAATCTCAAGGTAGCCAACCTTGTCCCTTCCACTAAACCTATTACACTTCTGAAAATAGTCACGGGTGAGAAAAAAAGGCTCATCATCTCCAACAAGAACAAACACAGGTGGCAATGCAGAAGGGCATTTGGACAAACCTATGGACATTGCAAATCAGTAAGGACCATGAGGCTCAGGGCAAGGGAGCCTCTCTCCCTGTCCTCAACTCCCTGCAGCTCACTTGCTTTTGGTCCTGCAAGGACTCAGCACAAGGTGTATGAGCAGCACAAGGACACTCCATGGTAGTGACGAAGATGGTTATGTAACGTACAGAACTGAGGAATATGAACACATAGGGCACAAATTTCCGCTGTGGTTTGCATTCATTATCTTTGCACGTTGACATATTAATGTGGTTTGCTTAATTTCAACAGATTTCAAAACCACAGATTGCTCTAATCCATCTGCATCTCTCCCTTGTATGTTTGTGAAAGTGGTTTTTCTTATCTTGCTACACTTTTAGCCCAGGAGTTGCTAAAGAATAGGTGGTTTTCTCCAGCAAAGAGCTTTCTTCCCAGAGAAAACCCTGGGAAACTCTGGCATGTGAAGCTGGTAAAGCGGGAGATCTGGAAACACCCACAAAGACATGATGGAAGGAGGCAAAAACCTAGTTCAGGGGAGCACCTTGGGTCTATGCCACAACACAAGACATATGCTGCAAACACTCACAAAGACATACGATAGCTCATCCGCTCTTTATCTGTGTAGCGTGGCTAAGACCGCCACATGAACACGTCTCACGATTTGAGCTGTGTCCATGATTATGAAGCTATGGCAAGCCATTATCTCTATAGTCATAAGATTACCTAGTCTGAGGAAACCTGTTTGAACAATCTTCCTCTCTGAATCTCACCTAGGTTTTTTGCACAACCATAACCCAGCCAGGAACTCTGTTTCCCTTCCTCCTTCCCCTTGAGGCTATAGCTGGAACAGGGGTCTAAAACACAGAGGAGTCCAGCATTAGATCAGCACTTGGCCAGGTGTCACACAGAGCTCTGCTGTGCAGCTACCTTCTCAAACCATTATTTGAAAATATTTTACCATTTCTTCCCATCAAGGTTTTCCACTCTGTACCAGATCAAAATAAAAGTATGGATTTCAGCTAATCAGGCATCAATGCATAGTTACTCTTAGAAAATGATGAGATTTAATGGCAGACAGCTCTGAAGAATACAGCTCTGATGCTGCATACGTACATGGCAATAAACAAGCACTGGAAACATCACCAGAGCATATTTCATGCAGCCTACCTCATTGCATTTCATCCAGAGTTTCACATACTCCGGAGACGGTGCAATTAAATACCTAAACTTGGAGGCTGTTCTTGAAGGCTGTCCTCTCTCAATCTTTTTGATGTTTTCCCATGGCCAATTGAAGCTGCATTGTTTAAAAACTGGATGCCTGCATGACTATAATTTCCACTAGCTGCTTTGATGGCACTAGTTTTTAAGTGTTATCTTTCATTATAAATTGAAATCTGCTTCCCTAATAACAAGCAAAAGTTAAAAACCCAGAAAGGCTGTATAGGAGGTAAAGCCTGACTGAAAGCCACCTCCACAATTGCTGCAGGAAAAGATGTCAAAAGCAACAACAAAAAAAACAGCAAGGGGCCAGGTCTAACAATAAAGTGTCTCTCTTCTTTCAGGCTTTAAAAGGGAAGACATTTCAGGAGTTTTTAAATAACACAGTCATCCCCCATGTCAATATGGAAGGGGGTCGGTTGCCTCCTGCTCTAGCTGGGGATACTTCCCAATTATTGACCTTCTCTAGGAAGATAAAAAGGTTACCTCACACATAAAGTGGTTGTCTGATGCTTGGCACGGCCACCACCGTGCAGCCACAGCATCCGGCCTCATGGAAAAACGTTACATCCAGCAGGTGGGAGGATCCAGAAAGAGAGAGACAAGGGAGGCTGATGGGGGCTTACCCATACGGGTTTGTCTCATTTTATTGTGTGAGGGACCACCTGCAGAAAGGCTTTTAGGTGGGAACATCTACAGAGCCTCATCTGTGGGGAAACTGTCAGAGACAACATGGCCCTTGAATTGTTTTGTGACAGTGAGACAGGGAAACTATGTACACTATGGGAACAGCTACTGGTACAGCAAGCCCCTTCTGGTCCAGAAGAGCGCAGGTCTAGCCAACCACAGATAATAATCAGGTTGCACTTAACCCCAGTTTCTAATTTATATCACTTTATGGCACAGAACTGTCCTTTTTTTTTTTCCCCTGTAAAAATGCTTCATTCTTTCAGCATCTGTCTCATAACAATGTTCTCAAAGCTTCTGTTTCATGGTTACACATGACACCACCATTGTACCCATTTTTAGGATGAAAATTCAAACCCCCGTCTTCTCTCTGACACCAGCTTCTTCCATTGCAAAAATCCAGCCTAATTTTAAGGGCCTTGCTGCTTCCCTGGGAACTGGGGGTGCCAGAGCAACTTTTCCGAGAGCTGTCCAAGCCAAAGAGGGTTGCTGGGAGCTTGTCACACCACCTTCCTGCCCTTCCAGCCTCAAAGCAACACAGACCCTGACAAGCTACTGAGGCAGAGGCTGGGTCAGCACTGCCTGTTGCAGGCAGCACTGTTGATTTTGGCACTCAGGTTTACCAGCCCACAACCACGTGCTTAGTCAGTGGCAGGACCCGCTGTCTGAGTCAGACTCTCATGCAGAAGTACAGCAGTTAAACAAACATCTCAATTATCAGCAGCTGATAGGGATATGCAGCATCGGAAGATAGTCCTGTCTGTTTGCTACCCATGTTGTACTAACCATCAAAAGATCTTCAAAGCATGAAAACCAGCCAAACTCCTCTGCCAGCCCTGTCCTATGGAGGTGTTGTCCTGCACCATTCCCTTATGCTGCCTCACGACACACTTGCTTTTCCCCCTCATCTACCGAAAACCATTCCTTGTAGCTGGGTTTTCCAGCCATGGTGAGATCTTCATTTATGTCACCTATTCTTGTCTACGAGCTGCTCAAAGCAAAGGATTTTTTTCCTTTGGTGAAGGTTTTGGTTTAATCTTTTTACAGGTACTTTAAAAAAATATATGAAAACTTAAAGACACATAAATAGTTTTGACCACAGGTAAATGAAGGATAATTAAATTGCTTTTTCAGTTGGAAGTCTGCCTGCCTTTCACCCCACAAAGCAGCACATCAGAGAAGCCAGTGCTTGAACGGTACAGCCAAAAGGTAACAAGGCATGGCTACCCCCTGGGTTAAGCTCAGGGACCCTCTGGCCCCAGGAAACACCTGAGGAGATGTGACCCTGAAAGCTCCAAGCAGCAAGTAGGAGGAGATGTGACCCTGAAAGCTCCAAGCAGCAAGTAGGATCAGAGTTCATAGGCTGGGGACTCGGCCCATGGAAGATCTTTTGAGACAATGTTAGTAATAAGCTAAATGACAGCTGGAGCCACAGTTGCTCTCTTGAGCTGCTTGAGAAACAGATTCTTTAAAAAATACTTTTAAAATCCCAGTTTTATTTACATCCATGTATATATGGATTTTAAATAACTTTCTGACATAAATAATACACACCCTGGATTATGATTTCTGATGAGTGTTTTTGTAACATTCTTAACTGCCCAAGTCTGTAAAATGGGTCTGAAAGGGAGCTCTCCCATGAAAACTGATACTCTCTACTTTTAATCACAGTGGAAATAATCTAATAGCAGAATTTTTCAAGGAGAAATACATCGTTTATTCGTCTGGGTGTCAAAAGGCCACAAGCTAATGAAAAAGAGTGAAAAGGATACCATTAATATGTACTGCTTCTGCAATGCTTTTTATCCGAGGATCTCGACACAAGGGGTGACTGATAGCCATTATTAACCCCACTTTACAGGGGAAATAACAAAGTCTTAGCAAGGTTAAGTAACTTGCCCAAAGCTACACAGCAAGTCAGTGGCAAGACACATGAAAAAATAAAGCCCCACACTTCTGGGTGAAGAGTTTGTCCAAACTCCTTCAAAACAGCAAGAAGGAAGAGGGTGCTGGGGTGGTCCAGTCTGCAGTTTCAAGTGCTTGGGACAGGTCTCATGGAGGAGCCTGGCAGGTGCTTCAGACCAGGATACCTTCACTATAAATGGCTACAGGTAGGAGAAATGGATGCCACCTTCACTGTTTTAATTGCATTTATTTCCCTGTCCCTAGCAATGTGGGAGAGGCATTTTACAGGGAATAGGCCGCTGAAGCTGAAGCAGAAGTGATAAATCACATAGGCTTTGTGGTTCCTGTCCATAAACCTTTCCTTTGGTTTCTGACTAACGCCTCACAGATTTTGGATGAAATACATTTCAAACTAGTAGGTTTCATGGTGGAACACTTCTGATGCAATGCAAACTGCATTGTTTACTTCTGCAGGAGCTGCAGGAGGGAATGGCTGGTGCCAGACATCTCTTGGAGGGGACCCTTTTGGTGTCAGGGGCCTTCTCTGCTCCCCAGCAGCAGATCGTTTGCCACATTTATTCCACAGGGTGGTGAACCCAATCCCTGGTCTGTGCTATCCTCACAAACCTAGGCGGTCAGGTTTTGAACTGGTTTAGTTCAGACTGCCTTGCATAGTTTTCCTCAGTACGCTTTTACTCTACCTGCTTCTCTAAAGATGTTCCTTTTCATTCAAGGTAATGCACTAAAGCACTTGATTTTCAGCAAGGAACAGTGTCACCATTTTGCCACTAATAAAGAAGGAAAAAAAATCTTTCAATCAATCAGGGTCTATTTAACACATTAGCAATTTTCCTTCATTTTTCTGTCACCCTGCATTAACAGCCATGGGGTCAAATCCAGCCCTGGTGTAATTCCAAAGGAGTAACACTAGGAATGAGCTTCACCCATTATCTCTAATGTTGCTAAAAAGGTCTCAATAATAGATTTTTTAAGTTCTTGATTCTGAATACTAATCAAGTCCTCTAAAAAGAGCACTTGAGTGGGATGCTACTAAAACAAATATGCTCTGGTATTTTACACCACATCTTTCTGTTCTGTTGCTCATTTCTGTGCAAATGAATGAGTTTCAGGAAGTCACTTTCTGCCACAACATTTGTTCTCAAGCAGTGTGTGGGTCACCCATCCTCTATCTATATGCCCTCCATGCAGCCTCCTGCAGCAGCCCAAGAGCCAGCCACATGTAGGATGTCCTAGCCAAGGTTCCTCCTTTATGGACCAGCTTCCCCCCCAGCTTTTTGGATGTCGGTCTTAAGCACAATCCTCACCACAGCTCACCAGCTGCAGCCTGTGACCCATACACCCAGAAACTCCAGCTCAGCAGCTCCTGGCCATCTCCATCCAACATCCCAGTGAGCACCAAGTAGCTCCATGGAGACATCAGAGCACAAGAACAAAGTAAATGCAGCATCATATCGTACCTCCCGCATTTCACCTCTCAAATATATGCTTTGCATTACTGCTGTGGTACATTGGCCATGGCCAGTGATCTACACATGCTCTCTTGCTGGGAGGATCTGGGTCTGCACCACCACCTCCACCTCTCCTTTCTAACACTGATTTCACTCTTACCACTTTCTCTGTGGGCATCAGACATCTCTTTCCCTACTGCTTTAGGCTGAGGGTGCAGGAGAGCAGTGTGGTTCCCCAGGAACCTGCCTGGCCGCGTGCCCCCGGTACACAGTCCCTGCCATCACCTCGACAGCAAGCAGGGTGGCCACCAAAAGCCATTGTGAGCTAGGAAGGAGTCAAACTGCACTTAAATGTGCTGGTGGCTCAACATCACACCAAAGTCCCCAAGGTGAGAGTCACCGTCTGACTCAAACCATAGGTATTATTGTCCAACCCCACAGGTCCCTATCAACGTTGGCAGCCAATGACAGAACCTGAGGGAATGGCAGGAAGATGTGCCAGGGGAGGTTTAGGTTGGACATTAGGAAAAGGTTCTTCCCCCAGAGGGTGGTGGAGCACTGGAACAGGCTCCCCAGGGAGGTGTCACGGCCCCAAGCCTGACAGTGTTCAAGAAGAGACTGGACAAGGCCCTCAGACACATGGTGTGAACTGTGGGGTTGTCCTGTGCAGGGACAGGAGCTGGACTCAATGATCCTTGTAGGTCCCTTCAAACTCAGGACATTCTATGATTCTCTACCTGCAGCCCACAGAGTCCAGGTCCCAAAAACTGGGGCAGCCTGTAAACACGAAACAAAACAAAGCTCTCACCCTGATAACCAGCATAGTCCCAGAAGGTGTGTTCCCCCAGGGGTTATCCTGGCTGACTGATGAGTGCAAAACGTGACCACCACGGCTGAGAGCTGATTTTGAGTTGTGAGTTAGCTCAGGAATACACATAGAAAATTGTGGCTGTTTTTCAGGGGGAAACTCTGAAAGGGACTGAGCTTTGCCTCACATGGGCATCTAAATGTCACTACTGCCTGCAGCTGCTGGTAAAAACAAGAGGAGTTAGAGCTCGGTCTTCAGAAAGTAGTGACTTTAGTGGTATTTCAGACCTCCCTGAGGGAGATCAGGCATACGCGTATGTCTCCCATGGATGCCGTTTGGACACTGGTGACATTCATATGGGCCAGGGGCTACTTTCATGGCTTCTTTCACATTCCTGGCCATACACTAGTTCAGTCCAGCTCACTCTTGCTGCAGTCTTTTCTAGTGAAAAAGCTATTTCAAACCTGGGATACTAATAGTGCTGTCTGGAAAAGACATAATCTGACCTCCAGAATCCCCAAAATAAACAAGAGGAGTGAAAATGTCACATGCTGCTATTTTATCACACATACTCCCCCCTGGCTTTTAACAGTGAAAACCCCAGGAGGAAGTTCTCCTCCCAAGCAAGGGCAGGCTCTCACCCCGCAAAACATCGCCAAACTCTTAGATACCTCTTCAGTAGGAAGAGAAAGAAGAAGGGGGAGATGAGTAAGGGGAGCTTTTCCTTTGGGAGCTCAGGCCCTGCTCCTTCCACTCTTGGGAGGGTCACCCAGCAGGATTATTAATACAGCAAACCCCAAACAGTTCAAGTGTTCAGATAATGCTCCAACTAGCAAGGAATTACGTTTACAGGAGATGTTCCCATAGCTGTTTAGCACATTGAGAAATATTTTCTTTAAGTACCTAAACATGAATTTATTTGCTGGGAGTTTTTACAGCCTAACAACACCCAAAACAGTGCTAACACACCGGTATAGATTTTCCCGAAGCCTGCTGCCTAGGGAAAAGAACCTGCATACTGAATTGCATCCGCGGCACATGCCAGGGTCATCATCCCCGATCCTGTCTCTCCACAGGCAAACAGCACGTCCCCGAGCACACGGCCAAGCAGGGCCACACCACACACAGCACCGAGACTCTCATAACTCCTCCCCACCTCTGCAGGAGCAGCCGCTGCTGGGGACCAGCCCGGGCTTCCCCACCAGTGGTGCCTCTTATTTACGCCCAGCAGGACCCTGCCCTTTACGCCGTCCCTGCCTGCCCATGCGGCAAGGCTGGTCTGTCACTCGAAACTGCATGTGACTTGGTGAGAGCCACCGGCGGGCCCTGGGACGGGTCCCCCTTTCCCTGCCACATTGCCCACCCACCAGCCCCTTCCCCCTCCCCACAGACACGTGCAGTCTCTCCCTCTGCTGGAGGAGAAGTTGGGGAGGAGTGGGTAGGAAGGAGGTTAAATCACGGCGGTTCTCTGACACAACACAGCAAGGAAGGTCAACAGCCCCTCCTCTCACTGTTACCAATGCACCCAGCTAAAAGTTGCAAGTTATAGAGTTATGCTCTCACTTCAAAAACCTGATTGTTATGGTTTGGTGGGGAAAGAGGGGAGGCAGCATAAGTAATCACCATTTTTTTTCAGCATCACTAGGCAGGAGATCACTGCAAAGCACACGCTAATACATACACCTAGTGAAGAACAACCCTGTATTTTATTTAGGGTCTGTTGAATATTTTAGGGAAGAATATGAAAGCTTGTGTTATTCTGCAGGAGCGGTTTCCTTGGGAAAGTATACTCAGACTTTTAATCCTAAGAATATTTATAGTTAGCATAACTCAAATGGTGTTATGCATGCAGTTGGTTAGTTTAAAGTGGAGCGTCATGCAGCTTGCATTAATGTTGGCAAAGGCACTGTATGGAGAAACAGACTTTATGCTTACAATTATCCCAGCCCAATATGGAGTGTCTCTGACTAGCAGAGAAGAACTGATTCCTGCCATAAGGAAGCCCAGCACTGTTACAGAGATGCCTAATGCCAGCTGCAACAAAGCAAACAGCAGCGGGAAACGGCAGCCACAACAAGTGTGAGATTCCTCCTCCTGGCCAGTTTTGGGATCCCCCTTGGTTTTCTTCTGCTTCTTCTTCTTCTTCATCGCGGGCTCCTGCGCTTTGCTCAAGTCGGTGCTTTTCTCCCCTTCAGGTGCCTTCCCTGTCTGGCTCTGGTTATTCAGGGACGTGCCGTGCTGTGGTTTCTTCGCCTCCTTCTTTCCCATGATGATGAACTTTAGGTTTTCACGTGCGTGTGTGTACGCACGCTGATGGGAGTGTGAGTTTTTTTGCCCCCCGAAGCTTCGCTTTGTGCTGGCTGAGCTGTTCCCGGTATTTGAATCAAGAAGGCTGAACAAATATGGAAAACATTTGGAGCAGATTGTCAGAGCTTCGAAATGCCACATATAGCCCAGAGAAGAGGGGGATTCAAGGGGGGTAGCGAACTGCCAACGTGCAGTCTCCGGCTCTGCACGGGGTTTGGCTGTGCACACAGGGCTGAGCACGCATCTGCCGCCACGGCTGCATCGCTGTGAGCGCACACGTGCGTGCGTGTTCGTGGAGGAGCCAGGCAGGCAAGCAGCATGCAGAAAGTCTGCATCGCCAGCTGATGAACAGGAGGGAACTCTGTCTCAGCAGGGAGCCGGGAGCGATCAGGTGCCTGTGTCTGTGTGAGCACTGAGCAGGCAGGTAGGAGCTCATCACGCCATGGCTCTCCTGGGGACGACTGGCACGTAGAGCAGAACTCAGCACACCCACGCAGCACCAGGCACACAACGGGCACGTTTCATGCACCGGCTGAATCAGATGGAATGGGTGCATCTCACTGGGAGAGAGTTGACTATATGCATGGGAAGTATGAAATTAACACAAACAAAAATTCAAATTAGTACCCTGGGGAGTCAAAAGGAATCCTGTCTCTTCCCCGAAGTTGCAAAAGCACAGCTAGGCATGTTTTATGATGAGGTAGACCAGGAACTAGCAACGAGGGTGGTGCTGCTGTGCAGGTACTGGTAGCATATGGAACTGAACATCTGCTGAGAGTGTTTCCAGGGCTGCAAGTTGTCCATGCCAGGAAGATTATTTATGTTACCTAACTGAGAGAGATGTCTTATTGTGGACATGTGGTCACTGCACTTTTTCCATACTTTGGCTCACTCTGGTGCTTGGGGACAGCACATGAACAGAAGTGTTGCTTATTTGTTTATTTTTTCCTGGAATACTCTAAAATCTGTTCTGCAGCTGAATCCAGTGCTGGGGTGTCCTCCCAGACACCGATGGGGCTTCCCAGAGACTCTCCCCAGGAGGTGCCAGCAGGACTGGGGTCTGCAGAGTTAGACAGTAACTACCAAAGAAACAAATTAAGGAAGAAATTCTTTACAATGAGGGTGATGAAACACTGGAACACGTTGCCCAGAGAGGTGGTAGATGCCTCATCCCTGGAGACATTCAAGACCAGGCTGGACGGGGCTCAGAGCAACCTGATGTAGTTGAAGATGTCCCTGCTTATTGCAGGGGGGTTGGACTAGATGACTTGTGAAGGTCCCTTCCAACCCAAACTATTCTATGACACCAGGTCTGTGAACAGGAAGGAGCAAGAAGAGATGGGTGGTGAGCAGTCCCATGCCGGTGGCGGTGCCGGCTGCCGTGGGCTCAGCCAGGCTGTGCCGCACGCGTCTATGCACGGGAAGGCTGTGGGAAGCAAGTGGCTGCCACGACACCCGTGCTTAGCTCACGCCAGAGGAATTACTCAAAAGCTTAGGGGTAAGTAGGTGCTTAAACGCTTTCCTGGCCTGGGGCCTGAGTGTGTACAGCCTGATGTACAGCCCTCCTACGAGCCAGGAGCTGCATCAGTGCCAGCAGAGCACTGAAACCCCTCCTTGGTGCCTGCAACTCCATGTCCTCATGGTTGCAGAGACATCATGAGGACACACGAGCTTGTGCTGCCGCCCCACCAACAGCAATGGAGACAGCATAAATGGGCCAACCAGCTCTGTCCCCACCATTTGTTGACTTTTTTTTACCTTCCCAAAGACGAGTGTGTTTGAGCAACTAACAGGCACAAAGCACTGGGATGAGTGGGGCAAGTGAGAGGAAGCCATCGGATGTTGGAAAAATCACCAGCAAAGCTGCCTTTGAGTGCTGCAGAGCAGTTCAGGGGGAATAACCAAAATGTTGAAGTACTTGGAGAGGACCTTACGCATGCTGAGATAGCATCAAGGAAATATTTCCTTTGACATATTGGCAATGCCTTCTGAGAAACGACTCTATTTCCAGCTCTTTATGGCATTTAACAGCAATGAACTGTGTCTTCTGTATTAATAAATTATGATGTCACTTTGTTTTATGGGTTAAGCAATATCCTCTTTGGTTATTTATACTACCAAATGTATGAAAGAAAACTAGAAACAAAGTGATTTCGGATGCTTTCTCCACACATAACTCTCATGCTACATCCATAGAGCAAGATTAAGATATATTGTTCAAAAAAAGAAAAGGAAAATAAACTAGAGGTGAAAAAAAGTGAAAAAGCCCTCTTCCTTAGTCATGTTGTTCACTGTGCTGTGTTTTCATAGTTTCTTACTGAGAAGTTTTGTCACCATCATCCACTTTTTAATATATCCTTATGATAGCTTGCACTGATTGGTGTACCTTGTCTTTCAATCTCAAAGCCACACACAATCACAGGTTCTAGAGGGATGGGCTATTCAAGGAACAGCACCAAGGTCAGATAGGGAAGCAGTGGCAACGCTGAGAACACACATTTGCTGATGCCAAGCTGACCACCTGCTTTGATGATAAGTATTAAATGAAGTTGCATTTTCTTTTCTTTTCTGCCCTTCCATTTCCCTGTCCTGTGCCACAGATCTTTACTGTGTTTTTTCCCCCAGGAAAATCCTGGCACTGTTTTTAGCACCTGGATTTGTGCTGGCAGCTTGATTTATGATTGTTGTCTTCAAAAAGGGGCCAAAATCCACCTGCTTTATTCATGCTGACAATCATATTAGTTTCAGGAGGAGTAATTGCCTGAGGAAGATGAACAAGATTTAACCCAAAATCAATAAAATGAACAAGCACTTCACTTAGAGCCAATAACAGTCCTTGCTTATATCCTGGCCTGAGAATCTCTCTTAAAACAGGTGCCTAAATATCTTTCTGCACAGTAAGCACCTCAAAAATGAGGTCACGCTCCATTGGCAGCAGGCTGATTATCTCCTATGGGGTATATGTGGAAAATGCACTTGGGTCCCAGCATGCTGCAGCCCCTTCAAAAATCCCAGTTGCATGCCTGGTGTCCAGAGCCCTTAAGGCAGGAGAAGTCTAGGCCACTTCAGGGGACGTCTTCTGTACAGCAACCAAAAGGTTTGGGTATGAAACTATGAAACGTGCTCAACGTAGACCAGAGTTCACTTTCTCACAGCTGTTGCATCTGCAGTAGCTGCACCACTTAAAGCACTGGGTTTTTACAAGGAATCTGAAGACATTAGCTGCCATTTGTACTGGTCATGCTGAGACAGGGACCCTCTTCTGGGCTGGGTACAAGGTGCCTTCTCAGGAAGGCACTGTCCCCACACCACAGGACAGCAGGAGCAGCTTTCAGACACCTTCTGCTTTGCTGCTCCTACTGTTCATGTGGTTGAGTAAAGTAGTGATCAGACAACAGCTGACTTGCTTTTAGCAGGACACCTTCGGGGCTTCAATGGATGCCAAACGGTTGTGAAGAAAGACAGTCCCTCGTAATTTAAAAAAAAATACATATTGCATACTTAAAATCATTGAAGCCATATCTAATCTTTGCAACAATACACAGTTATCTAGAGAAAAAAATAGGGGTAAAATACATTGAAAAAATTTGGGATGGGGATGTTTTTGTTTTGAAATGGTTCAACAGTATGTACAAGAGGGAAAAAACATTCTTTTACTGTGGCTGGCTTTCCCTACAGTGTCAAACGTGCATATCTTAACACCCTGGAAAGTTTAATGGGGACAGAGAAAAGAGGTGTATGCTGGATTGATCTTTCATAATTATCAGAATCAGATTGTATTTGCTGATTCCACTTGGCATTAACAATTGAGTATAAAACAGCTGTGAAAGAACTCACAGCACTGGTGAGCAATGAGAAATTAAAAGAATTACTGTTTTAGAAATTGAAAGATTAAACAAGGACACTGAAATAACACTTTCTCAAGTAATACATCTTCCGGATGTCACTTGGATTTTCTCAGCAACACAAGAATAATCATTACCCTTTTATGCCCAAAGGCCCTGATTAAATGTGGTCTTAAATTAAGCACATGCTTAAATACCCTTCCTGGATGAGGATGTTTTTTGATTCGAACCCAGCTACCATCTCTCATGTGGCACGCAGTTGTAATTTTGATGTCCTTTACACAAAATGAGTCACGTTGCACAGATTTTCCATAGCCAGATACTATCCTCTGTAAAACATTGCCTGCTCTTGTTCCTCCCTTTGCCAAAAGGCAACGCGAACCGGGTGACGATGACAAGTCAAACAGCACACACCATGTCAGACATAGAAATGGCAGGATCTGGGCTGCAGCTTTGCAGTGACACAGTCTTTCCGACTTCTTCTCTCACCCACAAGGACACACAGTGTCGCATGGGACTCCAGAAACCTCGTATTTTTTTCTCCACTGAGATTTTTACACTGGAAATAAAGTGGTTTTGGCATGGTTGAACCGTCACAGACACGTAGATGCACACTTCCACATTTATACAGATATTTCTTCAAGGCATCAGCAGTCCAGCCAAGTGCCAATCACAGGGTTGCAGCACACAAATTCAAAACAGTGGAATTAGCGAGGAACAAAGGCTTGGACAAGGCTCAACGTGTTGCCCTGAGGACCACGGGGCATTTGGCTCCCTTTGCCCCAAGTGTAGCTCCACAAAAGGCTGCTGACCCAGGACCCCTTTGGAGATGCCACCTCCATTACAATGACTAGGACCAGGAGGGAGCCAAATGTGCCACAGCTGGTCAAAGGCTCACCCACTCGCCAAGTCAGCCTGGCCTATGGAGAAACCAAGACCCTGCCTTGTCCCCGCTCTCCTTTTCCCCTCTTCTACTCACCCCATAACAAGTAACAGATGACAGAGCTGGACTGAGCAGCGCAAACGCACTGTCAAGTAGGCAAAGTTCAGAACACTGGTGATCTGCTAAGTAACAAGGAAATAGAGGGTTCCCCATTCAAAGTAAACAGTGAAAGATTCTCCCTGAAAGCAGAGGTATAAAGTCAGTTGCTGTGAATTCTGAAGACTGATGCCCATTGACAGCAGGTAATAATAATATCTAGCTCTTGAAAGTGTAATTACACAAAAGACAAGGCCAATTAGATATGTGTCTGACACACGCAATTCAGACTGGTTTATGACACAGCCATTTTTACAGCTTGGGTCATCTGTAGGCAAGGCTTGTTTTTGACACACTCTTTTGAGGCCAGTTCATGTCATTTTGTGTGTCTGTTGGCTCTGCTGTGAGTGCTGGGTTGGGCCAGATAACCTCCAGAGGAACCATCCAACCCAAATTATTCTTTGTGTGTGCTCTGTGTGCTCTTTTGGCATTACTAAGGATAAGACCAAGGTGTGAAGCACTTCATTTTATCTGGATGGGGTGACAGACGTGGAAAGAAGTAGAATAGGGGTTGTTTTATGTCAGGCTACTCCACACTCAGGTGTGTATTTAACAATGTGTCTTACTCCCTCCAGCCATCGCATCTGACCACAAGGTAAATCTATGCATAAAAAAGAAATTAGGTCTTCTTTCAGATTAGAAAGAAATTGTGCCTTGCAGCCTCCACAGCAATAGTACCACATCAATTTAAATTCCTGAATCTTTTCTTTTGCTAAAGCTCCTTTAAGTGCTCTGTGCTTGGATCTCCTCACCTCCAGCTGTGGCTCCCTGAGCCCAAAAGGTGGCCCAGGCATTTACAGGGATCTCCTTAAGAAAACTTGCCAGTTGTTAAGCTGCCCATAGTGATTTGTTTCTGTCTTGCCTTCTACTCTTACGGCAGGTTCTTTGAGGTGAAATATTTTATTATTTTTCTGTATGAGGCCTGGAGCTGTTCCTTAGATGCTACAACTGACAGTCCCTCAAAATTGGAATGGCGCAGATAAAGGTGAGAAACTGTGATACCATGAAGTATTAGGTAAAGCTAACTGCTGCGGTGTGTTGTACACATTGCCATGCTCTAGTGAGTATTGTATACCAGCCCAGAGTCCTTTGCATCTCCCTGAGCAGAGTTAAGGAGTTTGAAAATGAGAGACAACTAGTTTATATACAGTCTCTGTGCGCTTTCCAAAGCTGGTCCTCATTCTTCAAAGTATATTTGAGGAGGATATCGTCCATCAAAACACGTTAGTAAGATGCTATGGCCATTAGACCTTCTCACCAGCTGTTAATTATTCCTTGGTTAAACAGAGGCAAATCCTCTTACTAGTGTTCTTTCTGAGGATAACGATTAGGTCTGTTCCATATGTGTGCTCACAGGGATGTGTACGTACACACACACATGCATGCACATGCGGGGCCCAAGCTGCCACCTTAAACAATACCCAGAAGTGCTAGGAAACCTGCCCATGGCTTTATGCCAGGACACAGCACGGGCTCTCGCTTTTTGTTAATGAGAGGGATAAAATGAAGCTTGACCCCGCAAGAGGACGTAAGAGGCCTCTGCAGCAGCACTGCTATGGCCATGTCTGTCACTGGCACCCCAATATGAATCAATCTTTTTAATAATTATTTTACTGGTCCCATAACACAAGTTGTTTCCATTTAAAGGTACAAGTCTCACCATTCCCAAGCGAAGGCAATAATTGGGGGTCCTAATAGCATATGCCACCTGCCACAAAGCAGTGCCCATGCCCACATTCCAGGCTCAGCAGCCCAAAGCTCTCCTCTTAGAGAAACCTCACCAGCCCCTCTGGGCTTTTGTCCTGGAGTGGGGACCCATGGCATGGCAGTACGGTGGCAAACCTGGAGCAGAGATGGCACAGCTGAGAGCAGAATCACCCTCATGGGCTGGAATCTCCATTTTACCTTGGGGAAACTGCAATTGCCTCTCCCCCCATCCCAGCGGGCAGCTCCTCGTGCTCACACCTCGTGACAGGGGAGTGAGTGGAAGGGAAGCACTGCTATGGGCTTTGGGTGTAGGACTCTGTCTCAGTACAGGGTGAGGATGGGATGAAAAAGCAAAGTAGAGCATAGCTCTCACTGTCCAGCTCTCCATTTCTTTCACACATCCCCAAACACAGAGCTAAAAGCCCACAGAAAGGGGCAGGATGGACCGCAAGAGAGCCTGCCAGGTGGAGGGATGACATTTAGAAGCTGTCCAAGCTCTGGCTTTGCTCAGCTCTGACTCCCAAGCTCTGACTGCTTGGGTGGGACTCACAGCCTGAATGGAGGGATCAGTCGGTGCAGGAGCCGAGGAGCTCTCCTGAATAGCAGTGGGTGCTAAACCTGCTCAGCTTGTCCCGTGCAGTCAGTGCTTTCTAATGAAACTAGAAAGGCCTTTTTTTCAAGAGGTACATGAAAAAAAGTGCATCTGAGCTGGTGTAACGCTACAGGCAGCTCTAATAAGGTGCTCTCTTCAAAAAATCCAGCACAAATTTTGTGGTGCATATGCATTTGTATCTCATTTTTCAGACTTTCTGACATTTACAGACACTTGGGGCTTTGTTTCTGCAGCTGGCTCAAGGTCTCACACTGGCACTTGGGTAGTCTCACTGCGTTATTCACTGTTCCAACTGTACTTCAAGCTCTGATGTACTCACAGGCACTGCAGTTGCCTGAAATACACATTTGGGTCCTTCTGGAAGGCAACAGCTGGAATTTGCTGAAGAGCTCTCTATCTTTCAAAAGCAAGAGGCTGTGACTTTCCTGTGACCAGGCCCCACCATAAGCGGTGGATTTTCTCAGAGAGATGCATTCAGAGCCCTGAAGCACTTGAGCACTTGTACTGACATTTTCAGCCCAACCCAAGTTTGTTGCTGACCTTGGTGTGGTGAAGATTTGCCCCTAGTTCTTGGCTGGTTCAAAAATGGAGCCCATGATTTTCCCTGGAGACGGGCAACCTGAGTATATTGGGGTTGACTTCTTCCAGTCTCTTTCTGAGTTTTTCTTGGCAACTATAGCGCTGCCTAGATGCTGGGCCATCATCTTCTGCCTCACAATGAGCTGGTTACTCCCAGAAATCAGCATCAGTTTTCTTCCCGCATTGCTGCACTGATGTAAACCACCTATACATCATCTCTGTAGAAGACCAAAGTTGTCTGCCCCTTATCACAGGCAAAACAGAGGCCTGACACTCAGGCCAGAGCTGCATGACAGGTTATTTGGGACTCTTGACATCTGCCCATCTCTACCCTGGCCCTTCTCTCTGCACTCCACCTCTCCTTGGACTCAGTTTCTCTCTGATCAGCAGGAACAGCATAGCTTCGTGTCCTCTGTTTTTTCAGACTGGTGACCTTTCATGTGAAAGGGTTCTTGAGGACATGGGGCTCTCTGCACTGCCAGAATTACTGCATGTGCTCCAGCAGATGTTGAAGAATATTACTTCCCATCCAAAGTTACCCGGAGTATTATATTTTCTTGGCTTAGCATTGTTATGAAATGTCAGTGCTTCGCAACTCTGACTCTCTTTTGCAACGTCCCTGAGGGGACACAACTGCTTTTAAAGCACTGGTTGGGTCTGGCAAGCCCTACAGACTTGCATCATCTTTCCTTCTGGAAGAACCTCAGCCATCCCTGTGAGATAGGTGAGACATCGCAGGATGGGAGATGAAAGCAAGAAGTGCTGAAAGTGTATCTGGAAGGCAGTCATTACTGGAATTATCTGAGGACTGCTTTTAGTTAATATTTGCCTGTCACACAAAAGAGGGAGGAGTGTATCATGAAATTTCCTGATGACACAGACATGTGAATGCTTGTCAATGCACAAGAGGCCCCAGTCTATCAAACAGGAAGAACTGTGTGACCTTGAGGATGGGAACAATGGGAATAGGATGAAATTCAATTGTGCCAAATGTAAGGTTTGGCACATAAGGTTGAAGTGTCAGAGTTTCTCTGGGAAAATAAAAAGCCTCAAGCGCCTTGGATGGCCACAGGATTACTATGAAACGGCAACGTAGCACAGCCATGGGAAAAGTTAAATGTGTTCAAAGCTGTATCAAGTATCTCCACCATGGGCCTGAAAAGCATTAATGACACAGAACAAGCACTGGTGGACCCTGTGAGGAGGCTGCATGCAGCATTACTCTCTTCTGTTGAAGAAAGATGAATTGCACCTGGAGCAAGTGTAACTAAGTGTTGATGGGGTGCTTGGTGGGGAGCTGGAGACCCTGCTTAACAGCAGGAAACTGAAAGGGATTGCCTTGTTCAACCTAACAACATTAAAGGTTGGAGAGGACACGATTGGTCTATAAATATCTCGTGTTAAACTTAAAACAATGTTGGCACAAGGACAAATGGATACAAATGGCCATGAGTACATTTAGCTTGAAAATCAGAGGAAGGCTTCTGACCACTGGAGCAGCAAGGCCGGGGAACAGCAAGAAACACAACTTGCTGTAAGACATTGCACGATCAATTTGTTAATTGTACCATTTGACAGGGTTGCTTGAGACAGTTCAGTGATGCAGGAAGTGCCTTCCCTTCCAAATCCCCGCTGCGGGCACACTTCTGGCTCCTTCTTGCTTATACAGGCGTCCTAACTCAGCCACATGAGGAGGCAAGGCTCTCTGTCCCCTGCACAGCTGTTTTAGGGCTTGGCATAACCTGACTTTTCATTTGTTAGTGGCAATTATTTCAATTTCTTGCATTTCTTAGAGAATAAACTAGAGGCTTACATCAGTAACCAGGTTGTTGGGGTTTTTTTGTAGTTAATACTTTGTACTTAGATAGCATCTTTCATCTTTCAAAGTGCTTTACATACATTAATTATTTAATTCTCTCCGTACCCCCTTTGATCTAGGCAAGTATTATGATGCTCAGTTTACAAGTGGGGAAAGCAAATGCAGAAGAACAAATCCTTGCTGCTAGGCTCATCCCACCAGGATTGATGCGGTTTCGTGGCTCTAACAGGTAAGGAAATGTTACATGATGTGCACAGGGTCTTCAAGCAATCCAGCAGCGGAGGTGGGGCGGTAAAACTTCTGGATCCCCTCTCCTCATGAAGAGGGAGAGGGAGGGGAGCTGCCAGAGAGGGCTGTGTACAGGGACCAGCTGTAGGATGCTGCTGGATGTACAAAAGAGGAACAGAATATGATCTGTCCTGTGCTCCCGAGAAAGACACAGAATTTAATTTAATCGAAGCATGTAGAACAAAGCTATCACAACAGTTAGGTGACTAAGACCCAAGTAATGGGAATAAATGCAAATATTTAAAAGCAGTAACTGAAGAGGAGCTGACATTGATCTGTGTAGAGATGGGTTCACTGAAAGGATGCGAGTCTTTCCTTTCTGTTAAAAATAAATAACAACTGATGTATTTTTGATTGTTCTTGTGTTGAGTGTTTACATTGTTTTTCAGAGTGACTGTCGGAGGCTGATTTGGAGATTTTATTGCTAAATTACTGAGCATTTTTTCTTGTAAATTCACATACTGATGTTATTTGTGTGTTTGGATGGCTGTGATGATGTGAGGACGCTGAAAATGCACTCTCCCTTATTCCAAACAGAAGTCTCACATTCCCCCTCTCTTTTTCATCCTTTCTAAAGGACATTTCTGTCTTATAGGTGCAGGCAGTGCGGTCTGGGAAACAATACACCTGAGGTCTAGTGCTCATTCTGCTGGTGGTTTGGCATCTGACGTTGCACGGGGGTAGTAGCTTGGTTTCAGCAACCAGTGCCCAGAGTGGGAGTTAAAAGATCAGGCTACCAATTTTGATAGATACTGACTCCTTTTGAGGCTGAGAGAATGCTATTTAGCACTAGCTCGCTGCTCAGCCTTACAGTGTGGTTTGTAAGGGAACTGTGGCTCTGTGCCTCCCAGCAGTCTGAACACAGCTTTTGCCCAGAGAAGCTTCTATGCTCCTCTGGATAAGACAGAGCTGTAGCATAATGGCCTTTTTGGGGGGAAACAGAGGGGAAAGGGCCTGAATTTGGCCATATTTTTCCTGCACCAAAATTTCTTCTTGTTACTGGTATCATTAATTCATAGAGAAGTCAAATGACTAAGGTTTTTTTAATTTCATGGTCATTTTGATATGCTAAATGGTGCCAAGAGAGTCAGTGGAAAATTAGCAGAGTTCAAATCCACATGGAAATTGCAGTGAAAATAGTGCTACTAAATATTAGTAATTAGCAAAAATGATTTTAAAGTGTAGCATTTTAATTAGCTGCAAACACTGCTCACTTCACATCAGTATTACCCACAAAATTAACTATACCTGAGACAGTTAAGCTCCTCACCCGCACAAATCCCATGGGTAATAACTGTGAGACCCATCGGGTTGTACATTAAATAAAAAGAAAACTGTATTAATGGAACAAGACTGAAAGTATAATCTCCTAACAAGCACGGTAGAGTCAAAGATGCAGTTGTTGATCTTGTTGTGTTACTCCCTCCTGTTCTTCTGCGTTTCTTGTTATTCATTTATTATTATCCATTCCTTGGGACCCATGTTAAAATAGTGACCTGTTCTGTCCCATTCTAGCTTATCTCGGCTCACTGCATCCCTGGGCTTCCCCAGTATTTGGTAATGGTCCTTAATTCCAGAAGATGTCATTCTGCAGTCATGCAGAATCTGTCCCTCAGGAAGACGCCACCTTCTCTCCAGGCCTCTTCTCTTACTATACAAAGTCTCATGGTGTGAGAAGAGAAAAGCAACAAACCACAGACCCCAGCCAAATGGGGTGTGCAGGGCACCAGCTATGTAGAAAGAGGCAGAGCCCACCCAGATGATGAAAGAAAAAAAAATGAGAGAAAGCTCATGCTAGGACAGTGCAATCTCTGCCACAGAGTAATAGGGGACTGAGATACCTCAAAGCAAAGACATGCATAATGTGAGATCTGTGGACTGGCTGAAGGAACAGGCTGGGTGCAACTCACGTTTGGGAAGCCTGCAGATGGGGACTTGCAAGAAGGAGAGCTGGGGCGGAGTGGGGCATGGGGGCACCTTCCCTCCCTCTCTGTGACATTACAATGCAGGACATCAAGGCAAGATTGTTCAACAACCCGATAAGGTGCCCCTAGAGAAACCAACAGCTGCTTGTATTGCTGTTTCAAAATGAGGAACTGAGGCATAGAGCAATTGACTTCTGTAAGATTAGGCTCTTGAGGACCCTCGGTGTAGCAGATCCATCAGAGTACTCATGCACTTGCTTCCAAGTAACGTCAAGGAGATGTACACCCCTAAATATGCCTGGTGAGCTGGGTTTAGGCCTGTTCAATGTCATATGGGCAGTCTGAGGCAGAGCTAGGAGTTGTTCTCCTGCCATCTGAGCCCAGGCAAGTGCCTTCACCATAAAATCATTCATGCCCTTATGTGTATGTCCTCTGCTTATAGAGGGATTAATAGCTGTATATTGGAAAGGAAATTTAAATGCTGAAAGAAATATAAACTTCAGTTCTCTGCTCACATAGCACTATTGCTATGAAAACTCTTGAATGTATTTCCTTTATAAATATCAGTTGTCAAAGGTGTTGGTAGAGGCAGTGATCAGACAACAGAGAGAAATTATAATGATGGGGTCGGTCCATGTGGCCGAAAACACACTGACCTTCCTGTGGCATCCTGTGGTTCGGGGTATCACAGAGCTGGGCCACATCTGCATCAGTCCGTGGGCTCACGGGCATCCACAGAAAAGTCATCGGGCTAATGGCAAAAGTTTGGTCTCAGTCCTAAACATCTCTTTCATGCCATTGTTGCACAAGATGCGAGGAAGAATATCGGTTTTAGGATACACAGCAACAGTAACATTTGTGAAATCTCAACTGATTTCAAACACTTCCAGTTCAAGCTATATTGAAAAAAAGCAACAAAAGATTGGGGGTTATCAATACACTGTAAGTAAATCTACCTGAGACTTCAGATGGGAAGGCCAGCTACAAGGGATGAAGAAAGTAGAAACAGATATTTTAAACCAGCTTTGGAAAGTGAATTGAATTTGCACAGGTCAGTTCAATCCTGGCACTTCTAAACCTTTCAGTATTTCCCTGTGCAGCTGCAATCATTTTTAACACAACTTTCTGGACGTAGTCTTTCAAGTGACAAAAAGACAGAAATCCTATCATCTCACATCATACTGACAGCCCTGCAGCTCATTAGTGGGGCTGTAAAACCAAGAGGCACCATGCCATGGTGAGATGATGGGAACACAGAGGCTTTCTCAGATGGGAGGCAATGGAGAGACCCATGGCAAATGCCTGACACAGCAGCTGGCTCTCTCTTGCCAAATTTCAAATCCTGCTCCAAAGCAGGGGCATGCTCAAGTCATTCAGCTAAAAGGTCACCAGAAACTCTTTGTGTGGTGTGAAACAGCTTCTCCTGCCTCTTGTGCTTGGCCAAGCCCATTTGGCTGGATCTTTCCCTCAAAGAAGTCAGAGGCAGACATTCAGCATGGAAAAAATCACCTCAAAATGTTTGGCAAAGCTTTAGCTGACTGATAACATGGTTGTATAATGGGATGTCTTGAATAACTTGAAAAGCAAGCATTCCTACCAGCACTGTCTATAGTTCGGTTGACTGTACAAGGTGTATAAATGCCATTTCTTAGTGTTTTTTCAGCTGTGATGTGTTCACCCAGCCTTAAAATGATGTCAGTGCTATCTCTGACTGTCATTCACCTCCTGCAATCACAGGCCACTTCACATGGGCATAGTCATGGGGAATCGTGCCCTTGGACCTCCACTGCTCTGGGAGTATCAAACCTTGAGCTGAAACTACAAAGCAAAAGGAAAAACAACCTTTTGTCTCGTGCATGCATAAGCAGCCTAAACGGGAAACAAGAGGGCCTTCTCTGCAGTGACAGCGGTGATTTATGGCAGCTCCCTGCTAGCTTTGCATGGTGGCTATGGCCCAGGAGATCTCCTCTGGGCAGCTACAGACCAAAGCTGAACCGGGGACACTTGAATGATCTGGTTTTGCTCTCACAGGCACCTTCAAAGGGAGGCTGCCAACCAAACCCTCTCTCTCACTGCTCTTGATGTGCCACAATACCATAACTGTGCTAGATTTTCTTTTTCTCTCTGATAGCTGTAATTGCTCTTAAAATCCCTCCCCTGCTTTGGTTCCTCTTTTTATGCCTGTTCTATCAGCCAACACGCACAAGAGCAGACATCCCACACTGTTGCCCACAATCAGGGATTCTCAGGCTACGTTTTTCTATTGCAAAATGAGGTCTCTGGGGCAAGTGAGGCCCTGCGCAGCTGCATCAACAGTCCTG
The DNA here is from genome assembly GCF_036013475.1 of Columba livia. Taxonomy (NCBI): domain Eukaryota; kingdom Metazoa; phylum Chordata; class Aves; order Columbiformes; family Columbidae; genus Columba; species Columba livia. Next base: position 136,179,554 of record NC_088602.1, on the reverse strand, counting down.
CCACGAGCAGGTCAATGGCCTCGGTGGCACGGGGAAAGTGAGGGGGGGAAGGCCTGGCCTTGCCAAGGTGAAACTGAAGTTTCAGGAAGGAGCTGCCAGACCCTGGCTGAGGTCCCTGCTATAGGTGTTGGCCTGGATCAGGGTCACAAGAGCAAATCTTATTAGTAACTCAGCTGAGACAAGTCCTGATTTCAGCACAGTTGTATCTACGGTGCAGCTCCCTGTGGCTGGATCTCAAAATAATTCGTACCACATCTGCAGCCCTGGTGAGCCACCAGTAAAGGTGGGAGAGGGATGCCCAGGAGGGCAGGCAGTTTTGTGCATCAAGGGCCAAAGAAACTCCTGCTCAAGATTATGAGAAAGCTCTTGTGCAAAGGTGGACCAGGGAATAGAAGGGAATATTAATAAAGGTGGTACTGACTGACTTATACAGAGAGCAGAAAGCAAAGCCCAAGGAAGTCCAGGTTATTGTTCAGTAGAAGGGAATGGGAATGTTTGATTTAATTTAAAAAATGAGCAGTGAATGGCTGGAGGAAATGGGGATGTGTTTGGCAGTGCATCTCAAGATTTGGATTTGCTGCCACAGGAGATTGCCGAGACGAAGAGTTCAAGAGGTCTGAAAAAAAATGCATGGGCATTTATAAAGGTTGTGGATATGTCTGGGGTTACCTCATTTGAGATAATCATGCAGAAGGGATATAAACCAGTGCTCTTCAGGGGACATGCCAAGTGATAAATGCCTGGGGTTAGGAAAATATTTTCCTATAGGCAAGTTATAATTGGCCATTCTGGTGTTTCTTGTTCCAGCTTTACAGTACTTGGCAACTGGGTACCTTCAGTGACAAGACAGGAGAGTAGATGAGCCGGGTGCCTGGTCCAAAGGCAGCAATCCCTCTGCTCATGTGTCGTGCTGTGTGAGAAAGCATGTAAGGAATTATAATTCCCTTTGGACATGTGACCCAAATTGCAGTGGGAATTTGCATTCCTGGTGCCTGTTTCCATTTCACATCTCCCCCCCACCACGCACGGTAACACCTGCAAGAGGGTTTTATTACCCTCACCAAGAGCACAAGCTCTACAATCTTCTCAGAGAAATTAGGAAGAGCATCTACAGACAAAATCAAAAAGTATAATATAATAAAAAGGAGCCAAAAATATGTCAATGCAATGTAAGAGCTTATCCATACAAAACAAAGTTGCTAAAAGAAAAATCAACTGTCACTTTAAAATCTGACATTAAGTTTCTCAAATCGCAGCCCTTAATCAGGAGTAATACTTGAAGAGGAACAAAGAGAATTTAAGATGAAAAATCAGGACAGTTGAGCACTAGGCTCAGCGGGACTAACTGCATGACAATATGGATAAGAATGATAATTGCATTAGCTTAGCCTGAAATGACTGGCCAGAGCTGGTTTTTTTTTTTTTTTGGTCAGCTGGATTTTTGCAATGTCTTCATTTACTTTCTAAGCAAACTTGGAAGGAGAATTACAAATAGATTACGGCACGTTCATCTATTCTCTTAAGGGGACACGGCATTTCATAAATTCATCCTAACATTGGCTTAGAGCTCTTTGAAATGCACAGACCCATGTGGGTTAAATGAAGGGTCCCTTACAGGTCCTTTTAAAATAAGATTAACAGGAGCAGGTAGCTCCTATTGATGAAAGAGGATCCAAACCCACAATGCTCTCACTTTATTCCATGCATCGTACTTCAACCCCAGTCCTCACTCAAACCCTCCTCATAGTCATACTCTCACTTAGTCCAATTTTTACACCTTATTTACACCTTTTTAAAAATTGGGATAACTTCAAACAGGCGCTCATCCTCCGTTCTTTGAAATCAACCGAGAAAGACACCTCTACCTAACCTACATTTTCTGCAATAGGAAACTGTGTGTTTATTTCCCAGCTCTACAGCCAAACGCTGGTTCAAATTCAAGCCAAATGATCCCAGTCCTGGGTCCGGCTGTCAGCCCCATGTAGCCAGGACCTCCTGTAGCACACGGTGGGAACATCTGGGGGTTTCCAAACCAGCGCACTCCCAAACCAGTACACTGTGGGACCAAACCAGTGCACTGCAGGATTGCAATAGGGGAAGTGGCAGCTGGTTCAGACAGGGCAGAGGAGGTGGACATTCCCCCACAGCCCACATCTGGACCACTGGTCTCACTGGCAAGCATTGCTTTGATGGAGTAGGAATTCATCCTTAGCAAAAACAGGAGCTTGAAGTGGGGTGCATGAATGAATGATGTGAGGGAAACGTGAACAGTAACAAAAACGGCTGGGCATGGCAAATCTGTTGCTGATCCACATGCAGCATCAAAACACGTGGCAGTGTTACATTGCTCGGTGCTGCGCAGAGGGCTGGAAAGTCTGTAGGACAGCCACTTTCAGGGCAGGAGGCAGCGAGCCCTGCAGCACGGGCAGCACTAGCACGCACAGGAGGTGAGGGCTCAATCAGCCCTAGGGGCAAACCCCTCCAGATCCAATCACTCTCTGCAATGGGAAATCACAGAATCACAGAATGGCTGGGGTTGCAAGGGACCTCTGGAGATGATCTAGTCCAACCCACCTGCCAAAGCAGGTTCACCTAGAGCAGATCGCACAGGGATGTGTCCAGGTGGGTTTAGAATGTCTGCAGAGAAGGAGAATCCACAGCCTCTCTGGGCAGCCTGTTCTGGTGCTCTGGCACCCTCAAAGTAAATAAGTTTCTCCTCATATCCAGAATAAACCTCCTGTGCTTCAGTCTGTGCCCGTTGCCCTTCATTCTATCATTGGGCACCACTGAAAAGAGTCTGGTCCCATCCTCTTGACATCTAGCCTTGAGATATTTACAAGGTCTCCTCTCAGCCTTCTTTTCTCCAGGCTGAACAGATGCACTTCTCTCAGTTTTTCCTCATAAGAAAGATGCTCCAGATCCCTAATCATCTTTGTAGCCCTCTGTTCTGCACAAAATAGCCAGAACATGTTGCAATATCTACACCTCTAATTCCTCCTTCAGTGGAGAACCAGGCAGCTTCGAAGCCCTGATGTCTCATTGCTCCCCGGTGGGCAGCACACCTCTGCTGCAGCCAGCTAAAGCAGCAGCATCAAATGGCTGCTGCTGGCTCGATGTGGATGTGCTCAGGATACCTGCTTTGAGCCGGCTCCTGCACGAGATGCCAGCAAACCAGGGAGGCTGACGAATGACCAGAGAGGTGGTTTCTGCCCTCACACAGGCTGCTGCCGCTACCGCAACCCCGCCAGCGCACACAGCTCCCATTGCGACACAGCCGGCCCCTGTCAGTGGCTGCTTTTATTCATCTTCCTCAAAGGCTTAAATAAACAAGAAGCAGGTTAAAAACAAAATCTTGGCCCCGGCCTCTTCCTGAGCTGGCTGTTCCATGATGGCTTCCTGACCCGCGCGAGAGAGCTTCCCCCCTCCAGAGGAAAGAGGCACCGTCCTGCAGCTGCCTTGAGTGGGAAATCAGGCCACATACCTGGCTTTGATATTGATCCCACGCTCTCCAAGAGGCTCTCTCCTCACCGTCCTCAGTGCTCTCCACATCGAGTGGGACCTTGAGCACGCCGCTGGGAGCTGGAAGAGATTTGCCTTCCCAGGGCCACGGCACAAGGATGCAGGGACACTCCACGTCAGCTGGGCACCGACTCTGCACAAGGGGAGATTTCCTCAAGCATGAACCCTACATACCTCTCCAAAGCCTTCGCCTGGCGGGGGTGGGAATTTTATTCCACTTGCAATCTGTCATGAACAGAAAAACAGTCTTGGAGAAGCCCATCAGCTTGAGAGCTTTTGCTCGCAGGAGCCGTGGTGCAAGTTGCACTTGAGTGAAGCTCCTCTGGTCATTTTGATTAAGGGACATCAGGAGCTTGTCATGTTCAGCTCCTGCCTGAGGTCACCATATGACAAGTGGGCAAGGCTCCCGGGGGTTTCTAAATGTTTTACGTGCACAAAATTACCTCACAGCACCTTTGCAACGGGTGTTTTCTATTCTTGCCATTCAGAACATTCAGAAACAGATAAAAAGATGCCAAGGTACACAATGAGCCGCTGCACTAGGCAGTGTGCATTTCTTCCTTCCCCTAGCTCTATGCTTTCCTGATGAGGCCCAAATGTTTTTCTTAGCAGAGCATTTGAAGTTTGGTTTTCTGTGTGTATTAAAGAGCTTTACGTCAATCATGCTACTGCTAAAACGTGCCACTATCTGACATTGGCAACACACTCCTGACTAGTGCTTTAAAGTGTTATAGATAAGTTATGTGACATTTTCAATTTAAATTAAAATAGATCAAGCTAAACTCAAGGGAAGCTGATAGCTGCACTTTCATTTTATTTCATTCTATTTCTTCTTTATGACCAATTTCACCCTAATAATCAAAACTTTTATTATAGATCGCTGAGGCACCATGTTGCATGCAGGACCAGGGTGGAAACTGCCAGCAGCTGTCACACTGCCAGGGTTTCGGCTGCCAGACAGTGGCATAAGCAGGGTGATTAATGTCAACATGGCATCTAGGGCTCTTTTTCCTCCCTCTGCTGAGAAAGTCTCCACTTCTTAGCTGGCCTGAATTCTACAGGCATAGAGACATGGATCTGAAATCTGCCTGATTCTGGCATCCGTTGCTGGTACCAGTAGATCTCAAACTGCCAGCATGGACTTTGCCACTTTGAGATGCGTCCAAGTGCTTTGAAGAGATTCCTCCAGTGGACAACCCCAGAAAGGAGGCTAAGAAAGCAGCCACTGGGGCTAGCGTTCCTGGGGAAGGATGGACTGATGACACTTTGGTCTGTTTTGGCCCCACAGAAGATGAAGACTCGCCATTACACCAGTGCTAGCACCCAGTTCCCATCCCTTCCTGCAGAGCCAGTGTTATGGGACATCTAAACCCACACGGGCTCCCTGGCATACAGATGCCTTGGGAAACTCCTCTAAATGGTTTTGGCTACACTGAGAAAAGGTGTTTCAAAACAAACAAACAAAAAAACAACAACAACAAAACACCAAAACAGAACACGAATTACAATATTAACATGCAAAATGGGAAAGCAATTAAAAAAAAAAAAATCCAAGCTTTCTTGTCTCCTTCACTATTAGGTTTGTGGAGCTGGGGAACAGGGATGTGGCAGCAGTCCTGCTTGCCTGACCACTTGCCCAGCTGAGCTCCCACCACCTCAGCCCAGCTCACAGGGTACGTACCAGTATTTGTACGTCATGGTGCCTTCGCTCTTCAGGGAGCACCGTTTGGGCCAAGGCCTTATTGTCTTGCTTGAGACTTCACACACTGGGGGCTTCAAAGTGGGGCTTGTGCTGTATGGCAAAGCCCACAATCAAGACTTCCTTGCAAAGACCTGGACCACTGTGAAGAGCTCTGTGAGCTGAACTTCAGCCATGACTGTTTAAAAAAAGTCGCAGAGTGAAGTTTGAGGAAAGTGGTGAAATGGCTGCATGCCTTCCCCTCCTCATGGCAGAGGAGATTCACGGGGTCCTGCTGCCTACCCTGCTCTGAACGTGAGGAGGTGTGATGAGCACCACCTGCTGCTTTCCCTGGCTTGGACATCCTACCTCACCTGCTCATTTTCAGAAGTCCTGCACCCCTGTTGCTTCCTCCTCGCACCTTGTTCGGGGCAGTAAAGTAAGGACAATAAAACAAAACACTGACCTTTCCATACCATGGACCTTTTCCAATCGTGACATAAATTCGTGAGCTTTAATGAGTACATGCTGAAGTGTGGCCTTGGGTTCGGTGATTTAATCCTCTGCTCTTTGCCAAGGACATCAGCAGACATGGCAGGTTTGCACTTTGGGGCCTGGCATGTAAGGTAATTTTCACGAAAAGATGATTTGGACCTTCATGGTTGTGGGGTGTGTACATGTGTCTGGTGGGGGTGGGAATGATACAACTTCAACCTCAGCAATGTCTGCCTGAGAGCAGGAGTCCCCTGTGATCACGCTGGGATGCACAGGCTGCCCACCGCCTGTTAGCAGGGCATCAACACCAAGCCAAGCTGCCGGAGACAGTGGGTGCCAGTGTGCCTCAGAAACAGGCTGTGTGGGTGGCACAAATGTGTCCCCATCCTGCCAGCGCACCCCAGGCTCTCTTTCTGGTGTCCTTTCCTTTCCTCCCCACCACAGAGGGCTCCTCCCCACCAGTGCAAGGGTCCCTGCTGCTCCCAAGGGAAAAGCGCTGCTCCTGGGAAAGACCCAGCATCGGTGCCACCCTGGTTGTCCCTGCCATCGACGTGGGAGATCAGGACCCAGCATGGCCTGGGTGGGCAGAGGCTCATTGTCAGGATGTGCCTCGGGCACAGGCGCCTTTGCCCAGCCCTGCTTTCTGACCGCAGAAAGAAAACATTTGCCCAGACACAGCCCGGCCCCCTTGCCACGTTGAAAGCCTGGCTGCCGACAGCTTAAAGGGGATCACGCAATACCTCCCCAGCAGGACACAGAGGACAAGACTGGGAGACGAGTTAAACGAGGCTGGTTTTTTTAGAGCCTTGCTGAAATCTGTCCTCATAAAAGGGAGCTGTCTGTCTGGAAACCTGCTCATCCAAGGGGAGGAGAGTCTCCCTGTGAAGAAGGGAGGCTTGCCAGGCCTGTCACCGCCACTGCTCGCACGCAGCCAGGTGCCACGCAGAGCCGGTGCTCAAGCCCGGGCTGCAGCAGCAGCAGCAGCAGCCTGGTGAAGCAAAGGGGAGATGAACAACACTGCAGGCAAGCAGGCCTTGCCCAGCAGGATTTGCAAGTGCTTCAGAGCCCCACACACTGTGGGGTAGCTCTCCACGCTCTGCACAGCACAGGGAGCACCACTGGCACAGGAGACCATCCCTGCCATCTGGTCTGGTAGCACAGGGCAACTCAGAGGGAGTAGGGAAATTGGGCACAATGGTCAAAGGGGTATTTCCCAGTCAGTACAAGGTTCAGAGGTATCCTGGATACCTCCTGACAAGCTAGGATGGCTCTATGGGCTGCCTTATCCATCCCTCTGGGACGACAGGTTTATAACAATCGTCAAACATGCCTGTCCTTTTTCTTGAGCGTCTACGCTGAGCTCTGCACTATTCTGCTTATGGGCTGGGGTTTGACTGCAATTGGTACCCATCCTAGGCCAGCAGGTTCACCGTGTCTGTCCAGTGCTACCTGTTTCTCAATACAATGTAGAGGGCTTCTTCTTGTTTGCATACTGCAGATAGATATGGGGTGGTGACAGAATCAGTCAAACATAAACAAATCTCCTGATTTCCCCTCCTGTCCTTCCAGCTAAAAAGCTCAACATTCCAGTACCTTCCAGGCCTGTACACCCTTATACACCCTTGTCATGTAGCAAGAGGATAGGCAGGATGGACTGAGGATAATCTTATGCAGAAGGTCTACGATCGAAAAGGCAGAGAAAGCACTATTATGTGTCCTGCTCCCAAAGGTAAACCAAAAATTTGGGTTCTTGAAAATTATCCCAGCTAGGAGGAGATACTGGTTATGAATTTAGAGGCTCTCTCACTAGGGTCCTGGTTCATAAAAAACACACCAAGTCTTCTTCCCTGAACCCAGAAGGACTTGTATGACAGAAGCCTGGCTCTTGCCTCAGAGCCAGCCTGCTTTGAGTAGCACAGGTACCCAAAAACTCTCACTATGCTTACCTGTCTGCAGCCAAGTGCCTGGGATGGGGTGGTTACTGTTTCATAGAGGAACATGACTGTCTGGAACCCTTGGTTTTAGCTGGACTCATGCCCTACTCCCACACCTGCCCGCTCAGCCACCTCCTTCATCCTGAAGAAGCTCAAAATGACAAGGCTCTAATAAACCCACCACATGGAGAATGAGGAAAAATCATTTAAGAAGTGATGAGTGACATATTCTTACTTACCTGTAATTACATAGTACACTTCAGTAAGGTATTATTTCCCTATCGCTAATCCAAAATATTTGTAGTTCCCTTCCTCGTAGTTTTCTGCTCCTTGACTCCCTTCCAGGCAGCTACTCACTGAGTGCTCTTGAGTTGCACCCAGTGTTGCTGCAGCCTGCCTGCAAGGCTCTGCCTGTTTGGTGTTTCAACTTCTCCAGCCTCGGCTTTTCACAACTACTTTTTGCAGGGAGGGAAGAGCAGAGGAAGAGTAAAACCCTGAAGTTTTGTTTCCCCAGTATGTTTTGCCCTAGTACATCTTCTCAGGGGCCTCATGATAGCATTGGATTTTGTTTCATGACCCCACTGTACTCTGTATGCCACCACAAATATCCAGGTCAGTACTCTATGCCCTTATACAGTGAGTCCTACAGTGCTGCTCTAGGTTTAGCCTTTTTAAGATTCACACTCTGCTTTTTCTAAGACTGGATAATATCCTAGATATCCACTTAAAAAAAAAAAAAAAAAAGAACACGTACTTTGTTGTTCTTCTCCCAAAACTCCATAAGAAGGCATGCTGGAGTTCTTTCACCTTTCACCAAAATGGTGAGGAAGTGCTTCACTACTCCTGAGGCCTTCAAAAGAACTGAATATGCTGGGTCTTACCACTTGGTGTAGTTCTGAGGAGCAAGCCAGTTGACTGGAAGAGTCTGCATAAAAACATCCCACCAACCCTTCAGGCTGTGGTCACATGCAGATGTTTCAGGGATTCCAAGCACCTCACAGATCTGCTGAAATGTTCTGTATTCAGTGTTTATCCCTTGAGCTGTGTGCAATCCTCCCATACCTCCTAGGACTTGGAGGGAGAGGACATCTTTCACTTGGACATCTGGCACTAGTGTCCTAACAGACAAGCTTCAGGGCGTTTTGTGAAATTGTCTGCAGCTCCCAGAATCTGCTTCAGACAGAAACCCAAGAACATCAGGCAATGCAGCCTATTAATAAAATGACTCTGTGAGATATTATTTCATGGTGTCTCTCTGTGTTTCTGTGGGAGTGTTATTTGCAATAAGGGTATTCATCTCCTGCACACATTTTCTACATCCTTCCTGAAGCTTACCCAATATGATTGTTCCCTTAGCTTAGCTAAGCCTTTTTGGAAATGTACAGAAAGCCAGTATGGTTCAAAACATTTGCCAGTTTTAAAATAACAATCGCAGTACCTCCTGCTCCAGACATCACCTAACAGGTTGTTTCCATGCACTATAAGTTCTATGCAGTATTTCACCTTTAGCGCCAAACTCTCTGAATGGCTTTCCCTTGGTATTCCAAAGATACACTTCACTGTGCTCCAAAGGTATATCTCATTCCAGGACAGCTGAGTTTCCCAGCTCATTCTCTAGTTGTATCCTTTCTGTGATGCACCTTCTGGCATGGACTGGTTCAGGAACCCACACTCCCTCCCTGACATTGCTGTTCCTCAGTTCTACTGGGCTAACTAAAAGCATTTTCACATCTACAAGTTGTAAAAGAGGAAACAAGCATCTCCTTCTCTGCATCCATCCCCTTGAAGAATCAACTCTTCCATTTTGCACCCATGGCATTGTCTGCACTGAGCCCCAAAGTTGCTGCCTGAACCAGGTATCACCACTACTCCTTTTATGCCCAGACATGTAGTTTAGCTGTGCAGGTAAAAAGCTGTAATTTTCTTTAATGCTCAGGCAAATTGCATTGGGGAGTCCTGGGCCCACAGAGTTAGCTTTTGCAGGGATGCATGGTCTACCCTTACTATGGTGTTCTGCAAATACCAACGAAACTTATCAGTAAATTTAACCACTGGCAAGAATTGCACTAGTTGAAACTGCTAAATCTCATTCTGTTGGCCACTGAAATGCTCTCCCTCTGTCACCTTGTCTGTGCAAGGGTTTTGCAATGTTAGCAAATCTACAAAGAGAGATTCTGTAACAGGAGCAGAGTCCTACCAACCTGCACCTCTGTGAGTGGCTGAGGAGCAGGTCAGCTCATGTAGTCTCAGTTTTGCTTTATTCAGTGGAAATTCCCAATCACCAGTTGTGTGGCAGACGTAAATTACCTGCTTTTCAAACAACTCCTTTCCTTTGGGACCAGCTACAGACTGTCAGCCTTGAACTTATCACAAACCATGTGTAACTGCACCTACCACTTCTTGTTCAAAGGTCTCGATGTGCACCCATAAATAGCCTGAGGACAACAAACCTCTTGAAAGGCTGAGGCCATCCAAGAACTCCTGTTGGTGTGGTGTGCCATACCTTTCCTACCTGCCTCTCCAGTGTAACTGGTGCATTATGAAAGCCCATGACCATCACTAAATTGCCAGCTCGAACTTAGCTAAGAAAGCACTTCTCCCCATCTTTCAGTTCCACTTCTGTTCATCAATATACAGCTTTCAGATGTACTGTGAGTGAGCAAACTGAACCCCATGGTATCATCCAAGGTATCTTCATTCACAGACACAGCTTCTTTCCAGTGACTTCAGAGGGGGGACTTAGGGTGAAGGTTGTTTTACTTCTTCCTGGCTGCTGCTCCTGGAAAACATCCAGCAGACAGATGGGGATCATTCCTGTTTCACATCCATAAGATCTGGCTGATCTGTTGGGTAAGAATTTCTGAAGCCCCCAGGTCTCCAGGCAGGTTTCAGACCCTCCCATCAGTCAGGGCTGGAAGAATCTCAAGAGTGGAGCTACCTTTATTTTTTACTGCCCCAGGAGGCAGGACAGCTTTTCATCACAGATCAGCTACCTGCAAATAGTTTGCTTTACTTGAAATGTGTCTTTAAAGGGAATTTTCATACGGATGGGGTAAAGCACAGTTCCTGGTGTTTATCACACAGCTAGAGCCACGGGGCACTGAGGATAACATCACGCCTGACTTTTTGCTCCAGTGCCCATTTCACCAATCTGACTTTCCCAGGTTTGGAAGTGCTCACGCTCTCCTGTCACCACTCCATTTCAAGCTGATTAGCTCACTCACCATTAGCTCAAGTGCCAGTCTAGCTTGGCTGCCCTGGTAGACTTTGGGTCATCTCTGTTAATATCACCCATTTCACATGGCCTAGGAAAGCCTCTGTGATCAGCATCTCCCTTGTAAGGTTTTCATGAGTCCTGCACAAATATGTGGTCCTGACTCTGCTCCCAAGCTGGATCTACCTCCATTTTGCAACAGTGTGAAGACTTCATTGCACATTGAGTCTTCTCTTGGCCCACCACCTTCCCACAGTCAGGTTATTTTATTTCTGCTTCTGAATTCAGCTGCATTTTTGCATGGTCGCTGTCTCGCTCGTTTTACATACATTAAGTATGTGTGGAACACTCTGAAATAGAAAGTCCTCTTTTCTTTCCTCTGCATTAGCCACAGAGCTGTGCTGACAGGACTCCTGGTGACTGACCAACTTCTCACCGGTGTCTGCTTCCTGGCCCAATGCTCTGCTGCAGCCCGTGATTTAAGCACTTTGGCAAATTCCTCTACCTCTCACGGAGTCTTTGGCTTCCCATTAAACACAGAGATATCGTTTCTGGCTCAGAAAGTCTGTGCACCACAGGCCACCAGGGCCTGGGAGACTGGCCTGGGGAGCTTTCTTTATGTGCACGCTCTGTTTATCTGCTTCTCCTGAGGCATCTTCTGCTGGACTCTGGAACAGCTGGACCTTTTTCTGACCCAGCTCAGGTTTTTACATGCTCTTGCTTCTTTTTTTCCCCCCTTGTCTTAATCTGGTTACTCCACAACTGAAATCTATTAATAGGGCAGTGTACAGTTTACCCTCGAAGTCTTCAGTAATATCTTGTTATTCAAACAAAATTATCCAGATCCTTCAGCTGAATTCTCTTTGCCCCCCACCTTTGTAGCATGTGGATGACCAGCTCTCTCTAATTTGATGGTTGACTCTAGTCATACAGCCTGCCTAGATAATTCAGTCTTTTTTCCTGAAGGCAAGTACTGACTGCCATAAGAACTTAACCCATCAAGTTGGCTCCTGGGCACCCTCCTTCAGAGCCATTCCCTTACACTAGGGTTACAGACTGAGTTGAATAAACCTCCCAAATGTATTCTCCTCAAAAGCCTTTGCACTGATTCAGCTGGGACAGACAGTCTGATTCCCTCCTCCTGCAGACTGAAAATGGTGGTGAGCACTTGGCAGTAGGTGGTGTTCTGGCTAGCCCTTGTCTACAGCAGGAGGCTGTTTTGGTTTTTTTTCTTTCCTGTAATGACCTGCAAACCTTTGATTTCCTTTTTCTGAGTGATTTTTTCAGTTTCTTAACTCTTTGCTGTGGTTCATCTTGCCTTGTAAATTGGCCAAAGCTTTTCTTGTGCCTCCTACTTTCTGGACAACATTCTTTTCCATGATAGTCATGCTGCTGATCACCTCTTTGATCCATCTTGCCATTTTAAGCTGGGAATCTTCCAGGAGAACTTTGCAGTCTCTCTGGACACAGAAGCCTTTTATCCTTGTCTGCAGGTCACCTCTTATAAACCTCTCTTACAAGTTTCCAGATGTTGCTTGAACTCCTTTTGTGAAGCCTCCAGCTGTCTCAACTCATGTTTTGCATCTTTTGGTCATTTTCGACTTCCATTCCCACTTGGTTCCAGAGGAATCCCAGAATTAGGACTTCTCTTCCTAGAAGCTGAGTCTCACTCCAGACATTGTTTCCATAATTTGAAAATGTGCAGGTTTTTCCAGAGAGAATGAAACTGGCAAAGATACTCCAGAATTGCTCCAGATGTTCCAGAAATGCTCACCCCTTGCTCCCCACTCCATATATTAGTTGCAGAAACCATGCAAAGCCCTGCTTTCTTGTCCATGGGAGCGATCAGCAGGAGGAAACTGTCTTTTCTTTCAGACTACAAGCTCCCTTTGAGTCAGCAGTCCCCCAAAAGGTCTATGTGTGCTCTATCTCAGGGTAAAGCACCTTTTATTTGGGCTGTGCCTCCAGTTTCCTTGATGCTTTCTCAAAGACCAGTCCAGTTAGGAGCAGAGGAATTTCATGCTGAAGGTGCTTGTTTCTCTCCACTGTAGTCAGAGAATCTGTAGCTCCATCTCAGATGTCCAACATGGATACACAGCTTGGGGCAACCAATGCCACCCTGCATGGGTAACTACTGCTGGCACATCCTAACATCCAGCAAATCGCCCTTGCAGGCTGCAATCTGCCTTCCCGAGGGAGCAGGTCTATATAGTCCAGCCTATGTAACAGTTTGCTTTTCTCACCAGCAGCAGATTCTCCAAGCAGCCTCTGTGGCAATCCACAAGCCTCTCCTTCTGACACCCCCAAATATAACCTATAGGCATGTGGCATACATTGATGTTGTTTATTTTTAGCTACCAGTTTCACTGCACTAACAGTGTGAAAATGTCATCAGGTTAACAGGGAAGGAGCTATACAAGCCTGCAGTGCCACTTGCCTTGCTGCCAAGCGGGAGCCTCTAACACCTCATCAGAGCCCTCGCTGGTCCTAAAACCTCGTTCGCACTTTACACACGGGCAGTGCGGTTTCAGCAGCCTCCGCATATAAACATCACGAGTTACCCTCCTGATACTATTACCTGTAAAGCACGATCGTTAGAAAGGAATGATGTGAGGCTCTTATCTCCCCTTTGGCTGCAAGGGACGTGCTGTTTATTGGGGTAATTCCCTTCCAGGTGCTACGGGGAGCCGAAACTGTCCCTTTCCTCAGTGCGTGCCGGGACTGGGGGGATCACCCACCTCCAGGAGCCGGAGCCTGCGGAAGGGAGGGAGCAAAGCTGGACCAAAGGAAAGGCAAGCGGTCAGGGCTGGGGCGGGGGGGGGGGAGTGCTATAAACACATCTTTGTGCATCGCTTCTGCTGACACTTCCCGCCTGCGCTTCTCACCGCGAACACCGGAGAGAAAGACGCCAGCCCGGCCCTGAGTCGGGGAGGGAACGGGAGGGGGTGGGGGGGGGGCTCCTCTCCCTCCGCACAGCACGTGGGGCCGGGGCCGCCGCACACCCCGCACACATCCGCCCCACACACTGCACACCCCGCACGTTGCACGGCCGCACATGCCGCGCCGCCGTGCACACGCAGGGACACGCAGGGACACACACGCAGGGACACACACACAGCGCCTCTGCCCGGGGCACGGGGAAGAGCATCCCATTTCCTCGGGGCAGCAGCACCCACCCCTTTCCGCTGGCAGGGGGGTCCTGGCAGGCTACCCGGCAAAGGGGGGTGCGGGGTTGCCCGGGGGCGAAGGGGCATGGAGGCCTGTACGCCGAGTTGTGGGATGCCCGGTGCCGCCGGGTGCCGGCGCCTGCTGGCGGGGGGCGGTGGGGCGGGGCCGCCCGGTGCTGCCGGCAGCAGTGATGTGGCAGCAGGTCGGGTCACGTTGCCGGCCCTGTGCTCGTACCAGTGTGAGACGGGATTAGGGAGGCGGCTGTCGGTGCCGCTGCCGGCGGGGAGCGGGGGCTGCGCGGGCGCGCCCGGTGCGCAGGGAAGAGGGCGGGGGGAGGGAGGGAGCGGGGGTTCCCGCCCCGCCCCGTCCCGGGGCTGCCGCGGCTGGTCACGCTGTGCCGGTGCAAATCCTCTCCCAATGTCATCCTCTGCACCCGGCAGGGATGCAGGCTGACCGTCAGGAGGGCAGCGTCAAAAACCGGATGTATTTATATTATATGTATACGTTTACATATATATATATATATCCGTATGTGTATAAGAAACGATTTTGCCGTGGTCTGGCGTTGCAGGCAGATCAGGCTGCCGTCCAAAGGTCGAGCAGCGGCGACCGGGCGGTATCAGCGGGGGCGAAAGCTGCGGCACGGCGGCACCGAGCCAGGGAGCGCCCCGGGCTGCCGCTGCCGCGCCGCAAAGACACGCGTGTGCCCCCGTTCGTGGCCTGCGCATCCGTAATGGATATACGTATCCGTAAATCTATATAAAACGTGTAACTGGCAGCTGCCTCCCCCTCTGCCCCACTGGTGTGGGACTCGCATTGCCTTACGGGCACAGGGGCAGGCGCTCGATCCCCCGCGGGCACGTTTTCCACGGGCGGGTCTCTTCCCCAAACACAAATAAAATAATAGAAATTATAATTAGAAATTAGAAAAATGTAAAAATATTTTAAAAACCAATAAAAATGCAGTAAGAATGGCAATAACTATGGCAATAATAATGACGATGATAACAACAACGATAACACGGAGGAAAGCCGGTGTCTCGCAGGGCGGCCCCCGGGCCGGCGGCGGGGACCCTCTCGCAGAGGCCCCCCCTCCCCCCCCACCTTGGGTCCCGCCCGCCCCGCCCCCTGGCCCCGCCCCCCGCCCGCCCGGCGCGCGCCGCACGTGAGCCGGGTGCGGGGCTGGCTGGCGGCGCGCGTGCCCCGCGGGCAGGCACGGCGGCGGCGGCGGCAGCGGGTGCAAACAACTGGCGGCGCAGCGTGTGCTGCGGGCGTGTGCGCGGGGAGCGGCGGCCAAGGGGGGCCAGGGGGAGCGGCAGCGGCGGAGGAGGCGAAGTGGAGGGGGGGGGGGGGGGGGGCGCGGACTGCCCGCCACTCTTTGGCCACTGCACGGGAGACGGGGGGACGGAGGCTGCATGTGCGCAGCGTCGCTCGCGGATCTCCAAAGACTGATCTCAGCATCCCGCAGGCTCCATCAAAAGCAGCGACGAAACATCAGCCGCTGCCAGACATGGATGAAGGAATCTCCCGCTTGCCGGAGAGGCAGCTACTGGAGCATAGGGATTTTATAGGGTAAGGCGCCGGTGCAGTATCTCCGTCTCGTGTCTCCAGGGCGTTTCGTCTTCTTGAGAAAGTGCTGCGAAGCGCTGGAAGCGGACCTGGCTCCCTGGCGGTGCGGGGGACTCGCCTCCCTCTGCGGGAGGACCCTGGCGTTCCGTTGCCCGGCCCTTGGGGCAGTGAGCTCGGCTCCCGCGCGGGGCTGGGGGTCTGTTTGCCCACTCGAGGAGGTGCTAGGCTGACTCTTCCTTTTGCCGATGCTGGATCTTTGTGTTTTTCTCCAGGCTGGACTATCCTTCCCTGTATATGTGCAAACCCAAAAGAGGAGTGAAGAGGGACGAGAGCAAGGTAAGAGTAAGTTTCTGCGGCTGTTCTGGCGTAAACGCTTAACTGGGGTTCCCCGAATTTTAAAACGCAGGTTCACTCCCAAGAGCATCCCCGGAGCGCTGCGCTTTTAACTTCCCCCCCGAATTGCAAGCGGGTTTACGAGCGAGCTGGGCCGGCGGGGAGAGCGGTGCCTTGGCGATAATTTGCTCGGCATGTGGTCGGCATGACATTTGTTTTGGTTTTGATCGTCGTTCCGAGGGGCTCTGTCTAACGCGTGGCTTTTCCGGATTTTGCTAATTAGGAAACGTACAAACTGCCACATAGACTGATAGAAAAGAAGAGGCGAGACAGGATTAACGAATGCATTGCCCAGCTGAAGGATTTACTGCCCGAGCATCTGAAATTGACGGTAAGGTGCAGAGGAGCGTATGTGTACACGCAGATGCAGGCGCCGGCCGCCTTCCCACTGCGCAGCCCTCGGGGTGGCGGGGGTGCGGGACATCGTGGTCCCTGCCTGCCACGGACCTGCCCGTAACGCTCCCCGGGGACTAGTTTCCCCGAAGTTACGGAGGCGGCGTTTGGCGGTGGTCGAGCGTGTCGGGAGGTAGCCGAGCCGCCCCCTTCTTGACTTTGCAGACGCTGGGACACCTGGAGAAAGCAGTGGTGCTGGAACTGACTTTGAAACACTTGAAAGCGCTTACAGCCTTAACGGAGCAGCAGCACCAGAAGATCATTGCTTTGCAGAATGGTAAGCGGGCCCCGAGAGGCGCCGCGGCGGGGGCGCACCAGGTGCGGGTGGCAGGAGGTGCGATGGGGGACACGCCAGAGCTGCGGGCAAACGCTGTCCCTTCTCGGTCTGTCCCGCAGGGGAGCGGTCCATGAAGTCTCCTGTGCAGGCCGACCTGGACGCCTTCCACTCGGGCTTTCAGACGTGCGCCAAGGAAGTGCTGCAATACCTCTCCCGCTTCGAGAGCTGGACCCCCCGGGAGCAGCGATGCGCCCAGCTCCTCGGCCACCTGCACTCCATCTCCTCGCAGTTCCTCCCCGGCCCCCAGCTCCTCTCCCCGCCGCCGGGCCCCCTCAGCAAGGGATCCTCCTCCTCTTCCTCCCCGCCCGCCCCCCCCTGCGCACCGGGCCACAAGCCGGAGGGCCAGGCTAACTGCGTGCCCGTCATCCAGCGGACTCACGCCACCGAACTCAACGCCGAGACCGACACGGACACGGACAGCGGCTACGGCGGGGAGGGCGAGGCGCGCTCCGAGCGCGGCCTCGCGGCGGCCGGGGGAGCGCTGCCCGCGCTGAGCATCAAACAGGAGCCGTCGGGGGACGAAGTTCCCCCCGCGCCCAAGCGGCTGAAGCTGGACCGCGGCGGCAGCCCCCTGCCCGGCCCGCCGGGGTTGACGGCGCGGAGCGCCGAGGCAGCGGCGGCGGCAGCGGCGGCGCTGGTGAGACCCGATGCCGCCCTGCTGGGCTCGCTGATGGCCCTGGGGGCGGGCGGCGGCGGGGCCCCCTTCGGACAGCCGGCGGCGGCGGCCCCTTTCTGCCTGCCATTCTACTTCATTTCCCCCTCCGCAGCCGCCGCCTACATGCAGCCCTTCCTGGATAAAAGCAGCCTGGAGAAGTATCTATACCCCGCTGCCCCCATCCCTCTCCTCTACCCGGGCATCCCGGCCCAGGCAGCTGCCGCCGCGGCCGCCGCTGCCGCCTCATTCCCTTGCCTCTCCTCCGTGCTCGGCCCTGCTGAGAAGGCGGCCGCTGCCGCCGCAGCCGGGCTGCCCGCAGCACCCCACCTCCCGCACCCCTTCGCTGCCGCCGCCGGGCTGGCCGCCGCCGCCGAGCCCGCCGAGGAGGCCGAGACCGCAGCCGCCGAGGAGCCCGGCGCCGAGTGTCCGTGAGCCGCCGCCGGCCGGGAGCTCCTCACGGGCTCCCCGCCGCCGCTGCCCTGCCCTCGGACTGTCCGCCCCGCCGCGGGGCGAGGAGGGGTCGTCGGGCCGGCACCTGCGCCCCCGGTTTCCTACGGAGGGCAGCGTGGCGTCTGCAAGGGTCCGCCGAGGCCGGGTCGAGCCGGGAGCTGGCCGCCGCGGGGTGCCGGGGCCCGGCCCGGTGCAGCGGCTGATCCCCGCTGCAGAGGCGGCTGGTCCCGGCGATGCCCCGGCGGAGAACCGTCAAGGATACAATTTGCTACTCAGTATTTTTCTAATGTTTGGCTTTATACATGCATAAATATGTTAAGGAAAAAGAAGGAAGAAAAATAGTAAGGATACTTCTTTTTTCCCCTTTCTATAGGGTAACTTAAATGTTGCACCTTATTTGGAATGGGTTTATACAGTATTTCTAAGTCCCACTTAGGAACTTGCACTTGTTGTCCGGGAGACCTGGGTGGGTTGAGGGTGAGGGCGGGGGGCGAGGCGAGGGTAGACCCCAGCACCTGTGCTAGCACTTTATTGAGACCCAGAGCGTGGAGGGTTGCACCCTGAGCCCAAACCTGCAGTGCCTTGAGCACCCGGGGATGCTGTTGGCTCCAGCGAGTTTTGGGTATGCAAGGGAAGAAGGGTCAGACCCATTATGTAACCTTATGTTTATTTTTTTTTATATATATATATATATATATATTTTTTTTCGGCTAAGGTATACAGGTGTGGCAAGTGCATTTGTTCTTACCCTGTCTTTATTTAATTCAGTATGTTCCCAAGAATTTGTCCCTGAATCTTGCTGTATAAAATGAATGTTTCTGCACTGAACTACAAAAAGAACGTCTCCCCATTTCCCCAAGAAAACACAGAGCAACTCATCAGCCTGAACTCACTTTATCCTGAATTCTGAATGACACGAACTGGAGGCTATAGGTAAACACCTCGCTGTGCAATCAAAAACTATTAGACCAGTTGGGGTAAGTTTCCCCGTATGGGTTTTCCCCTCATTCCATCCTCAAATATTGCGGTTTCCCTTTCTGGAGACAAACCAGACACCAGATAATCACACAGATAAAGCTTTTTATAATAAGGCTTAAACCAAGACCTTGCCTAGATATTTTTAGTTTGTTGCCAAGGTAGCACTGTGAGAAATCTCACTTGAATGTTATGTAAGAGGTGAGACACAACAGCCTGGCGAGGAGCGGGTACGTGTCCGGGGTCTGTCAGTCCGTTTGGTGCATCTGCTGCTGCTGTTGCTACTGTTTGCCTCAAACGCTGTGTTTAAACAACGTTACAAAAAAAATCTTACTAGCCTACAGAGTGGCTGTATGTAAATAGTTGTTAATACATCCAATTAATGATGTCTGACATGCTATTTTTGTAGGGAGAAAATATGTGTTAATGATATTTTGAGTTAAATATCTTTTGGGAGGATTTGCTGAAAAAGTTGCACTTTTGTTACAATGCTTATGCTTGATACAAGCTTATGCTGTCTTAAATTATTAAAAAAATAAATCCTGTCTGCAAGAAACCAGCTGGTTTAGAACAGTTTAGTATGTGATATATTAGAAATCAATCTTTATATTCAGTATTTTCCAGCACTCCATGAATTCTATTATCTAAATATTTCCACACTATTTTGTGATTAAAAAAAATCTTACTAAGGAATAAAAAATTTAATACACAAAATGGGGTTGTCTACTAATTAAAAATCTTATGATGCTACATAATATGGGTACATTGAGCTTCAAAATGTATGATTGTGTGGCTGATGATAATCATTTAATGCCTTTTTCACATTTTTAATCAGGGTTTGAATTTGCTTGGTTTCCTTTAACTCACTTATGCAAACTCTGTTTTAGGATATGTGTGTTTCACAAAGCAAATTGTAAAGCATGCATGTGGAACATAGATGTTTCTTTCAGACATCTACTTTTTTCCTCTTCTTTTTGCAAAATGCTTATCTTTAACACTTTACAGCTCTGGTGCTGCACAGAAGCTATCTTTGTTCACAATGAGCAAACTTTACGATCTGCCTGACAATCTAATGACGTATCATAATCTCTAGAGGAACAATGTATTTTCCAGCTTGGAAATCCTCTAAGAAAAGTGAACATTTAAGAGAGGGGAACAGGAGGGGGAACAGAGTGCTGGAAACAGGTAACTAATTCATAGCATGAAAATGCAGCACCCTAAAGACTTCCACAGATTTAATATCTGAGCCACAGATCACCTTGTCTGTTCAAAATTCTTCCTGTTCCAGAGAAATAAAATTAAGAAAACCCCTAAACAGTAGCCAATGTTTATGTAAGAGAGAAATACAAACAAAGGGTTTCGTGCTCCCTCTACTGGTTCTT
The DNA here is from genome assembly GCF_036013475.1 of Columba livia. NCBI lineage: Eukaryota > Metazoa > Chordata > Aves > Columbiformes > Columbidae > Columba > Columba livia. Next base: position 136,159,392 of record NC_088602.1, on the reverse strand, counting down.
CAAACCAGTGTTTCTGTACTGCGCTGTGCTGACAACAAATGAAGTTGCAACACAAATGGAATAGAAAACTCTAAGACTTGTGTTGGTTCCAGCAGTCCTTTAAAATATAGGAGGAATTATAAATCGAGTGAACAATAAGAGCTCCTTTTAAACTGTTCAAATGGGATTGTTAAGGAATAGGTATCTGACTTTTTGCATGGAAGCTGTATAGTAAAATTAATTCCCACTAGAAAGAGATACAGGAAGGCTATCTGTACACATATCAATGGACACATACAAGTGCTTTTTCCATACAGTGATGATAATGGACCAAAGGCTGCTCCTTTGTATCCATATACCCGCTAAAAGCAATTATGTGTGGGTTGAAATCAAAGGTCATCAAAGGTAATGGAAAAAACTGTGTCTGACCTCAGTTGTCTTTGGATCCTGTCCTGCACCTTGTGCTATCACAGGAATGAAAGCAGACTTGGTTCAACCCTTCAACTCAGTAACTCACCAGCCACTTTACTTTGACCTGCATATTTGAACAGCTTAACACTTGTTACGTGGCCGGAGTTACACTGGGATGAATGTGCTCATATACTCCAACTCCTCACACCGGGGAAGGAATCGGCCTTTCTGAGCAGGAAGCCATTCCTACCATATTACTATTTGCACAGAAAGAGTGGAGCCACAAGCACTTTTCAAGAAAATTGTACCCCTCATGAACAGCTTGGGTGCTTTGAAACATGAGCATGGGCCAGGCTTTATGTCTTTTGCAAATTTTCAGCCTTTGGGAATATGAATCAGTTTAGATTTCATTGGACTATAAACCTAGTTCCTTATAGGGTTTTATCAATTTCAGTATTTACCATGTACAATAACAGGAAGGCCTGTTTTTATTAGCCCTTGAATCAAATGTGCCAAATGACTTTACACCAAGTTGCACCATCAGTGGAGCCTATTAAATTTTATTACATAAAACATAAAGACAAAATACGTGTGTTCAGATAATACCAGTGCTTAACATAAGCAAGCATGTGGAAAAAAAGGTTTGTAATTGATGCTGATAACCCATTGCTGCTGGAGACAAAAGGCCAATGACAGGGACCCTAGACCCCACTTTAATTATTAAGTTCCAGGCTCCCTCAAGATCCCTTTGGAGACTAAATCAAATGGTATGTTTCGTCTTTGCTCAAGGTTAGAAAAAATCATACAAACACTGGACAAGAGCCTGACAGGTTTAAATGTACATTCAATTATACACAAATATGTGTTATCAATGCTTGATTTTTCCTACCTACTTTCTGCAACTCTGTGATACATGGACCCTCATCTGCACTTCTCAAGTGCTAAGAGTGCAGGACTGGGTGCTACATTTACTGTACACCCTTAAGTACCTACTCTATTTTCTCATAAACCACAAGATAAAGGATGCAAGCCAATAAATGTATTTTCTTAAGCTATAAACTTTGAAAACAGATCTTATTTATCCAGTATATTATAGTGGCATGAAAGGCTCCATTATAGTGCATTAAATAAACACAGTTGAGATTGTTAAGCCAGTGGAAGGTTATATCATGTACCTCCCACTGGAGGCAATGAAAGTTTCACGTTTGGAAGGATTACAGCTATAGAACTCAAACTATCAGCCCTGTTAAGAAAGGTCTGACCTACCAATTGAGTTCATGTGAGTCCTTTTCTCGAGAATGGGCTTTGCAATAGGTCCTAAGTCTATGTTTTGGGGCTTTGTTTGTTTAATTTTCACTACTACTCGCAGCAGACTGAATGTCTTCGACATCCAGCAAGCTTTGGGACTGGGTGCCATGTGCGTTTCAGGCAAACGTACAGTCTACCCTGTACCCTGGGTTTTGCAACGTATTTCCTTTTCTCTTCAAACATCAGCTCCTGGAGTCATGTGATCTCTGCCTTCTTTGAGAAGTTTCCTGCATGCTGGTTGCAGAAATGAACTTGAAAGCATGACTTCAAAGAAATAAAGTAACAAAAATGCCAAATTTCCTCCCAGGAAAAAAAAAAGCCACACAAAATAAGACAACTTGGATTTTTTAGAGCCAGTTTCACTCAAGAAAGTCTAAATCTCTATTTACTATCTCTGGTTATAGTTCAGTCTCAGTAGGTCACATAGCAGCAGAGAGAAGCCAGTGGCTCACCTGCCACTAGCAACAGCCATGCAAATCCTAGACACGTGCAGGCAGGACGCGAGCAAGGGTGAGCTGCCACTGTCGCTTTACTCTCTGCATCCTTCCTGTGGCTACAGCATTTTGCTCTTCGAGGCTGTCAATCTGTCACAAACACTAAACTCATTGCAGCCTCAATTACGGCAGCGCCGCTGGCTGCACAGAGCTGCCCTGCCCCAGGCTCAGCAGCAGAAGCTGTTCTGCCTCACTGCACTCACGGGGCACCCAGTGGCAGCGCACCTGCTGCCGCCACCGCTGCTGCCCTTTCCTGGGGTGCAAGCGCGCCCCTTCCTGCTGCATCTCAAAGGAGGCTGGTCATGCCTCGGGCAGGGGGTGAAGACATGACCTTGTGTTTTGGAAAGCAGGGACTGGGATCCCAGGCAGCTCTACTGCACCACAGGGGTCAGGGCGAGTTCTTTCTCCTGCTTCCATAAAGGCCTGTTGGTTGTTGTAGTTCATTGTTTTGTTTTGGTTTGGTTTCTTACATCTTTCTAAAGCTCAATTTCCCTGTCCCCATTTGTCTTGTTTTACTTTAAAAGCAGGTGTGCACTGATTTTCACTAGTCTTTACCGATTTTTTTACCTCAGCTGAGATCTTCGGGGATCAAATTAGAAATGCAGATTTATTCCTTATTAGAAGCACATCCACATTGCCTTCTCCTTCACAGATTATCATAGTGAGGTGCATTATCTAACAGAAACTAAACGATACAACAACCTTTGATGAGTGCTTTGGGAACTGGCCCCTCAATTCTCTGGTATCAGCAGTTCCCCAAGTGCAGACAGCTGCCGGGTATTCCTGTCTGCATGATTGCAGCCCTACAGCCAGAAAAGGGAAGCAATTAGTAATTTCATCTTACTTGTTTTTTTCTCAGGGTTCAAAGGTGAGTCTAGCTCTCATTCTAAAATACTTCCATCCAGACCAAAACCTGGAGAACCACTTACCAAAAAAGAAACCCTTGTGGCCAAGTCACTCTCACAACTGAGCAATTTCTAAAGAACAACCCCAGGAAAAGAGCTATGAAAACATCACACCTTCTTACTCAGCAGAAAATGGGCTCCCCAAGTGTATTTGGATTGCACTACAGAGCCAGCCGAGCTGACAGATTCTGCAGTGGATTCTATTCTCACTATACTTCATCAACAAAATTGTTAAGGCTCCATCCCTGCAGTTGGTGGCAGGCAGGCACACAGCTTTGCTTACACATAATATTGTTTGCAAAGAAGCCCATCTGCATGGCACTAATAGCATTAAGGGCTTCAGATCTGTTCAGAGCCCACTGAATGGACTTCAGGTTTGGATCCTGTGAGTACTGACCCTGGCTGGGATTTCTGTGGCACAGAGATCACAGCTTCCAGGAAAGGTTATAAGACTCATTCCTACGTTCCAGCTGCAGGACCTGCTTTTCTCCTTGGCCAGAATATGAGTTATCTCCATAAAAAATAAACTGAAACAATCATAAGCCACCGAGGACTGACTCAGTAACAATAAGACAGCCTAAGATGCAGAAAGGAAGTTTTTCTTGCTAGCAAGGACTAACAGAGAAGCAAAATGCTTTTTTTTTTTTTTTAAATATGCAAGTTGAACTTCATTCTGCAAGTGACTGAGAGGCTAAAATGAATGGCCCTTCTAAAGGTGAAAAATACTTTACATTATGCTTGAAGAGACTGACTTAGCTAGTCTGCATTTGTACAGATGGGAGAACAGGCAAAGCAGCACAGCGGTACTTGAGGACGTGGCTGCCTGCACACCTACCTCTGGTTTTAAAAGCCAGTGCTTGTGCAGACGCGTTAGCGCTGGACAGCAATTCTGTGAAACACCGGCAGGGAACCTGAGGGGGGAAAAGAGGTCATTTACGTTATTTCGCCACAGAGCCGCCTGCATTCCTTTCAGCGTTTTGCCTGGGCACCCCAGAAGGCTGACGACAGTCGGCCTGCCGAGGAAGGATGAGATCAGACTTGCCCGGAGGCGGGTCCGCCACAGAGAAGACCCCCAGCGACGGGGGCTGTTTCTTAGCCCCCCGATAGGGCTCCGCGCGAGATCGCACCGAGCGCCGCCTCAGTCGATTGCCCGGCGATAAAGCTGCTGCTTCCCCTCGCCCCCCGGCCCGGTTCAGCGCGGCCCCTGATGCAGCCGGAGGCCCTAAACGGCCGCTTCGCGCCGCGCATCACGCGCGCGCCCACGTGACCCCCGCGCACGCTGCCCGGCACGTGCGCGCAGGCTGCGCCGGCTCAGAGATTGGGAAGGGGGAGGAAAACACGCGGAAGGGGGCGGGGCCATGGTGGTCACCTGGCAACGGCGCAAGGCGCTGGCGTTGCCCCGCCTCTGCCACCGCCCGCAGCAGCCGTTGGCTATTGGCGCAGCTCGCGCTCCTCCTCGCGGAGCCGCTGCCCCGGCGCGAGCTGGGGGCGTTACCTCAGGTGTACCGGCCGCCCGGCCCGTGGCGGCTCCCATCAGAAACAGCCCCCGGTCGCCGCGCTCCTGGCTGGCTGCCGAGGCGGCTCCGGGCGAGGGACTGCCCCGTGGGCAGTGTCTCTCCGCGGCTGCGGGCCCCGCCGGCCTCCGCTCGCCCCGGGACGAAAGGGGGCGGCCGCCGCTGCGCACAGATAGGAAAGCGCCGCCGCGGGGGAGGGTCCGCCGGTTCATGGCCTACCCGGAGCGGGTACCGCTTCACTCGGAACCCCCGGCCGGGCAGGCAGAACCGTTACGCGGATCAATGGGATGTTGACAGCCCCGTGTGGGCACTGTGGCTTGGTGTTCTTAGGAGGAAACTGAATTTGCCTTTGTCCTTTCAGGCACTATCTGAGTGTACCGTGTAAGTGCGGTGAAGCGGAACTTGCAGCATTTGCACTGTGTCTGTAGAGCTAATAATGCCAGCAATATCACCACAGATTAGGGGAGATGGTAAATTTTGGCACTGCCCGGAGGCAGCATTCAAGTTGGATCCAGAGTCCCAGGCTTCAACAGGTTTGCTCAATGCATTTTGAGCAAACGGAATGCAGTATTATGTGGGTGTGGACCAATTCTGCTTTCTTGTAGCGAAAATAACAAAGACCAAGAAGCTTGTAGCCTTTGAGGACATCAGCTGGAGGGCTAATAAACCACAACTGGGGAACTTTTTAGTAGAGGCTGTTTTTTTCACCTTGATTCTTCTCAAATAGTAACGTTGTTACTGTGAAGGTCTACGAATGTAAGCAAAGCATGGTCTCTAGGGGAAGGCAAGACACTTCATTAGCATAGCTGATGCCATTGGACTAGCTTTCAAGTAACCCCAGCCTTTTCGTGGCTTTGCAAAAGGACTCCAGCACCAGGAGTGCGTAATGCCATAGCAGAATTTGCTACACATGTTAGATACCAGAACTTTTAAATTATTTGGGAGCTGCCAGTCTTCCCTGCCCTGCCTGTCACATAGCCAGTCTTCCCATCTGTATTTCTGAGATGTACCTCAAAAGGCCCAGGCTGGAGGACCACGAATGGCATCCCACGGACCTTCCTGCTCTGCCATGTGGTGGTGCTGTGCCAGGGAAAGGCATCGATACCAGCCTCAGCAGCTCTTGCTGGCTTGTTTCCCACCACAGCGAAGGGGCCAAGAGCAGCCCTTGGCCGCAGCATGATCCTGCTGCTGCCCACATGACACAGTCTGGATGTGGGAGCTGCTGGGTTCTGTGTGAGACCCACAACTGTCTACAGGGCAGCAGCGGAACATGAACCCACCACAGCTGGGGGGACCAGAAGAGGATCTTACGGTCTGGTTAACAAGGCACATCTGTACCCCCTGCTTGCTCTGGGCCTCAGATGATTATTGCTGCCCTCTACTTGGATCTTGACCCTAAAGCCTTTCACAGAGGTATTATAGATACACAAATCAATGTGTTTTTGAACAGCTGCCTTTATTTCAAAACTGTTGGTGGTGGCAGCACTCACCAGGTGGCAGGGGAGGCTGTGGCTGGAGGCACATGTTGGACAGCATGGAAGGATCAGAAGATAACACAGTAATCTGAGAGGAGAAATGGAGATTCCAGCCCTGCTTTGCCACGTTTGTGCATTTTGCATTACAGAATCACTGGAAAACAAGCAAACAAACAAACAAACAAAAACAGACTATCACAGGAGCTGGGAAAGAAAATGGCACCCTGTTTTCCTCCTCCCTCAGGTGGAGACCCAAGTCAACAGGCTAAAGCTGTTTCTCAGTAAGAGACTGCTTAATTATTCTGTGCAAACTAGGACAAGATCCACAATAAAGACAGTACACACATCTCTGAGAACAGCTTTTGGCCAGGGCCTTCTCACAGGGAGTGGGAGTTGCAGAGGTGAACCTCCTTGGAAGAAGAAGAATCACCTATTGAGAAAGAAATGTTGTAGTTCCCAAACTACTATTTAAATGCAGGGCTGCTCCTCTTCCAGCTGCAGCTTTTTGTGTGAGGAGTGGTGCCCTCTGTTGTTCTAGAGGGAAGCTGCTATGAGTTAGGGGACTGAAAGCACTGAGATTGGTTGGTTTTTTCCAGTACAGCAAACTCTTACAGATGCTCTGAGTTTGACACACAGGTGGTTTGCTTGGTCTGTCATGCTGAGTGCACTACAATCGGGATCCCGGTTTCCAGAGTGAGATCAGGAAGGAGGTACCTGTAGAAGGGTAGGTATAAACATGAGTAGGAAAAAACTATTTAATATTAGACTGCTTAAAAAATAGAAAAGGTATGATGAGTAGGCAAGAACTGCCTATTATAGGTGCTACCAAGGTAACTGAAGAGTACCAGAAAGTGTGTGGGCAAGGGTCAGAGTTAAGGCTGCCTGGGCATCCTTCAACATCTCCTGACATCTGAAGGACAAGGAGTTATCACGGCCTAACAAGCTGCCATCATTAGATAATCCTTGTGGGCATTCCTAGTCCATCTGCAAAGAAAAAAGTGATTGTGTAACCCCAGGCTGCGTGTGTTCCTGCTCCTTGGCATAACAGAGAAATTTTATATTTGGTTTGCAGTTTGTTCTATAGACCAGCAGAATAAGAAGGTAAAACTATATCCACCTGTCTGCAAAACGTGAAGTGGTTTTGCGAAATGCCTGACACAACTGGTCATAGTGCCAATTCCAGTGTTGTAAATTACAAAGTAAGCACAGTTACTTAAAATGACCTTTGAGAGTAATCTCTGTGCCATGGCCCAGGAGCCATCTATGGGAAGCGTGCTCCCATCACTGTCCTGCCAGGCCCAGAAGGTATTTCCAGGAGTCCAGCTCTTTGCTGTGATTGCTGAACATGCTGACTCTGCAGTAACTATTTTTAAAAGTACACAGTAGTGTCGTGGGGTTGCTTGAGTTTAGTAACCCCAGGGCAATACATTCAAAGGGGTAGAGGGCAACTCAGATGCCTGTCGAAGTCAATGAGAAGGTACCGCGTGTCCCCTCACAGAACGGTTCAGAGAATGGTTGGGGTTGGAAGTGACCTCTGGAGATCATTTTGGTTTGCTCAGAGATCACCTGCACCTTCTTCAGGAACAAAGCTGCCTGGTCTGGAATGACACTCTGGTAAAGTTACCCTAGCATTTTCCCTAGTGGGTACAGTCAAATAATTTGTATTTGTACAAGCCTGTAAAGAGGGATCTCCTCCCTTTCCTCAGATGGTCCCAATGAGTCCACGTGACAGTGCCTTTGAGATGCACACTTGCCCCTTTGACTGAAGGCACCTCCACATTACAGGAGAGTCTCAAGCTTCTGGCTGGTCCAGAAGGAGCAGAGAGGCAGTTCTGAACCACTGCTTCATGGCTGCATGCTGCACAACTACGTGCTGCACAGGAACCGTTTTGATCTATGCCTGTTGTCAGTACCATGAGGTAGCTGGAATTGCAATTCAGCCATGCAGCAGTGAATTGTAGCAAGAACACCACTGTGAAATGGCAACTTCTTTGCATGTACAGTTTCAAACCACTAAAGTTTCATGGGTGGCTTCAAATCTAAATATAATCACAGTTTGCTCTTTCCAGTTTTGGTGCACAGCTTTATTAGCAAAACAGGTAATTTGCGGGTGCTGACAAGAGAAGCAATAAGCTAAGTACTGTTACCTGAAAAAGAAATCAGAACAGAGTCAAATTTTAACCCCAACCACAACCACCCCAGAACTGCATCACTCAGATGAAGTCCCTCTTACTAATACCCCACAGTTACCTTTTCACCTTCTGGCTTTAATCAGACATGGAGGAAGTGAAATGCAGTGAGCCCATCTGCTGTGCATCAGAGAGCGTGTGCGTTTATTTCTATAGCCACAATGAGATGGAGCAATGCCAGGAAAATTTCCCTTATTCTTAGTTCAGGCTCTAAGAATATTTTGCATCCCAAAGGTGAAAAACCGATGGAGGTAACTAGAGTCTTGATGATCTGCATGACAAGAAAACACAAACCTGACACTTTATCATAGAATAGCTTATTATTGTTGTTAATTTTGACTTCCCCACTTTGCAGTCCCTGACAAAAAATTTAAAACAAATGGGCTTAATTCTACAAGGAACTGAACTCTTGCAGATGCTGAAGCCAGTGTGCTAAAATCAATGGTAGATGAGAACACTCATTTTGCAGAGTAAAGCTTTAAGTTTAAAACAGGCTAATTAGATCTCAAAGGTAAAAGCTTTATTGTTCAAACCTGGTGTAATGCTTGCAAAATGAAAGATTAAGTGTAACTTCTTTTGAAGTGCTTAGATTGTTTATTTTGGAAGGGAGATAAGTCCTCTGCTACCAGGAAGAGGTTTAACCTTTGGCTGAAGGTTTAGGGATAGCTTCCCATCCTAGAAGGTTATTTTGGTAACTTCAGACCAGGGTGCTGTTTACCATTGAGCTGCCTGTGCCCATTCAGCTCTTGCTATGGAGCTAGAGGCTGAATGCTAGGCCAGCCGGCCCTCCAGCCTCACTGAACCATAGTTGGACAACTCTGTATTTCTGTGTGATCAGAAGAGACTTTTCAGCGGAAGATCCATATATAAATGTGGGTACACAGAGACAAAGGGCAGATACTAATTCTGTTATGACCCTATGGAAACTTGCTTAGTTTCCCAAGCAGACAAAAGGGATAATGATATTCAATGACTGCACTACACACACATATATGTGTGTGCATATATGAAAAATGTATATGCTTGAGATCACTGTTATTCAATGATAATAACATAAGAAGACCGATTTTATTTCTTGGGAATGTTAGGTTGTGTTCCAATGAACAAAGACACGTTAAACAAGTAATTTCACTAGGCAGTCGTGCTTCTCAGGCTACTGAGCCCGGTTTTGTGGTTGCTCACAGCACCCAAAGTATGTGCTTGTCCTGTGTGACTGCACACCTGGCACAGGACAAGTCCAGTTTTCTTACCAAAGGTGAGACATGTTCCTAGAAGCAGGTACTTCCTGCTGTACGGTTCCTCAGATCACCATGGTCAAAGGTAGCAGCAAGAACTTTATTGAGTAGGACATGAGATAAAATGCCACACGACAAATTATTAATTGCTTTGTCAAATGTCAGCAGCTGCACCAATTATTACCTAAATGAGTTCAGATGGCAACACCTTAAAATGATCTTTAGTCTCAAAACTGAGTGGTAGGGCTGAATCTCTGTGCTCAGGTATGTTGAAGGGTGCTCATTCTTTGCAGGTCTCCAGAGGAAGTGCAACTGAGTTGTTTGTTAGTTAATTAACTTTATTTGGAACACGTAGAAAATATTTTGGAATCAGAAAATGACCAAAAAAGGCACCCTCCTACAGTTCTAACTTGCGCACTTTCTTTCTTCAGCCCCTAATAGCAAAGGGCACTTAGGTATCTACAGACAACCGTGGCAGCCTGTCATGGTTGATTACTACTTGCACACACATTGTTAGATCATCAGACTTGTGGAAACACCAGAACATTTAGGACCACCAAGCAAATCTCAGCCTGCTCAGTCAATTGTTTCTATTGATTAGGTACAGCACACTCCCAAGTAGCACTTGCAAAAGGATTTAGGCTGCCTCTTGAAATAGCATCGCTTTGCAAGAAGAGTAGGGTTGAACAAAAGTTGAAATTAGAGGCTTTTTATTCCTTTACCTGCCACTTTCCTTTTTACTCCTTTAGAAAAAGTAATCAATTTAAAGCTAAACAAGAATTCACCTTCAGAAACCTCCAGCTTCCCTCAGCACACCTGCATCTTGCTCTCACTCTAACATAAAAATAACTTAGAGTGGCTTCTTGTCCTCCTCTTGGTACCATATAAAAATAGGCTGTATTGCAACAGTATCTAGATGGCACAGCCAAGACCAGGACCACATTGTGCTAAGCACTATTTGCCAAACAAATAGGAAATGAGATGCTGTTCCCCATGGGGCTTACGGTATATATAGACAAAGCCAAAGGGGGTGAGGCAGTATTATCTCAAGCTTACAGCTGAGGGAGTCCAATCCAGACAGATTATAGTAGCTTCCCCAAGGTCACACACAGGAAATCTGTGGCAGAACTGGGAAATGAAACAAGAGCTTCCCAGGCACAAGCAAACATGCCAGGCATAGACTAGTCTCTAAAATGGAATGTTTCAACCCCCATTTGTTCAGTTTTCAGAAAGCTACCAGGCCTGAGCCCTCCTCACAGAGACTGTAGGAACTGCATAATTTGTGTGTCAGCTACACACATGCTGTGACTAGGACATGTTTTTTTACGAGTTTTATTGTGTCCTTTCTGAAAGAGATTATTTAAATGGAATTATGCATATTTTATGTGATTATCACATGCTATATACACCTAGAAAATCTGCTTTTCAACTAGCTGAGTGGCTGCTCTGCTTCAGCATGTCAGCATGTGTTGCTGCCCTCTTGCGTAGACCTTGTAATTGCAGTGTTGTGACAGAGTTGAGGTGACAAGATTATCTGGTGCCCTACATCTAGTGTAACATTTCACCCCAGCTGTACAGCTAATGGACATTGTTACCTTTCTCATTTAGACGCTGTCTTGTCCATGCTCGTTCTGTCGTAGTCTCAGTAACCATGATGCAGATTTGCTAGGTCAAGAGAACAAATAACACAACTTCGTAGCAAAAACGCCTAGTTGAAGGTTGGCTGGTGTTCACAGTATCACAGTATGTTTGGGATTGGAAGGGACCTCAAGAGATCATCTAGTCCAATCCCCCTGCTGGAGCAGGAATGCCTAGGTGAGGTCGCACAGGAACATGTCCAGGCGGGTTTTGAACGTCTCCAGAGAAGGAGACTCCACAACCTCCCTGGGCAGCCTGTTCCAGTGCTCTGGCACCCTCACTGAGAAGAAGTTTCTTCTCAAATTTAAGTGGAACCTCTTGTGTTCCAGTTTGAACCCATTACCCCTTGTCCTATCATTGTTTGCCACCGAGAAGAGCCTGGCTCCATCCTCATGGCACTCACCCTTTATATATTTATAAACATTAATAAGGTCCCCCCTCAGTCTCCTCCAAACTAAAGAGACCCAGCTCCCTCAGCCTTTCTTTATAAGGGAGGTGCTCCACTCCCTTAATCATCTTCGTTGCCCTACGCTGGACCCTCTCCAGCAGTTCCCTGTCCTTCTGGAACTGAGGGGCCCAGAACTGGACACAATATTCCAGATGTGGTCTCACCAGGGTGGAGTAGAGGGGAAGGAGGACCTCTCTCGATCTACTAACCACCCGCCTTGTAATACACCCCAGGATGCCATTGGCCTTCCTGGCCACAGTGCTGGCTCATGGTCATCCTGTTGTCCACCAGGACCCCCAGGTCCTTTTCCCCTACACTGCTCTCTAACATGTAATTTCCCAACCTATACTGGAACCTGGGGTTGTTCCTGCCCAGATGCAGGACTCTACACTTTCCCTTGTTAAATTTCATCAGGTTATTCCCTGCCCAACTCTCCAGCCTGTCCAGGTCCCGCTGGATGGCAGCACAGCCTTCTGGCCTGTCAGTCACTCCTCCCAGCTTAGTGTCATCAGCAAACTTGCTGATAGTACACTCTATTCCCTCATCTAAATCGTTAATGAATATATTGAACAATATTGGCCCCAGTACTGACCCCTGAAGCACTCCACTAGATACTGGCCTCCAACTAGACTCCGCACCATTGACTACCACTCAAGTTTCCCTTCAGCTTTCCAGAAGGGGCAGTCCTACCTCATTGATCAAAGTTCACCTCAGGTTGATTTTGACTCCTAAAGTTAAACCATATTTTCTGGGCACATAACATTTAATGAAAAATAGTTTGGTACACCTGATAAAAGGATGTCCTGATTTTGGCTGGGATAAAAACTTGGTGGGATGGTTCCCATGACTGGAGCATGGCAATCAGTGGCTACAGGCTGTTTAGAAAGGACAGGCAAGGAAGGAAGGGTGGAGGGGTTGGCCTCTACATCAAGAGATGGATAGAGCATGAAGAGCTGTCTCTGAAGAATAGCCATAAGCAGGTTGAATGGTTATGGGTAAGAACCAGAGACCAAGGCAACAAAGGAAACCTTGTCATTGATTGCTACTACAGGATGCCACATCCTCGATGGGTGGATTGTTTGAGGGATGAGGAACTGGCTGTGTGGTTGCATATAGAGGGTAAAGGTCAATATCACAATGTCTGGATGGACACCGGTGACAAGTGGGACCCTCAGGAGTCCATACTGGGACCAGTAATATTTAATATCTCCATCAGTGACATAGTGGGATCAACTGCACCCTCAGCAAGTTTGCAGATGACACCAAGCTGAGTGGTGCAGTTGAAATGCCTGAGGGATGGGATGCCATCCAGAGGGACCTGGACAAACTCAAGATGTGGGCCCATGAAAAAAAGAGATCATAGAAAACTTTCCACCTTGACCCAGGATTGAATATTAGATCTTTTGTATTGCATTTTCTCAATAAGTCTTCCAATTACTTCTCCTTCTGCAGAGGGGTAAAGCAAGACAAAATTTGTACCTGAAACAGGAGGCACAAAATAGCACATGCACAGAAAGGGAAAACTATAGCTTGAACAATGGCATCATTGTTTTGTAGGAACAGTGTACATGAAAGCATGCTATTGGAGAAGAAGCCAATACATAGGTAATTAACTCATTACATTGTGAGACGGGGTGTGGGACATAGTTCGTAACTGTTGCAGGCCAAATGTGTGTTACTGTACAGGCTATCTGTCCTGTCGATTGGACTTCATGTTGTTTTCATAACTCTGCTTGTCCCTGATGTAACTGTGACTCAGAAGACTAGAAACTGAAATCAAAATCTCATACACTTAACCCATGCAGACCAAAGCAAATACTGGAGATTAACACACAACTGCCAGCTCTAGCAGCTGAAGACCCAAACTGCTGTAGCTGTATTTCACCTCCTTCAGCTTCCAGATGACTGAACAAAAATGTGTGATGACACTACGATGACACTCTCTCTGCCAGAGATTGCAGAGATCCCTGCGGCCTTTCCATAGCCAGGGATTCAGATCAGAAAAGCCTCTCCAGAAATCAAACTCCAGTTTGCATGAGGGACAGACGTCTGTCTTAGCCAGGAATCAGTACAGAGCACATACACATTCACAGGAGAGAACACCAGAGCTGTCTATATGACAGAAAGGAAGATTCTTACCTGAAGGAGACACAAACAGACTCACCACAAGTGGCATGAGGACACTGGCAGTGTCCGAGTTAGTTAAGCAACCTCACCACCTGTCTGATCAAGTTTATTGTCTGTTTGCATCAAGTTACGTGTTGCACTAGCACGTGCCAAAGGGCTCTTTTCAAGTCACTCACCAGAAAGCAGCTCACATTTATCAGCCCCAAAGCTTGCTGACCTGACAGCACATGGAACAGGGAACTTGCTGCAAAGAATGGGAAAAATACACTGTATCCCCATCCGGAAAAAGGAAACAAACCAGACCCGTTGAGATTGTCTCCATGCAACATTTCCGGAAAAAGTTAATGACGAAGCAGTGGCTGACCTAGAAAATACTTGCTCATTAATACTAGCTACAATGCAAAAGGTAGCAAATACATTATTTTCAAGAAAGGCAATAATGGGGCCCATTGCTCATTGTACCGTACTTCAGACACTAAACAACTTAGTTGAAACAATCATTAAAAATTAGGATTATAAAGAAATACCACCTAGCTGACAAAGATGTGACAGGCAGAACCCAGTAGAGCTTCTAAATGAAATGGACCATTGATCTCGTCTGGTATTGCAACTCATTAGAGGTCCAGTTACACTACGCTAGTTAGTGCTGCAGCAGCCACACACAAATATATCACTTCATTCTTTAAAGGCAAAGCAAAAGATCAGAACCATTAGCTGTACCCCAGGCCCTACTAAGCATGCTGGGAAACCTTAGTTACCACAAACCCCAGCCAGCTGACTCGCACAGAAGCAGAAAAGGGGACCTTTAGGGAGCAGAGTCCTGCCAATATGAACCCCATATGCTAGGTTTCAGCACAGCTCGTGACATTATTTGTCTTATTGCCAGTCAACAGTGCTACTACTGTTAGCTCGTTTCTCCTCACATCTAATGAGATCAGGCTCCAGCTGGCTTAGGAAAAGCCATTTGTTGGGATACTAGACTAAAGACTGTGTTCAGATGGCTAAAATCAGAAGTCCTCAGCTGTAGCAAGTTCCCTGTCTTGATTAGCTCAAATGATTCCAAGCAATCTTCACAGGCCCTCCAGTCTTCAGCACAAGGACTAAACCTGAATTGGGTCTTCAGTGTCTTGTTCAAAGCTTAATTCCTTCCTGCCCCCTGAAGCATCTGTGCACCTCTTATTTGTTGTGTGAAGATTCTGTACATTCCTCTCCCTGATCATCTCCAAACAAACCTCTGCCTCTTTGCTTTAAGTTATACTTGCTTATAACTTAACCAGTCGCTTAAGTCAGCAGTTGCTGACCAATTCTATCTTTTCAGGATTAATATTAATCTTAGTAACAGTTCCTTAGTTGAAAACGAGCTGCTCCAGTCTCTTAGAGTTTCTGGGCTGTATTTGATTAAAATGCAGCATGTGCACACTTTATGGTAGAGGATGTCTCTTGTCTTCCACAGTCTCCACACCAACCAGTTGTATGTACCACACCTCCAAATAAATGGCCATTTAGGGGTGTTCATTTTGTCCTAATGCTCAACACATGGCCATTTTAGTAAAAATTTGAACTCTAGACACAGCGAGCATTACCTTGGCCTGCTTTCAGGCTGTGTTCTTTCTCTGAGAGTTCCAGTAGCTGTATCACGACATGTACGCGAGATGTACACTGCCATTCCAGCAAACCACGAACTGTAAAGACCCAAAGTTTCAGAGGGGAATTTATTGTATGGGAGCATATCCAATATCTTTTGTCAACCATTCATGAGAATAATAAAAAATAGAAGCTTTTTAAATGACAAAAAATATAGTTACATATAATACAGATTTTCATCTTGCATTGAAGCAGAGCAGGAATAAAAGGATCACTCGTGTTTTCACAGTTAGTTTGCGTTGCTTCTCTAGGTTAAAGCATCAGCAACTCAAATCTTCCAGTCAGAACCCCTTGTTAGTAGTTTCATGGGGTGATCATGAGGTGAACATTCTCTGCATTTTTGTACCCTTTACAAATAGAGCAGGCATGCTTGATCCATCCCAGAACTACTCAGATTTTCAGAGGTACCAGCTACGCTTGAAACAAGGCATCCTTGCTGCAACTGAAATATTTTTGTGTCAGAACATGCTTTCAGGCCCAATACGGAAACACATCTATGGAATACTCAAGAACGTGCTTAAATCCCAGTTGGCTCAAAGGGCTCCGAGTTGATCCTTTGTGACCACCTCAGCTTGTCTTGCCCATCACAAGCACGGCACGCTGGCATGATGCACTAATCAGCATTTGATTGCATGTGTAACTTGCTTGCAAGACCACAGAGGATTTCAACATTCTTCAGCACTCCGTTTACTTGAGACCTAAATGCATTCGCTGCATGCACAATTTACATATATACTACCAGCCCCCCCAACCCTCCCCACAATATTATTGCAATAATTCTTTGCTGGTATAACAGTTTATATACCAAGTTTCACTTATTTAGTTTTCTATAAACATAGAAAAAAACACCTGAAGAGAGCTAGAACAGCTTTCAATCAGTCACTATATTGGCATTGAAAGCTTTATTTTGAAAACTTGAAGCAGCAATACTGAATAAATAGACAGAATGATTGTTTTGTCATCTCCATACAACTGATGGCCTTCATCCAAAACATTAAAATACTGTAGCAAATAGAATAAACATGCATGTTTCAATGTTCTTAAAAAAAAAAGTGTAATATAAAAGTAACACTTTGACACTTAATACAGTACAGACCAGTAGAGACTATTTTCTGGAAAAAATATCTGAATATGATTTTGTTATTTACATGGATCATTAAGGCCCAATTCACTCAAGTTAATGCACATCAGGAATTTATATGCTTCAAGATAACTCACTAAAAAGTACAAGATCAATTTGTTTGCTTGTACTTATATGATCCCAGTTCACTAAAATAATGCAATACTCTTCATGCTAAAAACAAGGCAATTATTGCCCCAAGATAAGATACTTATTTCACTAAAGGGTCTTTTCCCTCTTACCTCACAATGACAGCATGTTTGCATATTGCTAATGCTAGTGGTAGTTCTCTCCTTCCAGAATTCCCTTCCAACTTGCTAGGATTTAGAAAAGCAAGTCATCTCCAAGCTCACATACCATTTCCAGAAGCAATTCAGGCACTTGGGAACCTAAGTCCCACAGAAAGATAACAGGAGGCAGGTTCCTGGATGATTTTTCGGAGTGGGACTTGGGTTTCTCCCTTGTTCAGGCATTCAGAATGTTCACCTTGGCCTTAACCTACTGGCTTTTCAAATAGTCACCCCACTCCCTCCCTTTTCCCCATACAACATAGCATCACCAGCAAAAATAAACTGTATCCTCATGGATGAGAGAGGTAACACAGTTAATTTCTATTAGTAATAAATTACAGGAGTTCTCCATATAAATTCCCTGTGCACTGGAAAATAGTGCTTGTGTATTCAACTATTTAACACAAGCAAAAAACCCCATTTTTATCATGCTGGCCAATAAATAATATGGCACTTGTTAAAACTAATATGTGTAGCTTCCTTTCTGCTAATGCCCCGTAAGGAGGTTTGAAACACTTCTGAAAAGGAATTTTTCTACATATGTAAAAAAAAGAGTGAGGTTTTGCAGTTGATTAGAAGCAAAACTCCTAATGCCATAACATAAGGAATTTTTGTAACTGTAATACATTGTTCAAGTCACATTTAATGCAAGGGCATGCCATTTCTTTTTGGTTTATTTACAGAGAGGATGAAAATGCTACAGAACTTTAACCGGGTGAAATTCAATAAGCAAGAGGAGTATGGTTGGGGCAGGGGAATTTGTCAGCGTCTCACAAATGACAGGTTTGGATACTAAAGCCTCTCTTTTGCCACAACAGTGGCTGAAACTGTAAAAGTTTTTCAGATCATCTTGCCACGTGTATTAAAGCCCTGACAAGGAGGGTCCACTCAGTGCTGATGCAGTGGCTGCTCCTGAGCCAGCTCCAGGCTGGCCCCTCTGTCAAACAGCTGCTGCAATCAGCAGATGCTATTTTGTAACTTAAATGGCAAATTCCTCCCTTGATTCTGTAACTCAAGCCCTCCAAAGCTGCTCTTTCTCATCCTTTTAATCCTGTTTCTCCTTCCTCCACCTTAAATAACCTGGCAGAAAAAGAGTGCAATTTTTATGATGCAAGAGTCCAATTCAGCTCAAACTGACATCTGTGGGAAACGGACCAGTCACAAATTATGACAATAACATTAACTGGTAAGTATGCTGACCTGCCTTAAATATTTTATCTCAGTACAAGACTGAAACTGCAACAGGCTTTTCCTTGTGTTTCTCCCCACCCCTGTGCAGCATAATTTGGGCCAGACTTTGCAAGGTGCTGAGTGCCTCAGGTCTCGTAACATCAAGAGGTGCTGAAGATGCAAGATATCCACTGGAGAGGGCCATTTTATTTCTGTAAATTGAACCCAGAATGTAAGGCATATATGCTCAAGTACCTTGGACAGATATTGTCCCAAAACGATATATATTTTACACTTTTTGAATATATATATATATATATACACACACTTTTTTTTAATACAAAGTTATGGGCACAGTAAACATGAGCATAGAACTGTGATAAACCAACAGTAAAATCTGTGAGTGCTGCAAAGATTCCTCAGGTAGGAACATCTCTTTTTCCAGTTTGCTCACAAGGAAAAAAAAAGACCTGTTAAGTTAAACTGTAAAAATTCAGAATCCATTTGGAAAGGGCCTTTATATATTCACAGCCTTATCTGTTGCTGTTAGTCTAAATACAGCAGCATTTTTAGAATATATGATGCCATTAGTAAGTGGGAAGGGAGAAAAAAAATGCATTAAAGACTCAAGAGTCCTTCATCTTGTACTACATCTTACAAAACTTCCATTTGTCAGTATGATGAAGAAGGTCCTTTTTTAAAAAAGGAAACTTAACATTTATCTGCACATCAGTAAATCGACACAAGAGGATGCTAGGAGTTAAGAATTCTTAAGTATTTTGTATGGCAAAAAGCTTGGAGTTTCCTATCAGTGGTAAAATCCTGACCCTTCCAAAGGCATCAGGAGTTCTGGCATTTTGCCACTGACTGAAGTCCAGGTATTCAGTACTGCAGCAAAAGCGCGGTGACCCCCTCTCATGTCAAAGAGCTCTCAAAGCTGGGGATGACAGTACGAGTTGCTGTTAGAACACAAAATCCAAACACAACGAGGTAACGCCCATCCCTTCTTTAACTCATCCATGAGGCCAGCCTCCGAATGCGTACAAAGTGTTCCACCAATGCCAGTCACTGTCTCTGCAAACTTGGCATCGACTTTAGCAATCTAGTTTCACTGCCTGTAACAAACATGCTACGTGGTAGGGTCTCACTGTCCCACTTTCTTCAGGGAAGCCATTCTGTCTAATCCTTGCTTAGCTCTGACTGCATTAGAGTGACACCAAGATATGATAACGTTATCTTTTTGCATTTTTTGTAAAAAAATGACTACCAAATGTGTGAATTTCCTGTTTGTAAGCTTTATATTCAGTAAGTGACTGAGCAGCAATACATCTTTTAAAGGGGCTGAAAGTCCACCGTTTAACACTGGGGATGTGGAATGAAACCCTGGCCCCACTCAAATAAGTAGAAGCTCTGCTGTTGACTTATGGGACTCTGCCAGGTTTCTTCCCACCACAAAACTTGAGTGAATTTTGGAAGGCTGGAAGAGAATATATATTTTTTTAAATTATTCTTCTTCCCCACCAGCAAGATTGACCACAAAACAAGAACACTGTAATGGCTAGTGGAAAAAAATAAAGTACAAAATCACACACAGTGAAAGCCTCCTACTCTCTTTTGGTAAGATATATGAAGACAACTTCTTACATTGTTCTTTTCTTAAAAGGCATATACAATGTGTCAAAATATTTCAAATATACATTCTATATAATAAAATATCATCTAACTAGTGCATCCTCAATCATATGCTGGAAATATTTTTACCAAGCTGAGTTTTAAATTCCATAAATCTTTCAAACACTAGGTGCTTCATTCAAGGCAGATTCAACAGCAAGTGAATCCCACAAGCTCACTTTTCAAGCCTTAAAAGGTAGCAATGACATACTATGACCCACAACAGAAATGAACAGCGTCAGTGGTCAGAAACCATTTTAATGGTTCGGCACTCCACAGAACTCTGCATTGCAAGTTGTTGGACTTGATCAAATGGTGGATGGGTGTACACGCAAATTAAAGTCACCTTGTCAGACTGACATACAGCCATACGTGATTATTCACAAGTTAAAAATAAAAATATAAAAGGTCAACATTCACACGTCCATTGATTAAAGGGAATAAATTAAACCTCATTTAAGTTGCATACATGGTTTCCTTCAGCCTCAGTCTTTTATTTATGCCTATACATGGAACAATACTTTCCCAAATACTTCTGAAGTAGCAAAAACAAATGAAAGTTTTTGCACTCTAGTTGTGTTGATAGCAAGTTCATCCTTGACAATTATGAATCAGGACAGTTTCTGTCTCTTTAGCATCAGTGCACAGGGTATGGCTCCAAGGGGTGTGTTGGAGGAAGAAGAAAAATATACATAGGCTTAACAAAAAAAAAATTCTTCTTCCATTCACCATTGGCAGAAAAAAAAAAAAGTGTATCTTGTCCAGGGTACCTTGCTGGGTCCTCTCCAGAAGAGGTATGTACTGTCATACATAAATGCCCTCTGGGTTAAAACCAGACGATAGGGGATTCTGTAGAATCCGAAGGTTACTGGGGAGTTGCCTTGATGACCCAGGGCGCTTCAGTGACCCAGACTGAAATGTTGGCTCTGCAAGAGAAAAAGGGCAGTTAGAAAGGTCATAACCAAGGGTGATGTCCGCAGAACACCTCTCCCCTTCCTGCTTAGTGCAGTACAGAAATACTATTACCACATACCACAAAAAACTGAAATGCTTGGCTAGGAAGTTACGAGATCTAAGGTTCCACTTCCTACTCATTTCAAACCACAAAGATATACCTGCTCAATATAATTACCCTCCCACAAGGAATGCACACAGGGATACATGCAATACGTGTATACAGTAATACGCAGAAAGTGGTTGTACCTACACAACTCAAAGCTTCTGCTTCTGGCACACTTAATCAAGAAGCTTCATACAAGTGCCGACATTTAAGGCCCGGTTGGTCTTCTCTCCCCACCTCCCTACCCTCCCAATGCCTTTTGGTAAGAAAGATTTCTGAGGGGAACGACAGAACCAGCTAAGGAGAATGCTGAGATAAACAGGCCCCTTGCAAGCAGGGTGAAGCACACCCCAGCAGAGGCTGAGCCACAGCAGAGGAGTTTCTGCTTGTGCCATGGTTCTGACACACAGAAGCACTCCCATGTTTCTGTCTAGGAAATGCTGGATTCAGATGTGGGAATGTGGAGAATGCACTGATGTCAATTTGCACATGTCATAAGCGCCACCCGTGCAGAACTTCTGGATGGCTGGCAGCCCAATTGGATTAGCTCCTCTTCCCATGCAGCTGCTGTTTGGGATTGCTTGAGATCCAGACATTCCTTTTTCTACATTGACAACACATCCCATCAGAAGAGGAAGAACCCAGATGAGCAGCCATGTCAGACAGGCAATCAGGTTGCGTGTCAGCTTACATGCCTGCAGCCATGGTAGCCACACTTAAAAGGTGCTAGCCTAATGGGTTACTGATGGGACAAACACATGCATAGGCACAGTGGGAGAGAAGTTATCTACATACTGCACTTTATTTACAGCTTGCTAAGCCCTTGGAATGAAGAGGAATATTTGACACTTTACTGTTTTAATATTTTGCTAACTTCTTCACTAACATTCACTTCATGCGTGAGTGCTAGCGCTAATGCAGCAGGTTAATGCACTGCCATCCCCTTCTCCACCCCCCAACAAGCATTCTGAGTGCTGCACCTCTCTCAAGCTCCACATGTGGGGCCTCCACCTCAACAGGGTCTGCTGGCAGCACCGTGACCTTCGTTCCAGTTTGCTGGATGAACTGTTGGAGATTGACCTGTCGCAGCTCCTTTGTCAGTTGCTCCAGTTCTTGTTCTCTGTCCTGCCAGGAAAGAGAAAACATCTGCTGAGCAGCAGCGAGCAAAAAGTAGCATTTCAAGAACTCTATTTGCAAATGGGCAACTAGCGCTTGACTTTTTATGAGAAAGCATCTGACTTTTAAACTCAAATGGAAGAGCTGAAGGTTAAAACACTCTTGTAATTTAGAAAGCAAACCAACACTAGCTATTACTCATTAGGGGTTACTACTGGTCTCTTTATAATGCTTCTTGGATGACTAGCAGATGGTTCTCACATCACCTGAGAAAAATACATCAACTGAGCATCAGCCTGGCATTAAATCTTAGCTCTGCCAGAAATGTCCAGCATGACTTGGATATCTCATTTAGTTCTTCTGTTCCTAAAAGGACAATAATGCCTTTCTCTTCTTGTTCTTTGCATTTTCTGTTCAGAGTGTAGATTTTTACTGACAGAACTCTCGCACTCCGCAAGCATACTGGGTTTTATGCAACAAGGCCCAATCCTGGCTGGTTCACCACCCCTTCATAAGCACAGAAGATGATAACTTAAGATCTTCCTCAATACTGTGTCATTCTCACATGATATACAAAACCTACAGCTCCAATAGATGATGACAGTCTCAGACTACAATTATTCCCTGTTGGCTCCCCAGATTCAGCTTCATTAGCTGACAGCTGCATGCAGTGCTCTTCCACAGTGAGCATGGGCCTTGTCTGTCGGCATTTCCACACAGCGCATACTGCTACGTCTTCATTGTGGCAAGAGATGGAGGTTGGGTCAATGCTCTTTTCCCTAAATATCTCATGTGAGCAGAATTATCCATGAACTCCAGAGAAGGATTGGGGTAAAATGGTTTTGTGGATCTGTTCTAGGAACGGTCGCAAACAGCAGAGCCCTTCTTCATTTTAAACTTGCAGTAAGGTCACAGCTGAGGCCGAGTTTAAGAGTTAGCAAAAAACTTAACACAACTGACCTGATGTCTAAATTAGGACCTTTTCGATGTCAATTGTTTTGTCACTCATGTGTTTGCTTGATCTGTTCAGACAATGCATGTCATGTTGTTTGTCTCAGTTTCCCATGCTAGACTTGTGTTTCCATTCATTTGCTATGAGGTTTCTCTGAGAAACAGAAACCAAGCCATCTCCAAATTTTAAAACAATTCCACAAAAATATTCTTCAATTTATTTTGGTCCTGTTAGACTCTATAACTGGGCACCTGGGAGACAGGAAATTCTCAACTGTCTTTACTTACTACAATGTTAATTCTGCAGCTCCATATTTTAATGATATTGTAACAAAGTTGCCACTGAAGCGAAATCACTGAAATACACAGGTTAACAGAACTAACATAATAAATAACTTGTTAACGACATTTCTCAACTTTCACAGGAAAAAAGTAGAAATGCTAACTATCACCCCAAATCTTATTAGTTTAAGCTCTTATTTTAGTACTTAAATGTGAAACTTTAGTGAGAGCTTTTACTTGAAGAAGGCTGGGATGGAGGTGGGGTGGAGGTGGGGCAGGCAGGGCTTGGAATTTAACATCTTTCTCTAGAAACAGGGGAGCAAAGAATGCTGCATCTGATCCTTCATTGAACACAGCCTCATCTTGTTGAAAAGTAATTTTACTGGTGTGGCCAGAGAAGATGAATGAAATAGAAGAGGCAGGACAAATCACTAGAAATTTCTCTCATGCTATGAAACATTGCCACCTTCTTGTTCTTATCACTTAAAATTTAGTGAATCAATATTTTCTTTCTTTCCTTATTGAAAGGTTTATAAAAAACCCCAACTTTTATAGCTTCAAATCAGCAATTCTATGAGTGTTACAAACTCGAAACATTCAAGAAAATATTTCTCTATTCCTTCCATCCAGAAATGTGTAACACAACAAAACTGAGTGTATTTTCTTCTGAACTTCTGAATTAGTGCACCTTTAGGTTTAGAATAAGCTTGGAAGATCTGTAATTAATAGGAACTCGCCTCAGAAAATGAAACCCTAGCCTATGGAAAAAAAAAAAAAAAGCAAAGAAGATTTTAACTCAATCATAGCCTCAGTAGGTGTTACTAAGGATTGGTAAAATATATACATTTTGCTTTGGCGGAAAATATTACATTTTTTACCCCCCTTCATTTAGTAAAAACAGCTTATATCGAAATGGTTTGGGGTGCTCAGGAGTAAGGATGCAAAATCCCTTTACATATTCACAGCAGAATCACCTTTACTGCAACTGCAGCACTGTGTAATATAGTAACTGTGAATCCCAGGTATGCGGCAAGAATTGCAACTCAAACTGATGTGCGGTGCCTCTGTCCTGTCTTATGTTGCACACTAAAATCCCAGGAGCCACAATCTCTCCTTCACCTCATCCAGCTAGCAGCTGGATTTCCATTTATATTTATTCTTTCCTGCTCTACCAAGTTCCAGGTGATATCAATAACTTTAGCAAGGAAGCAGAGACTGGGTTTTCTTGTGACACGTGCTGCAAACACCTGAGGTGGAGAGAAAGCAAAATTCTGAACACCAGCACATCAGGCAGGAAATGGGAGATGCTATTCTTTAAAACAAAGGCTCTATAAGCTAACAACTATTTTAGCTCTACATCCATCTATCCATGTGCTGCTTTTGAACTGTTCATCTGAATTCATCTGTGGCAGACAGACCTAGAAAAAAATATGAAGTTTAGCCTCAGAAAAGGCTGTGATAGCGCAAATTTCCATGAATTTTAACAGTATGAGTGACTGAGCTGCCAAGACCTAGGACCTAAATCCTCAAGATACCTCATCCCAAATCAACAGAGGTTTGAAGACTTAAACTTTTAAAGGCATTAGCCTGAGAGCACTATGGTCCCATTTAGCATCCAGCAGTACAACAATCCCCCACCAGCCCTAAATGTGCTCTTGCTCCTTGAGGAGTTATTGGAGTTATTATTTGTCTGAGGTGCCCAGACCCACCAGCAGAGCAGCACCTTGCTGGAGCCAGCAAGCTCTCCCTCTCAGCAGGACAAGGTGGCCAGATGTATTGCCATGGGGACAGCCAGACTGCCCTCTGCCAGTTTGGCTGATATTAGCTCTGGTGTTTCTCTATCATGGACAACTGCACAGTGAAAATATGCTTCAAGTGATTTCTCAGAGGTCACCAGGCAGTCAGGGAATGGGAGCAAACCAAGCTGGAATTGCTGGGGAAGAAAGTGAGCCACAGCACATGAATAAATGAAAGGTGTTGTGGCGCTCAGTGTTAACCCTGCAGGCCACTCAGGCCTTCCAAATAGCCAGGAACACAAGCACTGAAATGTCTGCTGGTTTATCCTGAGACAAATAACTAAATCCTATTTTTCTTTTCAGATGGTTTGAATGAGTAAAATAGACACAGGTGAAATGACAACTGTCTGCTCTTAAAAAAAAAAAAAAAAATCTGAAACACCATTTGTAAATTAAAGTGACACTTTCTTCCTTTTACCCACTTCACTGTGGAAACTTGCTTGTGTTTTCTTTCATAGGTTCCAAATCTGTATAAGAGAAACTAGTTACAGTCAAGTCTTTGACTGTTCCTTAGCAATGGATAAAAAGGACATCTTACCTGCAACCGTTTGGTAGCTTGGCCCAAAGACCTTTCTACAGCTTTAATGCCATTTTCCAATCTGAGACTCTGCTGGCCCTGAATATCAATTTCACCCTTCACCTTCTCGATCTTTTCCTTGACCTCTTCTTCATTCACTTGGGACTCTTGAACTTCCCGCTGCAACTTCTCTGCTTCAAGGCCACTTTCCATGTTGTGGATTTGAGACATGTAGTCCTTCAGCTTGTTCTCGCACTCCATGATCCTCTGCCTCATCTCCTGCAGCTGCTCCTTCAGCTGTTTTTCATTTTCCTGCTCGATCTGCAGCTCATTTTCCCAGAACTCTTCTTCTTCAATCTCCACTTCGTTCCTTTTGATCTTCTGCTCCAACTTGAGGATTTCTTCTTCCAGGCTGGAGTTATACTTTTGTTCCCAGTAGTGGATCTCAACTTCATTGGACTCCAGCTGTTTCTCAATGCACTGAAGTTTCTCTGTTTGCAGGTGGATCAATTTCTTCAACTCATCCGCTGTTGTTTTACAGTTGTTGAGCACCTTTTGCTTGAACTCAGATTCTTTGCTTTTCCCAAAGATGTCCATTAACCCTTTGGCCCCTCCAGTGAAGGTGAGGGATTTCCTTTTCGGCTCCCTTCTCTTCATGGATTTGTCACTGGGGGGCCTCAGCTTGGCCAGGGGTGGTAAGCTTTGTCGGTACAGAGTCCTCTCAGGGATGCGAGCCACGCTGTCTGAAGTCGGCCGCTCGCTCAGTGAAGGCCCGGTGCGGCGCAGGATGAGCTGCACGTCGCTCGCGTACTGGCCCCACTTGTTCAGCGACACGATGGGGTTTTCGTGGGGCGCCAGGTGCCGCTCCGTGTCCCGCCATTTCTCGATCAGCGTGTACCTGCCGGTGCGACCTGCAAGGCAAGCACAGCCGTCAGCGGCCCGGCCCGCCAGGGGGCGCTGCCGGACAGCAAGCGGCTCTCCGGCGCCGCTCTCAAGCGGGCACCCCATGTTCGAGGGGAAAACGGGGGAAAGGGATTTGGGCAGGGAGGCGGGGGAAGGGTGGAGGGTGTGTGTAAACCGGGCAGACAGAACCCTGGCGCTGCTCTGTGGAGTCACCCCAGAAGCGTCTGTGCCCGCAGGCGCTGCCTGCCCACAGAGGGAGCAGCCACCGACTATTCCCGGTGCGTTACAGTAAACGCTCCTCCATTCACTGGGATAAGCACAGTGTCTACACACTACTTATTTCAGCTGTAAATTATCTCGGGAAGATCCTCTCCTCAAAGAGCAGTAACTAAAGAAGTGAGTACCAGTTTACACTGCGCAACACAAGTGAAACCGCACAAGTCCCTGTGGCTTCCTTCACATTTTAAGCCACTAAAATTGAAGCAAGTGACCTAGCGATGCTGGTATCTAGCAAAGAAACACCAACACACATCTCCAGAGGATGAGAACAAGAATAGAAAGAATTCCAGAACATCTTTCATACAGCCACGCAGAAAAATCAAAATTTGGAGACAGTGTGTTTGCTTTTAAACTGTATCATCAATCAGAGAGGCAACTGTTAATGAGGCACTGAGCCTTAGCTCACCATCTTGTGCCCCCCAAGTTAGTTCAGACACTAGGGAAAATGCCTGGGGGCCACAGCAGTGTTGTGCCAGCTCACATGGGCTGTGGCAGTGCTGCTTCCTTCATGGAACAGAACACAAGGACAAGAGCGGCAGAGGCTGCCTGAATTGGAAACGAGCAACTCTGGCTCCCTGTGCAGACCTTTCATCCGCAACAGCACAACACAAGTTCCCTGGGGTGGGAAGCCTTCAGGAAGAAGCTAGAATCCTTTAATAACTGTTGTGTTGTTTTCAAACCTCTTGTGTTGACAGCCAGCTGTACAATGAATGTGCTATGGTTTACTTTTAGGGTAGAGGGAAGTATCACTTTTGTCTATGGCTTCTTTTGTGCTTCTACCAAACATAGTTCGTCTGGTACCCCCTATACGATGCTTGGAATGTTAGAAAAATATAATATTTGAGGTTTTCTACCATTTTTATTTTTTTCTAAACACTCTTTCTACTCCTAGATACAGCATTCTCCAAATGCAGAAGTTTCCCTTATCACTTCAGTTAAAAGCCATGATAGTGTTTACAAAAAGATGTGAAAGATCAACTGCTTTTAAAGTATATGATCCTGATGACCTTCTGAACAGCACCGCATTTGCCATTGACCTTAAAACCATCATTGGCTATTTTAATGCACTACATATACCCATTTCCATGATAGATCATCATTCAAACAATGATTTATTTCAGCACATAAATGCCTGAAGTACCCATCATATATGCAACTATGGAATGGAGGAGTTAGAATAAATGTAGTTATCAGCAGTAACTCATTTGATGCATTTTCTTTCCTTACACCACAGACACTCCACTTCAAATTTGTAGGAGACAACTTCCATTGTGCCAATTAACATACTAAGCAGCCCCATAAAATCTGGTATTGTCAGATGAGCCTTATAAAGAGGTCTCTATGATATAGCTACTGTGTTGGAAATGGCTCCTCTCACCTCACTTTCTCACAGTTAGTTCATGATGCAAGGAACAGCAACAACAAAAATCAGCTGCCCGTGCACTGCCTAGAAAACAGGCTGCTTTGGTTTATGGGTCATGCTAGCAGTAATTAGCTGGCCAAATAAGAGACCAAAATGTCCACGTTCACTTCCAAGTTAGGAGTAAGAGCTGAAAGGCTATGCGAAGATTTGACTGATAGAAGTTGGCAAAACAAGGCAATCAGCATGGGAACTGCAATCCACCCCCTCAAATGCCTTAAAAATCAATGACTTTAGGTAAGCACTTGGGGGCGGGGGGGCATGCGGGGAGAGGGGTGGAATCTATCAGCATACCAACATGCTTGGCCAACACACTCAGAAACAGAGTTAAAGTTTATTATAACAAAGTACTTCAAAACCAAGTTTACTATGTCAAGATACAAAGTCAGATATTTTTGCCAACCCACAATATTGTTCATTGATCCATGAAGATTTATAGTTTGTAGTATTTGCGTTATTATAGGAAAAATAAACCTAGTGCTATTTGCCATAGCATACTAACGATAAAATCACAGAAAAGAAAAATGAAGTAAAAACATACCACAGAACCCAGGACAAAGCTTGCATTTTACAACTCTATTTTGCTAATCTTAAAAGCTTTCAGCTTGTAATCATGGTAACGCTACTAATGTTCTTGTGTTAGAAACAGCGAAGTTCAAGTCATGAAACTGTAAACAACAGTAGGTACCACTAGGGGAGCCTACTATTTCTATTCACTTTACTATTAAATGAATTACTTCAAAGAAACATAACAAGAGGGGAGAAAAGAAAAAGCAACAACAAACAGGGAGAGGGGAATAAAGCTAACAATCTTGACCAAAGTTAATTAAGGAATTAAGGAATTAAGTGAGGCACTTGCCAAGAGCTATTTTATTTTAGCTTAGGGGTCCCAATCAACACGCAGTCCTAAATAATGAACTCAGCATTCAAGATCCCTATAAAATAAAGTTTTTTGTAGGAGTAATACTTACACAGTTCAACAACCACACCTGGAGTTTAATACTAGTCTAAAGCAAAGCTGCCCTCATCTGAGATCATTAGCTAGGTTTACTGTAGTCAGCCTATGTATGACACAGCCTAACAATACCTGAACAACCACAACTGTGATGTTTGCTTATATTAGAAGGGATTAATTCACAAATGAAAGGGTGAATGAGTTAGTTCAAAACTAATGACAGAATACTCCAGAACACAGGCATTCTTGTAACAAACTGCTGGTTTTGATGTGACACCATCGACAAGGAGAAAGCAGGTTACTTGTGTTGTTGACAAAGAACACCTGCATGCTGCTTCTTGTCTTGTGTGTTGTCCATAAGCTTCTGTGCTTATACAGCACCTTGCAGAACTCAGCCCTACCTCATTCAGGCAAACCTTACCATTTTAAAAATTTGTTACTGTTGTATTAACGTAATGCACTCGTGCATCAAGAACAGTGCGGCCAGCAGGACCAGGGAAGTGATCGTCCCCCTGTACTCGGCACTGGTGAGGCCACACCTTGAATCCTGTGTTCAGTTTCAGGCCCCTCACTACAGGAAGGACATTGAGGTGCTGGAGAGAGTTCAGAAAGTGACAACAAAGCTGGTGAGGGGCCTGGAGCACAAGTCTGATGAGGAGCAGCTGAGGGAACTGGGGCTGTTAAGCCTGGAGAAAAGAAAGCTGAGGGGAGACCTCATTGCTGTCTACAACTCTCTGAGAGGAGGCTGTAGCATGGAAGGGTCTCTTCTCCCAAGTAGCAAGTGATAAGACAAGAGGAAATGGCCTCAAGTTGCGCCAGGGAAGGTTTAGATTGGATATTAGGAAAAATTTCTTCATGGAAAGGGTTGTCAGGCACCGGAACAGGCTGCCCAGGGAAGTGGTGGAGTCACCATCCCTGGAGGTGTTTAAAATACATATAGATGAGGTTCTTAGGGACATGGCTTAGTGATGGTTGGACTCCGTGATCTTGAGGGTCTCTTCCAACCAAAATGATTCTATATGGGCAATGTATGGCATTCATTAAACCATCATGTTTTCCCAGCTGCATACTGAATAC
The DNA here is from genome assembly GCF_036013475.1 of Columba livia. Lineage (NCBI taxonomy): Eukaryota > Metazoa > Chordata > Aves > Columbiformes > Columbidae > Columba > Columba livia. The sequence goes on along the minus strand of NC_088602.1, from coordinate 136,129,418 downwards.
ATTGAGTCTCATACAGATTTCTGAAGTATTTCCAGGCAGTTGTCAATTCAAGCTTTAGTTATTGTACTGATGTTCACAACAGCTATGTGCCTTGTTAATGGATCCCTTACAACTTCTGAAATCTTTCTTTAAGAACATGTATGACTAAAACATATTGGACCACTTCCACTTTTTTTTTTTTTTTAAATACTTCTAGCAAAGCCTCATACTAATGAGAATGGTAGAGAAAACAAAGCAGAGAACCTCCAACAAGCACCAGCTAGGGCTGTGTTCTATATTTCCCTCAGAAAACAGCAATGCAGGGGCTGGAGAAAGCCTCTACACCCTATTCACTGGCTAGCTACTTCTCAATAATATTCTGTGCTGAGCCCCTGACCATATAGTATTACCATCTCAACACAATAATCAAGAATTTTTATATTTTTTGCAAGACAGCAAATGAAAAGCTTTCACAAAAGTAGGTATATATTTACATATATAAAAGCACACTGCATCTGCACAAAAGGCCAGTGTCCATATTAACAGGTTTATACCTACAGCTACCTAAGCAGACAAATTAATCACATGTTCTATTATTACAGGAACATCTTCAAAACAATCTTTTATATAAAAAGTGAGAAATATTAAAAAAAAAAAAGGAAATACATGGACTCCAGAACACTGATGTACTGATAGCCTGCAACTAGTTGTCATGAGTGGTTTGAACCTGGCTTTAATACCACCAGTTATCATTTAATCAACAAGACATTAAAGAGTTAACTACAGCCACTACTCTGCTGTACAGCCACACACCAAGACCCAGACCTGAGTGCCTACCCCATGTGCCCAACTGTTGTAGTCTTAGTTTGGGATTGATGTAACTTGGTAGTTTAAACACAGATTCCATTACAGTGAATGTTGATTAAACTAATGAAATATAGGAACAAGATAATTGAGCTTTTTTTTTTTTTTCTTACTCTCAAGAAATAGATTTTAAACTGCACTCCATGAAGGTAGTAGGACCCATATAACTATTATTCACTTTAAGCTTCTATATATGTTTTACTATTTGCAGCTGACACAGCAGACATGAGTGACTATTTCTGCTGCCAAAAATAAAAACTAATTTCTGAAGACAAGAAGCAGTTAATGTGTTTCTGATGCAATGCTTTTCACAGGACTATAACTTGAGAAGTCATCAATACTGTTCTTCAGGACATAAATGATTCCTCCCTTTCCTCCCTCCCAAAATCGTATCATCCTCTGTACACAAAGCATTTGAGGGACAGGCACTACAATTTTTGTATTCGGGTAGCATGATACACCAGGTAAAACTATCTGTGCCTTAGCTTTCCAGTCAGGCTGCAAAAGTTTACTTCAAGCACCAAGTAAGAACTGGCTTTTCATTGTGTCTCCCATGCTCCACAGACAAGATCTGCAGCAGGGAGTCAGTGCAAGCAGGTGAGTCATTGCCCTGGTCTCATTATTTCAGGGAAAGGTGGCTAGATGACCAGTCTACAACACAGGAGTACCTCCCCTTCCCTAAGGAAGGAGCTGGGGTGGGCAGGAGCAGAGCAGCCTTTGTCACTAGAGGTCATGCGCTATTGCTCCCCGTTCCTCCTCTTTCCCCAAGACCCCCAGGCTCACTTGGTGCCAGGGGAGTTTCCTGGCAGGCAGACTCCTAGCTCCCATTTTGCCAGGGATCTCATCACCTCTGCTGCCACACAGCAGCTGTGCCAAACACTTTCCCTGCAGGGCGGCACTCTGGACAGAGTCTGAAAAAGGCAACTTCTGTCTTGCATGCAAGATTTTAAGACAGCCAAACTATAAAGGAAGCCCTACTAGTCTTGTTCTTGAGCCAAACCTGATTGAGCACCCCAACCACACAACAATGCACAGCGAGACACAGCAATCTCTCTGCGTGCAGGTTTCTGTGGAGGTAAAGCCAGGTATGACGACATATCACAGAATCACAGAATCGACTGGATTGGAAAAGACCTCAGAGATCATCGAGTCCAACCCTTGGTCCAACTCTAGTCCGTTTACTAGATCATGGCACTAAGTGCCATGTCCAATCTCAGTTTAAAAACTATGCTCCAGCTGAACCCAGACTTCCCAGAGCTCTGGGGGCACTGCCAAATGCACTCCCTCTCCAGCCTGGATACAACTTCCTGATCCACTTGGTTTCCCAGAGGTAGCCCTCCAGCCCTAGGCTAAAGGATGCTCTCTTCCTTAGCAAGGCAATATAAAGCAAAAAATAATTGTACATGAGTAAAATATTGTAAAGAACTCTCTAACATGTGAAACAGACAGGAAAAAAATATCTGTCTTACCAAAGGGACAACAGCATTAACTCCCGAATCTTTAACAGCACTGATAGAAAAGTAATTGCTGGCAATTTTCATAAACCTAGTATGATTTGAACTCAATGTCTTTGAAATATGAAGCTGACATTTCATTTATTATGTGCTACTTAAGTTGACATCAATAGCAATTTAAAAAAATACCATTCTAGCTACACGAGAACTCATTAAACACCCAAGAAAGATTAAGAACAAAAAAAACCTTTAAAACAGAGGTTAGGGTTTGTGTTACTCAGTACTTAATTCATGCCATATTATGCACATGCATGAACGCATACCATAGAAAACAACAAAAATCAGAGCAGGGGTCCAGTCCTAAGAAAACATGCCCACTGAGACAGACAGGCTCAAATCTAATGGCAGGAAGGGCAGTTTGCTTCGTTCTCTAGGTACAGCTGTGCCCATAGTGTGAACATGTGTCTTTATCAGGACTGAAGTCTTAGTTTGTTACTACTACACTTTCACTCAAAAAAAAAAAAAAAAAAAAAAAAAAAGATATACAAGAGTTTCATCATAATCTGACAAAAACAAAGCATTTCTCATCATTTCACCCTCCCAACTGCCTTCCGCCTACGCACCCTGCAGTACCGCACTTATTTTAGACCCGTTTCCTAAATAGGTAAAACAATGCAGAGGAGCAGTTTGGCCAAGCTCAAACAGCAAGATGTGTCAAAGCAGATCAAGCAGCCCAGGTCTCAGCTGCCCGTGCCACCGCTACACTAGACATCCCACATCATTACAGGTTGCTATAAATCATCCCACCCAACCACCATGCCTTTCAGCAAGGTGACTGGCACTAGATTTCTGAGCCATAAAGTTTATTTGATCACACCGTGCGACCACCACAGCGTGCAGCTTTCTTGTACTTCTTATCCCTCTTAATGTTGCTATTTGAAGTAGCAGAGAATAAAATGTTGGGGTCAAAAATAACAAAAGTTTAGCAGATTCTTAGCAGTGAACTACATGATTCGTTCAATGTTTTAAAACTTTAGTTTGTACACAACAAATATTGTTGCCTTTTTCTAATCCTCTTCAGACTCAAAGCTACAATTCAATTCAACCTCAGACTCTTTTCTTTCTCTCAAAGTGTCTGAGAGTCAGCTCTGGCACTTGTTTTGGCAGAAATTACCTGGAGGAAGGGACAAACATAAGAAGAGACAACAAAAAAGTGGTGTGATTTTTCCAGATACGATGCTGGCTGAGCCTTACGACACTATAATACATGTTTGAAACAGCATGAACAAATCTCTGCTTTATTTTCATAAATACACCCCATTTATCTTTGAGGAAAAATACTCAACTGCAATAAAAAAATTGTCAGCTGCATTTGTTTAACTTTAAAAAGAGACAGCTGTATTTCTTGTTCAGTGAAATGTTGCTCATATTCTCCTGATATTGTGCTAAAGCCAGAAAGCCAAAATCCACAGCACTATTTAAAGCAAGTCTGCCATTTCAATTATTTGCCACAGAAAATTATTGAGAAGGCAGAAAACAAAAGTGCACTTTGGTAAGAAATTCAAGCTTTGCTTCTCCAAGCTGAAATACTCTCTTTCTAGGAAACAAACGTGTCATTCTGAGTACAGAAAATACACGCTACTCTCCAGAGGGAACGGAAATCACAACAAATACAGCAAAAATCCTCAAAGGGGCTGGAACTGGGAAAAGAACGCTTCTGAAGAAACAGGGCAAGTATATTTGTGACTGCGCTATCCATCGCTATATTCCCTTGGAAGAGTTATTTTTTAGATTTGAATGGAAAACAACCGGTAAAATCCAGTGTAAAAAAAAAAATCTTCTGTAGTTAAACTACATCTGCCTAAGATACGAACTAAGAAGATAAGCTCACTTTCTTTTAGGATACATACCATCTGTTTTTCCCTCAGTATTACAATGATTTTTTGAGAGGAGCCGCTACATACACACACACTTGAGTATAAGTCCATATACTACTTTGCAAAACAGACCTCTGACTGGATTCACCAGCCATCTCACCATACATATAGTTGAAAAGTAGCGATGACTTTTTTTTCTTGTTTTCCAGTTGCCCAAATTAAGAGGAGGAATCAAAATAACAAGCAGCATTTACATGAAGCCATTCTGGCACGATTTTCACAGAATGCACAGAAAAGTTAGTGGAAGCAGAAAAACAGGCAGTATTTGCTGTCAAATATACATTTTTAAACCAGACAATGATGGATGTGATAAAATCTAGCTCATGTCTCCTGGCAACAATATTTTTAAAACAACTCATGGTTCTCCATTTAAAATGTGTGCTGTGGTATATTTTTACATTTTGGTGAGGTCTTAGTTTCTCATGACAAAATGATCGCTTCTCTTATTTGTATTATAAGGCCAGATCTTCCTCTTTGTAACTTGCAAGCAGCTTGAGTTTAAAAAAAAAAAAAAAACAAAACAACAGTAAAAAAGGCACAGCCCCAGATAAAACTCTCAAAAAGTAATATCAAGCATTTTTCAGTATCCCAGTGGAAGGAGATTTGACTCTCTGGAAACTAGTAACTCAATAGCTTTGTGTCTGTCTTGAACAGAATTCCAGCAACCCTCCCTCCAGCTAAGGCATTCCTAACTCCTTTTAAGTTAGAGACACAATCATTATGGTATCCAAAATTATATCCAATTGATACAAGTTTTGCTGGGATCACCAAAGGAGATAACTCTCTCTTCTTTTTTGTTTTAAAGAATGAGGTTTATTTGAGATGTAATTCAAACCCTTTAACTTCAAGCCAAATGGAAATTAAAACCCCCTTAGTTGGTACAGAAACTTGGAGGAGAATAGTTTCCTATTCCTCAATGATGAAGAAAGGAGCAACACAGGATGGAGATCATAATGCAAGAACAGTTTACACAAATGCTGTCCATCTGGAGTATAGCCTCAACGGAAGAGACACAAACATGCCTTTCCACTGAAAGAGATAATACTGCCAGATACCATTTTGCAAGGAATAGGGCAAGGAGCATCAGCTGGGCAAATTAAGTGACAGGACTCCATTGCCAAAGGATTGGGCTACACTTGGGGTACAGCACAGAACCTCCTACAAAGAGGCAAAGCCCAGCATGATTAGCTATTTCTGTTTGGTTATAACAGCTCTAGAACACAAGTCCCTGCCTCTGCACTTGGCGAAGAAAGATAAAAAAAAAAAAAAAGAATACTTTTGTATCCTGAAGTTATTACTGAATTTCCACAACACCAGGGGAGAGTTGGAAAGCAAAGAGATGGAACCCTTTTTGTTGCTCTTATGACAGCAAGAGATCAGGTGACATGGCTTTGCCTTCCATCAAGTGACAAGAAATTTCTTGAAACACAAGAAATTCCATTTAAACATGAGGAAAAGTCTGACTGCGAGGGTGACTGAGCACCAGAAGAGCTGGCCCAGAGAGGTAGTAAAGTCTGCATACTTGGCCATATTCAAAATGCAGCTGCACATGTCCTGAGCAACCTGGTCTTGTTGGCTCTGCTTTGAGTACTTTGAGCAGCAGAGTTGGACTACAAGATGTTCAGAGTTGCCTTCCAACCACACCCCATTCTATAATAATTTTTACTTTCTTATTTCTGAAATAAATTGTAAAGCTTTACTTTTCAGATCTCTAGAAGAGAGGCAGCTTCAGTTTGTCCATGAGAGGCTTCTTGAACTATGGATGTCTTAATACAAGTATCATTGGCTTGTGCTTTCTTTGGTGCACATGGCTGTAAAAAGTTAATTTGCAGATATTCCAGACACTGCGCTTCAGCACAAATAATATACCTTTTGCAGTTCGTATTTCAGGCTCAGTGAAATGGGGTGTGTGTGTGTGTGTTAATTTTTTTTAAGTTGAGGACCTAACGAACTGTAAGACACAATAAACCAGAAGGAGCATCTCAAAAACTTTGCAGACAGACCAAAAGACAAACAAAATAATACTGAGTCCTGCTAAGCTATGTGACTGCTGAAGGAGCCAGACTGCAAAGTGGAAAATAAGATCAGAGCCAACCAAGGAGGTAGCCAACTAAGTCTGGCTACTTTCCACCACCAAATGTCAGGTGAGAGCTGAAGGGATACATTTTAATAGATTCCCATTCAAATTAGAAGGACAAATATTCCTGGTAAGCTGGTACCTATAGCCAAAGCAAAGGAGGAGACATATGGTTGTTTTTCTGATGAACAGCTTGACAGGACGGCTGGGAAAGCCCTACCTGCCAAAGACATGCAAGAGTAATTTATACAGTGTTTAATATTGTCCTAACAGCCCCAGTGAGAAACTGGAGCACAATTACTCTAGGTGTTTTCTAGAGAGGATATTTGTCTCAGGAAGGAGTTTCCAAAGGATTATCTTAATTTGGCTCTGGTTGCAACTGAGATTTATCTCCACATGGAACGAGAGTCACATGTCCCAGACGAACTGGTGATGTGTTACAGAAAAGGAAGTCTGCTGACTTGACAAAACACTGTGCACTTCAAGACTGATGGAGTCTTTTCAGAGTTCAGGATAATAACTCAGGATACAGAAAAAAAACCAAAAATTACACAGGAGAACATGAAATTTTTGTCTAGAACTGGGGGTCTGAAGTTTTTTGTTTTGCAGGAGAAGGCAAAGGAAACAGGATAAAAGAGATATTGAGAGCAAAGAACCAAAGTCTATTACAACCAGTTTATTTTTTTTTTTGTTTCTAAGTATGTAGCAGTTCTTAATCACCACTAGGGAGTAATCACACTAGCATAATTACGCCTTAAAAAAACCTGCAGGCAGAAAATGAGATATGGATGCAAGCAATTCATAAATCAATTAGCACTAAATGAAAAGCTGTAACTAACACAAACAGTAAAAGCACACTTATCAGTTAACCATTGAATATAAGATTTGAGAGACATACTGACTGACTTCCTACAATTTTTAAATGAAACTTTAAAAGGCATTTGATGCATATAGGTAGAGCATACCTATTTATTAGAAAATTATTATTTTGCAATCAAGTCAGACTGCTAATACAACCTCACAAAATTACCAGAATACTGACAAATGCAAAAGCTAGCCCTTAAATTCTAAATTTAATTTTAGTTTAGGACACAGATTTTAATGCCTACATTTAAATAGTGTGTAAAGCCAATTATAAAATTTTAGCAAACAATAAGATTCAGCATAGGAAGCACTGGAGGGGTGAACCTGAGGCTTATTCAGGATGCTCTCGATCACTGAGAAAGATCTGACAAGGCTGAAAGAATAATCTCATAGTAGAGCCTGAAAGGCGCTTTTTTTCCCCCCACTAAACTGTTCGGCAAATAGTTAATATTGAACAGACTTCAAGTAACCCTTTCATTAGTACCAAGTTATGTGGGGTGCAGGAATAAGAGGAGAGCTTGAAGGATCTAATCATTGTACTATACTATTCTAAATATAGCCAGAGATACTTACAATGTGTATAATTTCAATGAACATCATTAGCTTGTGAAAGCCAACAAATTATTGTGCACTGCTTTTATATTTCTTGGTTACTCAAACATATGGCATCATATTATTATTTAAAGAATAAAACTGACCTAGATTAAAGTATATAGATTTCAAAGTATTTCTTTTTAATCTCCCTCTGGCAGGTTAAAAATCAAGGCTGCAAGTTTACACTGCAAGGTTATCCCGGTGTGCATTATATGTTCCTGCTCCACTGATTCTCAGTGAAACCCCACCTCACCACAGTTCAGCTTCATAAAAAAAAGCTTCACCCCAGTTGCGAGATATCCAGCTGACAGAGTTACTTACCAATAGCCTGAGCAAGGGCTATTACAACTTCCTGGCATGTTGTGACTTCGGTGACCCCACACACGATTCTCTGGACTCCATCCACCCATACTTTGAGCTCCATGGTTCACCAGATCATCCAAGAGCCATGAATGCAAATCAGTCAAGTCATACTTGCAGCTATAGCAGAGATAATGCAGCAGGCTTCTCTCAGCAGCTAGAAGAGAAAAATCCTGGTGTTTACATAGTGAAGCATTACCAATTTTAAAAGTTAACAAATTCACCTTGACATCTATTGGGTAGAAGAGGCAACATGGCCTCTTTAAAAATAATAACAGGAATCAAACATCCCTTGCTTCAGCAATGTCTACCCATTCTGTAGATGTACCAGAAGTTTCATGACAGTTAATTTCCTGAAATATACAAAGTTATTACAAAAAAGCACCAAAAGAAAGAGCATTAAATAAACAAGTCCGGAATGAACTTGTAACTGTTTCAAGTAACAGGTGCCCCCCTTCCTCTACATACTGCCTAGATGTCTCAAGGTACTCAAAGGTATTTCCAGTATTTCCTCAGTAATTCCTAGCAGCTAGTGGTGTAACAAGACAATGGGGAAATATCTTTAACTACAGCATCTATCAGAGCCCAGCCTTGCTCTCCATATGGAAGCAGTCAAAGGTTCCTGGTCCAAACAAACCTGTGTGTTTAGTACCAACACTGGAAAACCCAGAAAGGAAAGTTAACAGTCTTTCTTTCTCTAAAACAAGGAGATGCATGAGGGGAAGTGTCATGGAGGTGGTTTAATTCCTGTCAGCACTGTGCTGGTTCTGTAAAAAAGCAGACATTGGCTGAAGTGTTTTTCCATAGGCACTGCAATGCTACTAAACCAAAAAGCAACGGGCTCTGCTGCCTTTGCTGAAATAACAGCCAAGTCATACCAGCTAGCATGGTGTATTATCTCCCTATGTAATTTCAAAGGAGAAAATTCCCAAAGTTTGTAAATGAAAAAAAAAAAGAAGTTCAGAGGGTTGCTTTTTTTCTGAAACAGAAAAAATCCTGAGTTCAAAAATCTCTTTCTGCACTCAAACGCCAGAAAAACTTTGCAGCATAAAAATAAAGTTAGAAACTTTAGGAGGTGGGTTAGGATTTAGCAATCAGCCATCTGCCCTCTGCTGTCTTGTTACTGACAGTCAAGCTACTTAAGGTTTATCTAGTGTTAACTTCTAGATTAATTACTGATCTGAACTCTAGTGGTTTTGCTATGGGCTCAGCTTTTGCAGAAGCTGCTTTTCTTCTGTATAAACAAATCCACTCGCATCAGAGCTTACAAGAGTTAATTTCTAGCTGGAAATGCTGAGATGTTGAATTTCAAAAATTTCTGAGTAACAACTCCAAGAAGAACTGCCTCAAAAATAAAAAACCCTATCCCAGCCCCAAAACAAAACCCAAACCACCAATAAGGGTGATTTTTCTTAAAACAAATACACAGCAACCTCAAAATGAAACACACACCCTCCCTTCTGCCCCAACCCAAAAACTAATAAGAGTACTGGTTATTTATGCAGATACATGAAAAATAAACCATGTTGGTACAATAAAGGAAGCTCGTATTCAGGTAATCCAATATGGATAAAGTGATAAAACTAAAGACAATATTTTTTAAGAAGTAAGTACGACGAAAATGGCTATGACAGGAATAGAGTGAAAGAAATCTGAAAGTTATTTAGAGGAGATTACTAAAGACAAATAGGGTAGGGTTACACAAGAAACACAGAATCTGATGATGCTGATGGATTTAACAGAATTGCACGTGGAGACAGAAACAATGCAGAAAAAACTTAGGAAGCAAACATTTAGTACAATTCATGTTTTACAGTCTAATCAGCGCTGCTTTCTCCTGCTGAACATCCCTCTATCAGAAAGATACACTAGTGCAGCTCTCATGATACAATGGAAAGATGTTTTCCTCTCTACAACTAAATACTTCTGTCACGGTTTAACCTGAGCTAGCAATACAACCACAATAGTCGCTCACTCATCACCCCTCAGGGGAGAGAATCAAAATGGAAGGAGAAACCTGGATCGAGATAAACACAGTATATGTAAAATAGAAATTAAAGATACTCAAGGCAATTCCTCAATGAATTCCATCCACACCAAGCAGCCAGTCCCAGGAAGCAACCTTGTCCCACCAGCTGATCCCAAAGAGACAAGAAAGAGGAAAAAGGCAGAAAGGCCCAAAGGCCTCTGCAAAACGGCAAAAGACCAAACTAAATGTCCTGAACCAGAACTCCCTCAGCTGTGCCCTAGAGCAAGCAAGAGCGAGTGGAAGAACAAACTGGAAGGCCCTGACTCCTTAAATATGAAGCATGATGCTGATGGGATGGAATACTCTCATTGCTCAGCCTGGATGTCAGTTAAGCTCTGCTCCATCCATGCCCCGCTTCTCGCTGCCTCACACCTGTGGGCAGAGCACTGAGTGTCCTTGGCTCTCAGATGAGAACAATTAAAAACATTAACTCTGTCCCAGGGTGTTATCTCTTCTCAAACTAAGTCCAAATAATGACCTTGCTAACTATGAAAAAGAAAGGTTTCTAACCACATGAAGAAAATTAACTCATTTTCAGTCAAAACAGCACAACTTCATTCAGCAGCTGACAAATATTGACACATGACCCAGAAGACAGTGATCTTCACCTGACAAGCCATGGCAGCCAGCAGCAGGACACCTCAAAGCCCAGAGTGGTCACACCACATTGATAGGATGAGTGTTAGTGGAGAAGCAGTAAAGTCAGGCCAGCACATACCCCCAAACCCCTGTCCAGATGCATCCATTTAGAAAGCAAAAGAAACACTAGTAAGTCCAAATGTATAAGAAAAATAAATTTCAAATACGCTTGTATAATTAATCAACAAAAAAGTGATAGTGTTTAAGAATACCAGTGTGTACAGACAGAGTCTTTTGAGACATGAGTAAGTACCCGCAAACCCAGAGAGGTCAGAGTTTAAATAAACATTTTCTCACATAAAGTGACATACTTCAAAGAAAACTACTAACCACACAAGTATTAACAGTGCACAAATAGAGAAACTTCAGTCAGGTAACACTGCTTTAATGCGCCAATAAACTAAGCGGAAGAAAGTCTTTTACTAGCCTGCAATATAACAGCGACCATGAAAACACCAGTGACCTCTTTTGTTTATTCCTGGACCAGTTGTCTTCACAAATAAACAGACCTCGCATTCCAAGCCCAGCATAAGGACTTTGTTAATTCACTTAATATCTTGCCGAGAGTTGAACAGTTCAGATTTACTGGCACAAAATAAGCCATCTCTCCATGTGACAATGCACATGTCAGCAAAGCATCCGACAGCTCTAATTGTTTTGCTGTCTGTCAACATCCAAAGTATTCTCTCAATTTAGCAAGCTAGCAAGTGCATTTTTCCCGCCAGTCAGCACTCAACGTACAGTCTTGTGTTCAGTGCATATCAGTTTTGGTCATCTGTTTTCCTACCATATATATAGATATATATTTTATTATAATTATAATTATAATTATTATTTTAAAAAAGGGCAAAAAGAAAAAAACTAAGAGAGGCATTATTTAATAATGAAATATTTTCTGACACTTCCAATTTTGAAAACAATATTCACCAAAGTGAGAAATGATTCAAACAAAGTGTCATTGAAACAGCCTGAACTCAGGGTAAATATTCCCATTCATTTCTTACATGGCAAATAGTTTTAATAGACTAAATAGCAACAGCAAAACAACAAAGCAGCCTGTGGTATGTGCTTTCGTCAGACCATTATGCAGGGCTGAATTAAAGGACTACGTGCCCTACAAGTACTAATGGGATTCTTTCAGGGACCTGTCACTAAAACCAGAACACACACAGACATCAGAAATACAAGATCTATGTGCTGAAATCACTGTGTCTCATATACTTTCTAAGCAAAGCTAATCTATCATAAATTCAAAAAAATTAATCTAGGATGGGTTTGGTTTCTAGGATAGGATTATGCAGCAGAGATTAAAGAGAGATCTGAAAACCAGAAAAAATATTTTGGCCATATGTCTACCTCCATTTCCCAGTTACAACTCTGTAACACCTTTTTATTAGCAGTTGGTTTTCATATGCACTCAGTTCTTTATTTGCTGACTGTTAACTCATGCACCATTAATAGCTTCTTTGCCTTTTGACTTAGGGCCATTCTGACAGCCCCAAATACATTTTTCAACCTGTTGTTTGTGTCTAAAATGCACATCATGCTTTTGCAATACAGGAGGCAAAATAACCCTTACCTCCAATACCAAACAAATTTCTCTCTGAAGCAAATGAAAAGGGTCACAGAAAAAAGCTCAAAGTTTCACAATGCCCTTAAGTTCAAAAGCAGTTCACCTTATGCATAACTTATTTTAGCAACGACTTGGAATAGGAATGCAAAGCTAATTTACTGAGGAGAGGCACGCAGGCCAAAGCATGTCTCTGACCACAGCTTCCCCTCAGTTCTTCAGTGATCAGCTCCATAGTGGCAGGTATTTCTGCTTGGAACCAAGCACCTGAAAGCTGACATCCCTCAGCTACTTTGTAGCTTTCTGTTCTCCACTACCTTGCCTGAAACCTCCTCAATTACATTGTTTGCTATGCACTAAACAGATTTTCGCTAAGTTATTATTTTTATCCTAATTGACTGATAATACCTTACTCTGAGACACTTGTTCAATTTTTAAGCATAAAGAAATATCCAGCATATATACAGACATATATATATATATATGCTACTATTTGACTACCTCTTCACAGCTAGTTTACAAACTATAAAAAGTCTGCAATTTCACAGAACTAACAAAGTGCAAAGGGCTTTTCTTGTGTTTAAGCAAAAGAGATATTCCAAGCAGATGTTTGCAAAACCTATCTGTCCTTGACATAAGTATGAGAAACCCTGAGAGCTAAAATTAAGTTGTTGATTTCACCTCATTTCTAATCTTCAGAAGGCTCACATCATCCAAAAGCAGCGTGCACCCCAAATCCAGGCTAAAATTCTGTTGCAGCTGAAGCCAACTGCAGAATTTTGACCAACCACTTCAGTTACTTTCTGTTCTCCCAACAAATAGTCATCATTCTGTTTAGTAGACTTTAAAGTGAGCATACTTTCATTCATAATTAGCTATAACCAAACATCATCTAGAGTTTGGCACTTTCTCTTTATTTCTCATTCTCTGTGCACTATGGCCTAGTTGCGCTCCTTGCCTTTCTCTATTATGATACCAGATAAGGCTCTGGACAAGGAGGCAGCTTGTTCCACCCAGGTTGGAAACTGTTAATAAGAACAGTTAGTTATGGCAAATGAGGCTTGACTGAAAAAAGAAAACAAAAAAACCCCACCAAATAACAAAGACAACTCAAGTATAAATAAGCCAGTTCAGCTACCCAGAAAGAGCTTGTAAGCCATCCAGAAGACTGTGATAGTACCCTCCCATGAACACAGGGGTATTTGGCAGATTCTCCTTACCATAAGAATTCCGGTATAAAGCAAATAACATTTTCCAGATGAAGATGACTGCAAATACATTATTTTCTACTGGAAACAAGCTAACTACTATTCACCAAAAAGCCTCCTCCCTTGGATTAATGAAGGAGAAACATCACAGTATCACAGTATGTTTGGGATTGGAAGGGACCTCAAAAGATCATCTAGTCCAATCCCCCTGCTGGAGCAGGAACACCTAAGTGAGGTCGCACAGGAACATGTCCAGGTGGGTTTTGAACGCCTCCAGAGAAGGAGACGTCCCTGGGCAGCCTGTTCCAGTGCTCTGGCACCCTCACTGAGAAGAAGTTTTTCTCAAATTTAAGCGGAACCTCTTGTGTTCCAGCTTGATCCCATTACCCCTTGTCCTATCATTGTTTGCCACCGAGAAGAGCCTGGCTCCATCCTCATGGCACTCACCCTTTATATACTTATAAACATTAATAAGGTCCCCACTTAGTCTCCTCTTCTCCAAACTAAAGAGACCCAGCTCCCTCAGCCTTTCTTCATAAGGGAGGTGCTCCACTCCCTTAATCATCTTCGTTGCCCTACGCTGGACCCTCTCCAGCAGTTCCCTGTCCTTCTTGAACTGAGGGGCCCAGAACTGGACACAATATTCCAGATGGGGTCTCACCAGGGCAGAGTAGAGGGGAAGGAGGATCTCTCTCGATCTACTAAACACCCCCATTGTAATACACCCCAGGATGCCATTGGCCTTCCTGGCCACAAGGGCACAGTGCTGGCTCATAGTCATCCTGTTGTCCACCAGACCCCCAGGTCCCTTTCCCCTACACTGCTCTCTAATAGATCATTCCCCAGCCTATACTGGAACTTGGGGTTGTTCCTGTCCAGATGCAGGACTCTACACTTTCCCTTGTTAAATTTCATCAGGTTGTTCCCCGCCCAACTCTCCAGCCTGTCCAGGTCCCGCTGGATGGCAGCACAGCCTTCTGGCCTGTCAGCCACTCCTCCCAGCTTAGTGTCACCAGCAAACTTGCTGATAGTACACTCTATTCCCTCGTCCAAATCGTTAATGACTATATTGAATAATATTGGCCCCAATACTGACCCCTGAGGCAATCCACTAGATACTGGCCTCCAACTAGACTCCGCACCATTGACTACCACTCTCTGGCTTCTCTCCTTAAGCCAGTTTGCAACCCACCTCACTACTCTAATGTCTAGACCACACCTCTTCAACTTAGCTGTGAGGATGCTGTGGGAGACTGTGTCAAAGGCTTTACTGAGGTCAAGGTAGACCACATCCACTGCTCTGCCATCATCCATCCACCTTGTTACATTCTCATAAAAGGCTATGAGGTTGGTCAAGCATGACTTACCCTTGATAAAGACAAGCTGACTGCCCCTAATAACCCTCTTATCCTTGATATGCCTTAAGATACCACCAAGGATAAGCTGTTCCATTACCTTCCCAGGGACAGAGGTGAGGCTGACCGGTCTATAATTACCTGGGTCCTCCTTCTTGCCCTTTTTGAAGACTGGAGTGACATTTGCTTTCCTCCAATCCTCGGGCACCTCTCCCGTTTCCCAAGACTTGGCAAAGATGATGGAGAGCGGTCCAGCAATGACTTCAGCCAGCTCCCTCAGCACCCGCAGATGCATCTCATCTGGACCCATGGATTTATGGATGTCCAGACTATATAATTGCTCCCTAACCCAGTCCTCATCAACTAAAGCAAACTCCTCCATTGACCTGGCTTCATCCAGGGTCTCAGGGGTACAGGGCTCCCCAGGACAGCCTCCAGCAGAGTAGAGAGAAACAAAGAAGACATTCAGTAATTCTGCCTTCTCTGTATCTTCTGCCACCAGAGCACCCACCCCATTCATCAGTGGGCCTACATTGCCTCTGGTATTAGTTTTGTCTGCTATGTATTTGAAAAAGTTCTTTTTGCTGTCCTTGACCCCTCTCACCAGCTGTAATTCTAAGGAGGCCTTGGCTATCCTAGCTGCCTTCCTACATCCTCTAACATATATATTCCTTATATATATATATATATATATATTCCTTGGGCCTTATAGTCCTCCCAAGAGGCCAGCCCCTGCTTCCATGACCTGTAAACTCTCCTCTTCTGCTTGAGCATACCCAACAGATCCCTATTCAACCACGCAGGCCTCCTGGCTCCCTTCCTTGACTTCCTACATGTGGGGATGCTCTGATCCTGAGCGTGGCAGAAGCAATCTCTGAATGCAATCCAGCTATCTTGGGCCCCTTTTCCTTCAAGCAGTCTTGCCCATGGGATTTCCCCCAGCAATTGCTTGAAAAGGCCAAAGTTAGCCCTGCTCAAGTCCAGGGTTGCAATTCTACTTGCTATTCTGTTCCTGCCACACAAGATGCTGAACTCCAACATCTCGTGGTCACTGCAACCCAGGCAGCCCTCAACCTTTACTGCTTCGACCAGACCCTCCTTGTTAGTGAGGAAGAGATCCAGCAGTGCACCTCTCCTAGTCGGCTCCTCCACCATCTGCAAGATAGGATGCTTCCCATCAATAAATACACAAAAACCTTTCACAGCAGGTTCAAGTGAAAATATCAAGTGTAAATCTTCTGCACGCAAAAACGTATTAGAAAAGAACAGGTTGTGGGTTTGAA
Organism: Columba livia; assembly: GCF_036013475.1. Taxonomy (NCBI): domain Eukaryota; kingdom Metazoa; phylum Chordata; class Aves; order Columbiformes; family Columbidae; genus Columba; species Columba livia. Next base: position 136,113,205 of record NC_088602.1, on the reverse strand, counting down.
ATCAGTGTATGATTTACTTTGAAAATAATGTGTTTATACAGAGGTGGCATCCAACTTTTTTTAGTGGGATTAAGTGATTTCCTCTTGTAGAGTGTTATTCTTTTACTATTCTAGAAGAATGCTCAGAGATAATAAGCACTGCTTAAAGCAAGCAAACCAGAGGTACCAGAACCATGCAGATGACAGTGTTGAGAACAAGTCAGTGTAAGCAGCAAGGCATTTTCTTCACAGGAGACTGGCCAAAAGATGGTCTAATGCATGTCTATATGAAACAGGCCAAAATCTGGTGCTACAATAGCTATCCAAGACACACACAAGCTATATGTACATACACAGTACCTGTGGCAGGACAGGACAGCACCAACACATGAGTTTGTATAAGCTCTGAACTACAAGAGGATGTTTCCAGCAACAATGGCTGCTGGAAATCTTGCCTCCAGATAACCTCGAATTCCCCAGAAGTCCCCAAATCATTTTCCCAGATAAATTACTAGTTGACTTGTGTCCAAGAACCCTCAACTGTCTAGTCTAGGAGCTGTTGCTTTCTTTGCAGTTTCTCTTGGTGCAATGCAGTTAACAACATGGTGGGGAAAAACGAGGAAAAGAAACACTGTTTTGAAGCAGGGGATACTACAGTATATGTTTTTCTCAATTACAGAACATCCCTCACCTCCTTTTGAGCTACAATCTTTACAGCACAGAAAAATCAAATTGGAAGTCTCTTATCTCTCTCTTTGTTAGAACTGACCAGAAAGAATTATGAACCTGTTTTCCTTTGGGGCTGGAGGAGTAAACAGAAGGTGAAAGATTCATCCACACCTTTTGCAGTCTCTTTTAAAGATAAATTTTGGTAATGGCTTCTATCAAGTAAGATATTAGTTGAAATGAAAATAAAAAATACTCCACCTTGAAAATAACTTCAGTATTTCATTTTAGTTGTCAGTCTTATCTCTGACTTCAGGAAGTGTGTTTACATTCAGGGCATCTTCTTCCCTTACAATGTTCTAACCTCAACCTTTGCATCTCTTGATTTTTCATTGTTTGCCATTCTAAGCCATCTTTGCCTAATGTGTAATTTGTTTCCTTTTCAGATACACAGAAACAAATGACATCTCAAAGGCCTCAGCACAACCTGTTTCTTCCCCTCCTGCCCCTTTCCCCCCGCCCCAATTAAAGAAGTAATAGAGGCTGACTCCAAGTCTTTACTGCCCCTGCTGATCTTAACCAAGCAAGCTGAAGGCCACACCAGTATACCAAGATTATCCCCAAATTCATTAATAGGGCATCAGTGCTCTTCCTCCACTATCAGCAGTTTGCTTCATTAGGCTGGCTCACGATTACAAGTAAACAAACTGAAGGAATCCAAGATCCCACTTAGAAATGATTTAACTGCAGCACAAAACAGGATCACCAGCTTAGGAGCTTTAGTACAGGAGACAAGTTAGCTAGAAAGCTTCATGATCACAGATTTTCTCTAAAAAACAAACATCTTTACAGAAAACTAAGTTCCACCCTGCTGTCATGAACATATATTGATGGCTGAAGTGCTAATGCTTTCAAATCCCACAGTCTGTAACACTTCATATCTTGACCCACAACTTTGAAGCCACAAGGCTTGACCCAGCTGTATTCCAGAATATTTTCAAACCACCACAAAATGTTAGAAAGAAAAATCAACAGGTGAGCTAATGAAACACAAGGCTTATTAAAGTTTCTTTTTATTTGGTCACTGTTAAGAACATAACCTTGCACTTTTAACAGTAAGTTTCACACCCTCACACTTGCATTGATTCAACAGGAACAACAACTCTAATTAATACGCTCCTTGAAGATTAGATATAAAAAGCACATGAACTCCACATAGATTTGAAGTACAAAAACCCAACAGCATTTTAGAGATGGTGACAGCACTTATGTCAGAGAGACTGAATGATCATTGCTTCTACTAAGTAGATTTCAGTCAGACAATTCCAAAGCAGAAGTTTAAAACTTGAGTTAAAAGTATTATATTTAGGATGTATTTCAGCAAATCAAAACAATATCCAATGCAGCACTTACTTGCAGCTTTTGAGATACGATTTATTTTGATAAAAGTCTGAATCCAGTTCAAGCAGGCTTAATCACTAAATCCCAACCTTGAATCTGTTTTAAGATTAGGACTGAAGTATCATCTGCAGGCAGTTTTCATAGAATAATAGAACGTCCTGAGTTAAAATATATCAAGGATCATTGAGTCCAGTTCCTGCCCCTGCACAGGACAACCCCACAGTTCACACCATGTGTCTGAGGGCATCGTCCAGTCTCTTCTTGAACACTGTCAGGCTTGGGGCCGTGACACCTCCCTGGGGAGTCTGTTCCAGTGCTCCACCACCCTCTGGGGGAAGAACCTTTTCCCAATGTCCAACCTAAACCTCCCCTGGCACATCTTCCTGCCATTCCCTTGGGTTCTGTCATGGGTCACCAGAGAGAAGGGATCAGCGCCTGCCCTTCCTCCTCCCCTTGTGAAGAAGCTGTAGCTGCCATGAGGTCTCCCCTCAGGATCCTCTTCTCCAGGCTGAACAAACCAAGTGACTTTAGCTGCTCCTCCATACAGCTTCTGCTCCAAACCCTTCACCAACTTGGTAGCCCTCTTCTGGACACTTTCCAGCAGCTTTATGTCCTTTTCATCCTGTGTTGCCCAGACCTGCACACAGTGCTCCAGGTGAGGCCGCACCAGTGCGGAGCAGAGCGGGACAATCACCTCCCTGGCCCAGCTGGCAATGCTGTGCTGGATGCACCCAGGACACAGTTGGCCCTCTTGGCTGCCAGGGACACCGTTGGCTCATGTTCAGCTTGCCATCAACCAGAAGCCCCAGATCCCTCTCCACAGAGCTGCTTTCCAGCCTCTACCATTCCCCAGTCTGTATCTAGTGTTTCTGTGACCAAGGTGCAAAATCCAGTACTTGCCCTTATTGAACTTCATACAGTTTCCTCCCTCTGTCACCCAGCTACTAACAAAATCAGTTATCAAACATCACAATCCTGCTAGAGAGGCAGGACTGAATGGACCCATCCTAGAAAGCCTCACTGCTCACCACAGTTCTCAAAAGGGTTGGACTGTTGAGAGCAGCGTGGCAGAGTTTAAGACAGTTATCAGCTGGGATCTGGCATGCATTTTAGTCTGTGGCAGATGAATATCCTTTTCCAGATACGTTAGCAAAGGAGGCCACACCACATATAAATTCTGTGACAAACAGCTCAAGAGAGTCATATCCAATAAACAAACATCTCATTCACCATCTCAAGTCAACAGGCATACATTTACTACACTGCAATATCTTCCAAAAGCCTTTAAATATTTGTTCTTCATTAGTATCAAATGTATAGCACACTTCAGAAAACAGCAACCACAACTTTATTAATAACAGCAGCATTAAGTGGGTGTCACGTTCATACATCTCTAATATGGTCTAAATGCTGTGTGGGAATGAAAGAAAACACAACAAAGAGTAGAGGAATAAGCAAGCTATTTCATTGCAGGAGAAATATTTATATGAAAGTTCAATACGCACAGGTTACTTCAAAGTTGCCTTCCGCCTCTAAATGCCCTAGCTTCAAAGGAGAGAAAAATAGGTCATTCTCTCAGCTGGTTTCAAGGAAGACACAGCTCTACCGATTCACATTTCCCTCTGCAAACATTTACAGCCAGTTGAGGGATTGCTTGAAGACATTTGTGTGCAATTGCTAATATTTACACTAAAGGCAATGAGGCCATCTGCTCCATTTTGGCAAGGACTGGCTTAACTCTTGGTTTTATAAGGCCAAATCTGTTCTTTACACTTCAGTCAAACCCACGTGCAACATTTGCTGTGCTCTGTCATTTGACTACAGCCACACTGAGTCAGAGCTGTCAAAGTGAGGTGTTCCTTGGACTCCAAATGTGAATCAAGGGCAAATTTCATTAAGCTCAGAAAAACATACAAAAACCTAATTGTACTTCCCGTGTTTCAAGGTATGGGCCAAAACACACCACCTCCTTCCACTATATTTTTGGGAAAGTTGCATTTATATGAGCCCATTTCTCCACTTCCAGTCCCTTCCACTCAAGGATACAGGAAATAAAATACATCTTACAGTTGAAATATCTACTTAAATTTGAATTAGCTGAAGTTTCAGAAGCATATGGTCTAAAGCTATGGTACTACATGACTACTGAAAATAAATTTTACTGTAATTAAATTCCTGAAACAGAAATAAGGTGAGGCACTTTCAACTTATCAACAGTAACTTTTAAAAAATTATAATCTCAAAGCTTTATTAAGAGAATGGCTACATTATTCATCAAACATTACCTAAGAAGTTTCAAGTCACTCTAGTCACTTCCTAGGCAACCTAGGAAAGTCTATGAGACAGAAGAGAACATTATTTCTCTACAAGGAGTCTTTAAACAGTTAAGGCAAGTAAGAGAAATGAGTCAGGAAAACCCATCCCTTTCTAAAAGTTACACTTGGCTAAACTTACTTCCATATTTCCCCAAGCACAAAAGAACTTTTTTGCTTCTTCTGTTCTCAGCTGAATCACTTACGTTTTCCCCTCTCTAGACAATTCTAAGTTTAGGTAATTTTATTTATTAGAGCAAAATCTGAGGTAAACATAATACACAGCTATAGCTTATGGACTAAAATACTCTAACTGCACTACTTAATTCCCCCAGCTCTGCTTTCAGTGGGGTGGTGGTGCTACAGCCAGCTCCATGCCAAGTCTACATTGCTTTGGCCACTGGCCACACTGTCTGAAAATGTATGTGGAACTGCAATATCACTTCAGGAGCTAAGTATACATAAGTATCTCTGCTCTATTCAGCTGATAATTTTAGGGAAAATGTTACAAACTTTGTACTTTTAAAACCACTAATTTTCTTTTAATTTGGCTAAAACTCACTTAAAAAGTCCAAAACTCACTGGGAGGTGCAAATAGTGTAGAGATGAGTAACATCACTATAAACACAGTTGCCCTTGGGTAGCAGTCTTAGAAAGATCATGTATGGCATTCATAGAATGACCCAGAAGAGAATTTTTTTGTTGTTGTTCCTGAAAAGAATTGTATGCAAAAAAAAAATGACAGCAACTAAACATAAATCACAGACTGCAATACTGCTGGAAAATGGATATTCACCCAAATTCAATACAGAAAAAAAGTTCTTATTTTTCTGTTCCTACCTTCTTTTTCTGTTGCAACAACTTCAAGCCAGTAGCACATTCCAGTTATCAATTCCCCCCTCATATTTTCAGATACTGTCTACATTGTGTACCTTCAGAAATACAGCCTTCCGTTACAGGCCACGCAGTTACAAGGCTTTCATCTCAAGTCTTAATGACTGCATCTTCCTCTTCACTGCACTCACAGCAATCCCATCCTTTCCACTTGCCCAGAATGATGATGTCAGGACAGTTTTCTGGAGTCAGCAGACTTGCCAGAAAAGAGTGCTAAGTAGCCCTCCCCCTTCTCTAGTACTTTATAGGTGATCTACTTATTTTCATTCTGGAAATCCTTCCACACTTATCCCTACCCTTCTTATTTCTCATATGTTTTTCCAAGTGAACTGGACAGCTTTATAGTTCATTTGAAAAAATGCCTCAGATATGCACATAGAAGAGAAACTCTAGCAAGTTACTGGTTAAATCTCATCATCTTCCTTAATCTATTTCTGCACAGTGCCTACCATAACACAATGGATCAACAGGTGGCATGTTGTGACCCTACTGCTCTTCATGCTAACCAGTCTTATTCTACCCATCTCCATGTGTCCTACAAACAACTTCGGCAGGTTGTACCTTCTTTCAGGGAGTTCTATTGCCTTTTAGAGTGGCCAGGACAAACAGTGACCTGCTTAAAGAGCTGCTGGAAAGCATCCAAAGGATTGGCAACTTAATCAAGCCTTTTGGGAATACATTTGTCCCACCAGAAGGGATTTTAGTGTCGCTCATCTTATCACGCTATATCTTCACAATTCATCTCTGAACTTAATTATGAGATGCCTGGGATGCCAGGGGCTGGTACTGAAGAACACAGAGTCCAAGTTAAACAAAACAGCATCTCAGCTGCTCAGTAATGCTGTGATAAGAGCCAAAGTGCTGATATACTTTCTGTGCTGCCACCATCCTCCTTATGTACAAAGGAGTACAAAGTTCAGCTTGCATTTCTTTCTTGAAACAGGAAAAAAAAAAACCCTCAGATAATCCAATCAGGACACTTTTAGTTTTCACTGTTCTTTCTTACCAAACTGTAAAAAACAGTAGTGTCCACTTCTGTGGACTCCTCTCCACACAAACATGGAGGACAGGCTCTGTAGTCTGGAGAGCTATAGCCATTAGCAGCAGTGAATGAGTTAGACAGGGTTAAGGATTTAGAACTTTGTGACATATCTTAAAAAAGAGCCCAGACTGTTTTCTTTTAAATGAGAAATGGTTGCTGGGATTTTTAATCTTTATTGATATGTAGCTATGGAAGTGTACAATACCAGGTGGTAACATTAGGAAGCCAGAATGGCTTATTAAGCACAATTACCTAGCAAGCAATTTAAATCCTGGAAAGAACTCAAGGGCAAGTGCCTACAGAAAGTTTCTGCTACTTGCAAGATAGTGAGCAAATAAAGACCTAAATTTATCCAAAATATAAAACATTTATGAGTCCAGATATCCAAAACACTACATTTAAATTAAAAAAAAATCACATAAGTATAATATATCATAAAAGAGAATTAAAGTGGTGTTTGGGTTTTAAAAATTATTTATTTTGTAAATGAACAAATTGAAAAGCCACATTAAACATCAATGTCAAATTAACCATGTGCTTCTAAGTATCTTTATGAAAAAGAAAGTATCCTTTCCTCTAAAAAAAGATATTAGGCATTAGCAATTCTAGGGAACGGTTCAACACCCTGTGGCTTGGACATGTTTAGCAAAGTTGTTTATCAAGTTCTCTTGGATTTCTGCGCAAAAAAAAGCAGACAATTGAGTTTTACAGTAAATGCATGCAATGCAGGCCAACTTAAAAAAAAACCCACGAACACACACAAACAACACAAAAACCATCACCAAACAAAAAACCCACCACCAGTGCAAGTCTTTGGGACATCTGTGTTGCTGAAGAGGTGATAAAGGCCTGTGGTTTAAACATCAACTATATTAAGATTGTTCACAAAGCACATATTTCAATGTGTTTCATAAGTTCAACAGGCTCTAATTTCCAGCAAGTGCTGAGGCCTCAGGCTCTGCAACTTCAGTCACTTCAAACACCTCAAATGGAGGGGCCCAAAACAGATATACTCTAGTGACTCAAAGTTTTCATCTCATTTGTCAAGATGCCCATCTTCTGTTTTTATTCTGTTCAAGGTTTTCACTGCATATTTTTATTCTAAGGGCAAATAATCTTTGTGTAATTATTTTACATGAGTGAACTTCAAGTTTTCCAAGGAACCTCTGGCAATTAAGTCACCTAACAAACCTTCCACCTCCTGCTTTCTTCTTCTCATCTCAGTTACAGAAACAGCTTCTCATGTCACCATTCCTCCCCTCACAAAATGATTGCATTGTGACAAAGTCCAATATGCAAACAACAACTTAAGGTTGGTTCCAGAACCTTAAGTCTTCATGACCTTCTCACTTCATTTACTCTTCCTTTCTTCTACTGTGTAAATAATGCAGCCATTGGTATGGACAGAGTTGAGCAATCTCCACAATAGCAGAATAAAGCAACATAATAATAGCAAACACATCTTGTAGCCTGATAGACATACAAACAAGACATGTAGTTGTTACGATTAACTTTATTCTAAAGGCTATTGTATACTACACAGGGAATGTATTAGGGTGGTTACAATAATTTAACGGTTACCTGCTAGAAACCAAGTATGGCAAATTGGACATTGTAAGAGAATTTGCAATGCCAGGTCTCTGCATTTCATGGTCCTCCTTCTCAACATTATCTGCATCCATTCAAAACCAAGACAACTGGATTGCTCAAACCTTTATCATTTTAAAATGGGTTGTTCTTACATAAATCACAGTAAGTTGTGAACATAAAGGTACCCCATGCTTGAGTCCTTTGAAAGGCTGTTTTTGAAGGGTAATACCATGTTCTGTAGAGACGCAGTAACACATCTCTGAAAGGAAGGCATTGGAGGAGTCAGGATCATGAGGCAGCAGCCTTCCATTGGGAATGGGAAGATCCCAGACTGTCCCTGAACCTCTAAAAGACACTTCAGCTCAGCTGTCTACAAGCCAGTGTGACTGCTCACTCACCTCCTTCTCAGAGTTTGGCTTATACAGAGCTCATGCTAAGGCCTGATGTGTGCTGGCAGCAGCACTGTTAGGTCAAGGTGAGGGCAACACATAGGCAGGACATGACGGCAAGAAAGAGCTAAAGGTCATTATGCAGCCATTATCATCTGCAGCTTGCTGTCTCCTGTATCCATAATCACTGCATGCTAGTTGTCTGGTAGTTTCTTCAGAACCTGCTAACTCATGGAAACAGTATAAACCAAATTTCTAAGCTGGAAGGTAAAAATACCTCAGCCTATGCAAAAAGCTTTTGAAGCAGATCCAACAACAGCTGGACTGCTGAGGCTTTTGTGTTTCCTGGTACAACACAGGGGATGACTGCAACATGACAGAGGAGTAAAGAGGAACACACTCGACATCAGCTGTGTTACTGTTTTGCTTATAGGTGCACAAGTTACAAATTGCAAGTTGTGAACCAGAGAACTTGTGAGTTAGAAACCTCATTAATTAAGTGATGAATTAGTGAATTCACATGTTAGACTAGTCTGTACAAATGGGACTGAGCCCTTGTTTGTCATGTGTGTCTGTTTTCCTTCCTCGGGACCTCATAAAGTGACACTTAATTTGACCTATAAATATGAGGGATCCAAATGAACCATGACAGTTACATCTGATATTGATAAGAATAAGCTCTTCACAATGTTGCCATCACAAAGTTTTGATTGGTTTCCTCTTTTTGCTTTTAGAAGCAATGTAGTTCAGCAACAGTTTGAGAAGAAAGGGTTAAACCTGCTCTCAATGGAAGAGATCCAGTCCCCTGACCTACAGATCACAGTAAGGTCACTTTTAATGTGTTTTTACCATAACCTGAATTCAAGTGCAATTCCATCCTTGACATTCTGACCAGCCTAAACTTTGTTCTGTAACAGCTACTATCACTTCCTGAGAAGTCATCTATGTGTATGCAACCAGCACAGTTAAAAGTAGATAGTAGTAGTTTAGATTTCTCTGTAAAATGAAATTGTGTTGCACATGAATTACAAGAAGTACAATCAAAACTTCCAGCTCTTATTTTCATTCCCAGCAAATCTCTGCCTGGAGAGGAAGCAATCTGCTTTCACTGTAATATCTACATCCTTTGTAGGTGGTCAAGTCTGCTGTGCTCCCAGGGGAATAAAGAAAAATTCCATGCATGGAAACTTATGAGTTTCCAACCCTCTATGTGGGAGTAGCCTGTCAAAGAGAAAGCCTTTAATTAAAAACAACTTTGGAGCTGAAGTCCTGCTTGTTCAACTATTTGCAGTCCTTCCACTTGCAAAAGGTCATTGGGATCCTAGATACAGGAAGCTGAAACATTTAGGCTGAACTAACCCAACTTCAACATTACCAACACACTTTCTTGCTTTACTAGAGTGTTAATACTAGGTATATCTGGAGATAGAGTATAAGATCTCCAAGCTATTTCTGAAATATTTGCTTTCATGATGCTAAGGCGCATTTAACTAATGCATAAAGCTATACTCATACAATTTCATGTATTTTACTGAAGAAATAAATAAAAAAAATTAAAAAAATTAAAAAAAAAAACCAGAGAACAGTATCACTTTATCTGAATTCCACTGCTAGGGCTGGGGTCATACTGTTTCCATGTGCAAACACCATGTGGTATATCCTGCACTTTGCTGACAAGAAGCAATCTAATACTAGGCTTCTGAATCCTAAACAAACAATATTGTAATCCACTGTCAGCTGCACAATGACTGCCGCACTCTGTCAAAACATACTTTTAAGGATAAACACACTAAGAAAATCTGCAGGAAAAGAGATCAGATACTAGCCTTGCTTGAGTTCTAAAATGCTTTCTTCCACATGCCATCACCCATCAAACATTACACTTGCAGAACTGCAAAAGCAAAGTGAGGTACAAGTTCTTGCCTTTACCGCAGAACACAAATACACTGCTGCATGAGAACTTGGAGCAATATTATTTAGAATAACAGAGCCCGAATACATATCTGAGCAACATGGTTGCAGCCTTGAAACCAAACTGCAGGTGACAGCACTTCAACTTCCAGAATGGACAGGAAAGCTTTATAAAGCAGTACTTAAAAAAAGCAATGAATGACATTGACTGGAAGCAGCTGGGTGATTGGAAGCAAATCTGTAGAGTTATATTCTATGGTAAAGACAAACCAAGAGCAAGACATCTTTACAGACAGCATGCTGGGCACTGCTACATTCTTTCTGGGATCCACAAATGAACTTCATAAAACATGCAGTACCAGGGCTCCATACTCAGTGCAGCAAAAGTACAGATGTAAATAACTGGGGACAGCCACCAAGTGTCATTGTGCCCAACCCCCCCAAGACATATGTACCTGCAAACAAATCTCTCTTGCATTCAGGCTCTTCAGTCAGGCTGGGTGAGGAGGGGGAACATTCACAGCTCAAAGTCCTCCTCAGGAATTTTAGTAACCTCATTCTTTCTTTTGGATTTAAATGCTAGATCCAAGGATGAGAAGGAGACTATATATAGTAGCTCAGAGCATTCTCCCCTGAAATGGGAGAACAGGTTTCTAGACTTCTATTTGTTTGAAGGGCCCCAAATGCCAATCTTTTTATTTTTAGACAAGAATTATGTCAGATGATTGCCTGTATCATTCCTCTTGCTGTCATGAAGGCAATAAACCCAACCACCACCCCCTCCCCCCCCCCCCCCCCAAAAAAACCCAAAACACCAACACTTCCCAGCCCCCCTGCCCTTCCCCCCCCCCCCCCCCGACACAAACAACCCCCAAAAAACCAACAACAAACAAACAAAAACAACATACTTGAGACTGTGGAAAAAGCAAGAAGGACTTTAGTTCTATGAACCTGGCAATTAAAGGCATTCTTATGATATGGAATAATTTTCAGTCCTTAATACTGCTTACAAATTTTGGATTAAAAAAACCCTGCTTTCATAGAAATGCATACACAGTCCTGTCAGCAAAGATGAGAACTCAGGAAGCTTACACTGCACGTTTCCCAAAGAACAGAGAGTAAAGCGTGCGTACCAGGGTCACCAGAATAGTACCACTGGGTGAATAGTAGATTAACTTTCAGAGGGTGAAATACCATCTCTTAAACACTCTAAAAGACCAACAGTGACTAAAACCGGGACCAGATGTATATCTCTGGGTGAGTTATTCAACAACAGGAAAAAGAAAATCAAACTTTCATGAAAATAACCCAATTACTTAATCTTCTGAAAGCATTAACCCAAGGGAGGAAAGAAAGCCTGAAGACAGACACACCTTCACACTAAACAACCTGAAAATATAATTCACTGATAATCTTTTAGATTATCAATATTATATATCACGGGGACAGCAAAATTTGAAAAAAGCATACTCCAAAGCAAAACAATGTATCAGCTCCATTTTCAGACATGCTTTGTACAAGTGGTGGATCATCTATTCCAGTCTCGAATGTTTTCTCCATCCTAAATGGCTCTATGATTCTTATTGCCTTGTCAACACATAAGGCCAGGTTAATACAAACACATACATATTAACCAGCAAGTTAAACAGTGTTTAGCCTACCTGAAGCAGATTTTAAGTCATGGATCAAGATTGACTGAATCAGCACCAGAAACTCTTATTAAGTTCCAATTTCAGCATCTAGGGAGCAGTCAGAACATTTAAACCTTCCACCCTGTAATGCTAACAGATAACTACCAGGATTTCTTGCTTCTGCTGACTCTTGCCCTTGTGATGTTTCAAAATGAGAGGAAATGGAGAGTGCGCTACAAAAGTTGGTAGATAATATTCAGGCTCTAGTTTTTTTTCCCCAACTTTCTTGTAGAGGTCATGTTGCTATTCAAGTGCTTTATGAAACAGAATTTTGCCTTGAAGCCCACCCTAGTTATCTAATCTATGCATAGTTTTAACCTTGAAGTTGCCTCTGTCAGACAGAAGTGCCAAGGATGTTGCCTTGGCCCAAACACAGAGGTAGAAAGCACTTGTTTTCTCAAATAGAGGGTGTCTACCACAGAACAATGTTATTTCCACACTCACTGAAAGGCAGATTCCCCTCAAAACTTTTGAAGTAGTCCAGCACAAAGAGATTCTTGTTAACACAGAGTTTGAGATCTACACAGAACTTTCTTAACCTACTTATGTCCTGGGGCATTATTGCCACCTCATTGTAAGAACATGTGGAAAGGGACTAAAACTGTACCAGTGAAGGTGACGACTGAGCTTCAGGCTCAGAGATCCTTAAACTGGCCTAGTGTAG